>NC_044034.1:9976054-10276054 GCF_901765095.1 Microcaecilia unicolor
TTGTATTGATACTATGATAAGTTACAGATAATTTCTTTATAAACATTTCAGATTGGCAATCACGGGCAAGGTGTTGGTAGCGGAAAACGAGAATCCAGACACTGTGAGGCTTATTTTCGAAAGAGAAGGGCGCCCATCTTTCGACACAATCAGAAGATGGGCGTCCTTCTCACAGGGTTGCCCAAATCAGGATAATCGAAAGCCGATTTTGGGCGTCCCCAACTGCTTTCCGTCGCATGTCAGGCGTAGTGAAGGTGGGACTTGGCCGTGCCTAACACATGGCATCCTCGACCCATAATGGAAAAAGGGCGTCCCTGACGAGCACTTGGCCGAGTTAGTCCCCCTTTTCTTACGACCAAGCCTCAAAAAGGTGCCTGAACTGACCAGATGACCACCAGAGGGAATCAGGATGACCTCCCTTACTCCCCCAATGGTCACTAACCCCCTCCCACCCTCAAAAACAACTTAAAAATATTTGTGCCAGCCTCTTATGTTCTACTGGTCCACTGCAGCAGTATGCAGGTCCCTGGAGCAGTTTTAGTGGGTGCAGTGCACTTCAAGCAGGCGGACCCAGGCCCATCCCCCCCTACCTGTTACACTTGTGGTGGTAAATGTGAGCCCTCCAAAACCCACCAGAAACCCACTGTACCCACATCTAGGTGCCCCCCTTCACCCATAGGGCTATGCTAGTGGTGTACAGTGGGGTAGTGGGTTTTGGGGGAGGGGGTTGGGGGCTCAGCACCGTGGTAAGGGAGCTATGCATGTGGGAGCTTTTTCTAAAGTCCACCGCACTGACCCTTGTGTGCCCAGTTGGTGTCCTGGCATGTCAGGGGACCAGTGCACTACGAATGCTGGCTCCTCCCACAACCAAATGGCTTGGATTTGGTCGTTTCTGAGATTTATTTGTTGCATTTGTATCCCACCTTATCTCACCTCTTTGCAGGCTCAAAGATGGGCGTCCTCGGTTCCATTATCGCTGAAAATGAGAAATGACCAAGTATAAGGACGACCATCTCTAAGGTCAAACCTAAATTTCAAGATTTGGGCGTCCCCAACCGTATTATCGAAACGAAAGATGGACGCCCATCTATTCGATAATACGGGTTTTCTCCGCCCTTCACGGGGCTGTCCTGCGAGGACGTCCCCAGGAAAACTTGGGTGTCCTTTTGATTATGCCCCTCTGTGTGAACTAAGCTTCAGAGCAAAGGCGATAATGGCTTGCGACTCTTCTCAAGAACCAGAAGCTCAGCACTGTGAAGAAAATTCTCAATGTGACTGCAAAATTCTGACAGATCGTTAATAGTATTGTTTGAATTATTGTATTGTACTGTTTACTGTGTTTTATCTCAAACATTTTTAACGTGCAAAATCGCTAGGTGTAATGCTAAAATGTCAGTAACATCAACATAGCTCAAGATAATTAAATGTTGTTTTATATAGTACTAGCTGTTAAGCCCGTTAAAACGGGCGAGTATTGATATGTTCTATTTGATGTCTAACTCTCTCCCTCCCAGCTCCAAGGCCCAATTCCCTCTCCCAGCTGCAAGGCCCCCCGCCCTCCCTCCTTCCCTGCCAGCTGCAAGGTCCTCTGTCCCTCCCTCCCAGCTCCAAGGCCCCCCTCCTCCCAGCTCCAAGGCCCCCCTCCGTCCCTCCCTCCCAGCTCCAAAGCCCCAGTCCTTCCCCCCTCCCCTCCCAGCTCCAAGGCCCCCCGCCCTCCCTCCCAGTTCCAAGGCCCCATTCCCTCCCAGCTCCAAGGGCCCCCTCCATCTCTCCCTCCAGCCAGCTCTAAGGCCCCTCTGTCCCTCCCTCCCAGCTCCAATGCCCCTCCCTCCTCCCAGCTCCAGGGCCCCCCGCCCTCCCTCCCAGCTCCAAGGCCCCCCTCCTCCCTCCCAGCTCCAAGGCTCCCCTCCATCCACCCTCCTATGTCCACCATTTCTCCTGCCCTCCCTCCATCCCCCCCCAAGATTGCCGCCGCCTCTCCCCCCCCCCGAGGTTGCTGCTGCCCCCTCCACCCGGGCCAGGCCCTCTCCTCTCATTAAACGTACAGCGCCTCACCTCCGAAACCGCAGCAGGCAGATCACCCCCGTCGCTTTCTTCCCTGCCTGTGTCCCGCCCTCGTGTGATGTAACATCGGTGAGGGCAGGACACAGGCAGGGAAGGAAGGCCGACGGGAGCTGACCTGCCTGCTGCGGTATCGGCACTGTAAGTTCAATGGAGAAGACAGGGCCCGGCCCGGGTGAGGGGGGCCGGCGGCGACGGGTGGGGGGAGCGGTAGCGACCTTGGCGGTTCCCTCCCTCCCCTTCCGTGTGGTGCACTCCTCAGTTTCCCTCTCTGTTCCGTCATCACGTCTTGACGCGGGGGGGGGACAGAGGGAAGTCTCTAGTGCGCATTTATATGTTTGATGATAACTAAATAAATAAGTACAATTTCTCATTGAAATTCGAAGCGGTTGCTGAGAAAACTGCAAAAAACTGTAGGGGGGGGGGGGGGGTTCCTTTTTTTGCCTGGAACTGTATTATGTAGGATCGATTGCTTACTTTTCATTACATTGGATTATTCTCAATAATTATCAGGTGAATTTAATCTTTATAATATGTCCCAGATGGAAAAACAGGCTGTTTCGTATTTGCATTGTCCTTATTAGGGTTCCATCAAACTGTCCAGGTCCCAAGTCATGAGAAGAGCCACATCAGATCTGGTGTTTATAATACCAGAGTTGAAGGATTCTCCGATTATTGAGTCATTGTCAGTGTGGTCTTGGGAAGTATGACTGCTCCTATTATTCTCTCTGGAGGCAAGGGAAAGCTGTTTTATTCCCAGTGGCCTGCTAATTCTATAAACCGCTCACATGAACATTTTACATGGAGGGAGGCCAAAATCGCAGGACACGGAGGGGAGGGCAGGGCAGAGGAGAATCGCTGCACATAGATGGGATGGGAGAGGGAAGAATTGCTGGATATGGAGGGGAGGGCAGGGGAGAGAGGAAAAGCAGAGGGACACTCCAATGCACTGTACATCACAAGCAATGGGGGACAGGGCAGAGGCGAATCGCTGGATATCGATGAGATGGGAGGGAGGGGAGAATTGCGGGACACGGATAGGAGGGGAGGGGAGGGCAGAGGAGAATCACTGGACATAGATGGGAGGGGAGGGAAAAATCACTGGACAAGCAGGGAAGGACAGGGGACATGAGAAGCAGAGGGACACTCCAACGTACTGTACATCAAAAAACCCCCCACTTCCAACACCATAGAGAAAACAATCCCATCCCTACCCACACATCACATTCCTCATTCTACACCCTTCCCAATTATTCCTTATTATCACAGCACATTTGTCCTAACGGTTCCTTAAAAACATAATCGCCACTACATTTTGACGAAATGGCTTTGTTGCACTAGTAGTATAATATGAGGGACAGAGATTGGATCAGAACCTGTGAATGTGAGGTGAGGTTTCAATTTAACAGTGAGAGTGACAGAGATGGGTTTAGAGCCTATGAATGTAAAGAGGGGTTTCAATGACATAGTGAAAGCAACAGATGGTGAATAAATAGTGAATAACATGAAAACCTACAGCTCTATCCTCTGGGGAATCAATAATCATGAGGTATGTTAAGTAAGACTGTAAGCTCAGTAGGACAGGGACTCATTGTACTTCTATGTATTGTGAGGGGTCTGAAGGGAGACTAGCTCCGGTAGGATCAAAACCCCTACTTCCCATTGCATGTCCTCCTCCACCCCGGGTTCCCCAGCTGCTGCTCACTTCCCTTGATCAGAGCTCATTTCCCAATCATTCACTCCTCCCTCCATTTCCTGAGAGTCCTGTGGTGTCCCAGTGGTTTCTGGGGATGGTAGTTCCTTTCCCTAACTAGTGGTTTCACTGGCGCTTTGGCCACTAGAGGGCAAACATTTTGTCTAGAAGGAGTTAGCGAAGGAGTGTCATTACATTTAAAGGGAAAATGTCTTCCCCTGTCCCTGTTTTGATCCTACCGGAACTAGTCAGCCAGCGAACCTTGACGTACACTCCAGGCATGGAGGAGTGGCCTAGTGGTTAGGGTGGTGGACTCTGGTCCTGAGGAACTGAGTTTGATTCCCACTTCAGGCACAGGCAGCTCCTTGTGACTCTGGGCAAGTCAACTTAACCCCTCCATTGCCCCATGTAAGCCGCATTGAACCTGCCATGAGTGGGAAAGCGCGGGGGTACAAATGTAACTAAATAAAAAAAAACATTATATAGACAATTTTATGGTTTCAAACTCTGAAAGTTTTTCTGGTTTCCACCTTTACAGGAAAGAAAGAAATCCTCAAACTTTAATATTTCTGTGGCAGTGTATCGATTTGAACATGTTAACACAAATCAGAAAAATCTTCCCACCTCTCACAATCCTGCCAGAGACTTCAGATTAAGTGGTCCTTTTAATAATCTGCGGTAAAAAGTGGCCTGTGGTAGTGTAGGCGTGGGATTTGGGCACGCGCAGAATTATTTTTCAGTGCACGTAGAAAAGAAATGCAAAATCAAAATTGCTGCACACCAAAAATTACTGCAAGTGCCACGCAGTAGTCGGGCAGTAAGTCTATTTTGGTGCACGTTGTGTGTGCGTAGATGCTTACGTGGCCTAGTAAAAGGGGCCGTCAGGAAATAAATCAGGAAAGCAGCTGGATTTTATGAAATCATAAGGAAGAGCAGCAGAGCTTCCCAGATTTATTTGTACATAAGAGTTTGGTAACATAACTACAAATTGTCAAGCAGAGAGAGAGAGTCTGGGAATGTTATTCCTGAGTCCTGCCATTTAATTCCAGGCTGGTACCTGGCGGATTCTCAAAGGAATTTCAGAAATAGTCCTGAAGAAAGGTCGGAGTTTCCCTGTGAAGGTGTCGGTGAAGGTGAAGAGATGAGATTTATTATCTGCATCATAAAACGAGACCTTTCCTGCCTCATAGTCCAGCAGAATCCCCACTGCCCGGAGGAACTCACTCAGGGGGAGCTGGGTCTCAGGGGAGGTGAGGGCAGAACATCTCTGTTCCTTCCACAGCCTCACTGTCCAGAATCCTTCCCCAGGTGACAGTGTGATCACCCCCTTCCTCCTCACAGAGTCTTTACACACTCCCAATGTCCAGAAAGGATCATCCCCCACCTCCACCTCCCAGTAACGTCTCCCTGAGGTGAAGCCCTCTCTCCCCAGCACAAAGGGATAAGCATCAAATCTCTGAGGAGTGTCCGGCACTTTCTGTCTTGTGTTTCCCCTTCTGACACTTTTCCCATCTTCAGACAGGGCGAGATCAGGACCAGCAGTTTCAGGATCCAGAGTCACATTTACTGCAGAGAAGAGACACATTAATAAACATGAGCAAACGCTTCTCATTAGCTTATCACACACCCACCACTAACCCTCATTGGCTGGTTCTTTAGTCAATCACTTTTTCTATGACAGGAGCTCTGCTACTGGCTATTATCACCTTCCTGCCTCATAGATTAGACTCATCTCATAGGATATCAGCTTTTCACTATTCCCTATTGGAATCAGTCTATTCATACCAAGGAGGTTGGATAAAAACAGGAGATGCGATGACGTCAAAACATTGAAGCCACTTAGGTTAATCTATGTTTCCCTTCCCCCCACTCAGCCGTCATCCCCGTACTCTCAAAACAACGCAAATATGAGCTGCTGCATCCTCCCTGCCATTCTTTATTCTTGGTGGCGTTTTTATTTAATCTCACTTATTGTAACCAGTTGTAGAAATTGGTAATGTGTTTACCTGACTGCTGAGAGACCGGGGGGGGGGGGGGGGGGGGGGGGGGGGGGGGGGGGGGGGTTGCTAGAGGTGTCCTGAGTTGCTATGGAAATATTTAACCATAGAGACTCCTGCACATGAGCAGAACATACCATAGGGATTTGCACTGACACCTAAGATTTGAAAAGTGCTAAAAATAAGTTTTAAAAGTATTTACATTAAATCTAATTGCAGAATTTGGGTGTTAGGAGATGGGATTGATATGCTATGTACTCAAATTTGTTTAATTCATATGCAAATTAGCCCCATCCTTTGCCCCCCCCCCCAAATGAAACAGTCAAACTATGCCTATGCCTGGGAGGGGGGGGGTGATGCACGTTTACCGGTGTTATTTAGTCAGAGCTCTTTTTTTTTTTTTTTTTATAGTTCAACATTTTTATTAGTGACAAAACATATTGCACCATTTGTACAGAACTTTTCAGTACATATTCAACGAATTATATACATCTTTAAAACTATAACTAGAGAATGCTGTCTGTCAACCTTCTTTTCGTATTTTCTCCCCTCCCCGCCCCTCAGTCATCACAACACTTGTTTTATTGGGATTGCCATTTGTCCAGATATCTGCTAATGTGAGAAGCTCTGCCCCAATCTTCACATGTTTTCCTTTACCATCATACAGTTGTAAACAAACATATACCTTACATCTTTTCCCTTCCTTTGTTCTTCAATAAGAAGTTTTTAATGATTCCTCTCCGGTAGCTTAGCTCCCTTTTTAACATAGCTCCCAAGTTCCAACCTTATTACCCATTATAAATGTTCCCTTGCCCCCCCCCCCCTCCCTCTTGCTCTGTATGTAATTCCCAAAAGAAAATTCCCCCCCCCCTTTCGGCTTCTTATTTCCCCCCCTTTCCCTTTTCCTTTTAAATAATAATTATCGGTTACCAAAAAAAAAAACAAAAAACACATTTACAGTCTATTCAGTATGAAACTTCGGGCTCTGGATGACAATGATTGTATGTACATTTCCCATATTCCCAGGAACACCTTTCTTCTCTTTGGGGAGGATCCCACCACCCTTCTTTCCTGCAGAAGCAGATCATATAGTCGATTCCTCCAATGCCAATAATCTGGCGGCTCATCTGTCATCCAACCATTCAGAATTAGCTTCTTTCCCAGTATGCTGGCCTTGCGGATGAACTGCCGAGCCCCCTTTTGCGGAACTGCTAATGTTTCATATTGATCTAGCAAGACCCCCAAGGGGGAAAACTGAATTTTTTGCTGCAACACCTTTTCCAAGTATTGAGCTATTTGCTTCCAAAAATTTTGTATTTTGTAACAGTCCCATAGATAATGAAACAGCGTGCCCTCCCCCTGCCGACATCTAGAGCACAATGGATCCGGGACCCCTCCCATATGAAACACCTGAGATTTGGCCATGTATGCTCTGTGTAAAATTCTATATTGACATTCTCTCAGATTCGCATTTCCTGTCATGGAGGGTATTCGTAACACCAGTTTCCGGAAGTCCACTTGCAAATTAGGCTGTTTCAAATCTCGCGCCCACCTCTGCTGTATTCTACCAGTTTCCTTCTCTCCTCCCAGCTCCCACAAAGCTTTCTGCAACCCTGAGACCGATAATCTCTCCCCAGGCACAGAAGCATAGAATTCTCTAACCCTACGTCCATGTCTTCCTCCCAGCTGTGCTGAGTCTAAAGAGCGAACGTAATGCGCTAGCTGACCATATGCAAATGTATGGCTGTAATCTATTCCTACTCCCAAGGCTCCCAATCCCAATAACTGTCCCCGAGAATCAAGAACATGCTCCAGCCTTGTAATACCTAATTCTGCCCATCTGAGAAACACTTTATTTTTTGAACCCGGTTTAAATTGGGGATTTCCCTGTAATGGAAGAAGATCTGACATCTCCACTCCTAGCCCCCAGCTCTTATTTAATTCCTTCCAAATCTCTCTAATGGGTCTTAGCAGCACGTTATTGCCCACCTGACTAGGCAGAGCCGTCCCTGGGCATTGCAGCAAGTAATATAGGTGATAGGGCTTAAAGTATTCCTGTTCCAACCTCCTAGGTGTAAAGTCCTGCCTGTCTAACAACCAATCTCCCAGGTGTCTCAGCAGGCAAGCTTGGTTGTAGCGACGAAGGTCCGGAAGACCCATCCCCCCTTCCTTCCACGAGCCCATTAGTGTTTTCAAGGGGAGCTTAGGTTTGGAATCCCTCCATATGAACTTCCTTACATACTTATAAATCCGATTTATGTCCTTATTCTTAAGCTTCAATGGTAGCACCTGAAAAGTATAGAGCCACCTTGGGAACTCAACCATTCTAAACAGGTGTATCCTCCCATGTAAAGTAAGTGGTAAAGCTTTCCATCTCCCTAGTTGCTCCTTCATAGCGTCTACTAGCCTGGTTATGTTGGTCTGATATAGGGCCGTAGTTTGCATGGTAATCCGCACTCCTAAATATCGAAGAGACTCCACTTCCCACTTCAAAGGGAATGCGCCTCTCCATATCCCTCTCACACTGTCATTAGTCGCCAATGCCAAAGATTTCGAGTAATTGATCTTAAATCCTGAGAAATCTCCGTACTCCTGGAAGAGCTCTAACAGAGCCTCTAATGAACGTTGGGGCTGGGTTAGGTGCACCAAGATGTCATCTGCGAAAGCAGAGACCTTAAACTCCAACTGTCCCCACTTTACCCCTGTCACCTCTGGATGGGCAATAATTTCTCTAATCAGGGGATCTAGAACCAAGACAAAAAGCAGAGGTGACAGAGGGCACCCCTGTCTAGTACCTCTCTGAATTGGGAACAAGTCCGACCTCTCCCCATTTATCCACATGTAGGCCTGTGGGTTCGAATACAATGCCCCCACCGCCGTTCTAAATGCCCCCTCTATCCCCATTTTCTTCAAGACCTCAAACATAAAGTTCCATACCACTCGGTCAAAGGCCTTCTCTGCGTCAAAGCTGACCAGCACAGAAGGCCTTTTCTGGGTCTCCACTGTCTCCAGGGAGGCTAGTAGTGCTCTTATATTACTTGCCACTGACCTACCTTTTACAAAACCTACCTGAGGGGAGGCTACCAAGTCCGGAAGCACCTTAGCTAACCTATTGGCCAATATCTTCGCATAGATTTTTATATCGCAGTTCAACAAAGATATTGGCCTATAGGACCCCACTTCCCTCTCATCCCTACCGGGTTTTAATAATACTATTACTTTCGCCTCATTTAGCCGATCTGACAAGGTTCCTGATATTATCATGTCATTGAAGAGGTTAATCAAAGGACTTGTCACTTGTTCCTGCACTAGTTTATAAAAGGCCATACTAAACCCGTCTGGTCCCGGCGCTTTATGTATTTTACTTTGCTGCAATGCCAACATCAACTCCCCCTCCTCTATAGGACTATTCAATGCTTCCAATTGCGTCTCTGAGATCCTAGGTAGCTCTTGGTTAGTCAAATATACCTCGCTATCCGGGACTATATCTGACGGCATCTCATATAATGCCTTATAATAGTCCCGAAATCTACCTATGATCCCTTCAGTCTCCCTGATTATCTGCCCTCTTCCATCTTTAATTTGTAAGATCCTTGTGGGTCCCTTTTGCCCTTTTACTAGCCTGCTCATCAGAGTACCCGCCTTATTCCCATACTGGAAGAGCTGGTGTTGATAGTAAATTTGTGATTTTCTGGCCCTCTGGTGTAGTAATTCGTTTAACTCCCTTTGAGATGCTAATAATGCTCTTTTCTGTTCTTCCTTTATATTCTCTCCAAATCGCACCCTCCTAGCTCTAATCTCTTTTTCCAGGCGGAGGATTTCTTTGTCCCTCATTTTCTTAGCTCGGGCCCTATATGCTATTATCTCCCCTCGCATTACTACTTTTGCTGTTTCCCAATATAAACTTGTTTGCTGTTGGTGGCTCCTATTATGCTCCTCAAATTCCTTCCACTTTCCCCTTATATATTCCTTAAAATGCGGATCCCGGTATAATTCAAAAGGGAATCTCCAATTACTCCCTCCTCCCCAATTTACAGACACCTGCAGCTGTATATATATGAGTGAGTGGTCCGATATTTCGCATGGCCCTATTTCTGCTGCTGGTATATTTGCAAATAGGCCCCTAGAAACTAAGAAGTAATCAATACGAGATTGTGTCAAATGCGCCCTGGATGTATGCGTATAATCTCTGTGTGTCGGATGGAGTACTCTCCATATGTCAATCAAGTCCAAAGTCGAGCAGAGAAAGGGCAGGCCTCTACCACCGCTGCTTGGTGGAGCAGTCGCGGAACTACTCCTGTCCATCTGGGTATTATATACCAAATTAAAATCTCCTCCAAGTATAATATTGCTCTCCTGAAAGGGGCTCAACAGTTCTATTAGAGTTTTGTAAAATTTGTGATCAAAGATATTTGGTGCATACACATTGCAAAAGGTGTATCTATTACTTCCGCATTCCACTTCTGCCAGCACATATCTACCCTCCTCACTTCTTTTGACCGACTTTATTTGTATCTGTAACCCTTTTCTAAACAACATTAACACTCCCCCTTTTTTCCCCTTCGCCGGGGACCCCACCACCTCCCCAACCCAACCTTTCTGAAATTTACTATGTTCCGCTGCTGTTAAGTGTGTTTCTTGGAGGAAGACTACGTCCGCCTTATGCCGCTGCATGGCCTGCAGGACTTTGGTTCGTTTAATGGGTGAGGAAATCCCCCCCACGTTCCAAGAAACTAACTTAATCGTTCCCAGATCGCATTCTTATCTACATATCTGCGTTCCATATCTCTTATAGCTGAGGAGGCACCCCCCAGCCCCTGGACGCCCCCCCCTTTTCCACATCTACCCACTTCTTGCCACCGCCCTCTCAATTTTTCCAAAACTGTAAAAAATTTTAAAACAAAAGAAAACTTAATAACTAAAAAATATAAACCCCTTATTTTCCCCTTCCTCCCTACCCTGTCCCCTTTCCTTCATGCTGCTCCCGAAGGACCAGACTTCCGTTCTCGCGAGAGAACAGGTCACGCCCCTGTCCCCCCTCATCCCCCCATCACCGTCTTCCTTGTTATGCTGCCGTTCCCCAAAACTACTATATTTTATCTCTCAGTTACTGATAACAGATATGACCAACTTTTGCTTGTAACAGATATAATTAACATGCTAAACAGCTTCAAACTTTTAACTTTTCTTTATACTGTACCCAACTTATGACTCTGAGTGTTCATCATATTTGTTCTCAAATGTCCCTGCTTGGCTCAGAGTTTTTCTCAACTATCTTTGATGCGAGTCCAAGTTCCCTTTGTCTCTGGGTAATCCACTGTGTCTCCCACTGTCTTCTTCTTCTTTTTATTCCAGCCCTTCTTGGCAGACTGCTCTCTTTATGGGCTTCTCTGATCTCTTGCTTGTGCCTGCTCACTCTCTTCTCCCCCGCATTCCAACATTTGATTGACAAACTGTGAAGCTTCTACGTGTGAGCTAAAGACATGTAGTCTGCCCTCATGCTGTATTCTTAATTTTGCTGGGTACATCAGAGCAAATCTGGCTTTCTTTTCATAGAGGCGTTTGCATACCTCAGTAAATTGTCGACGCTGGGCTGCAACTGCGGTTGAAAAGTCCTGAAAACAGAGCACGCTCCTGCTTTCATATGAAATCTTGCCTTTACTCTCCATTCCCTCAATATTTCTTGTTTATGTGCGTAGTTAAGGATTTTACAGATTACTACTCTTGGCCTCTCCGTGCTCTGTCCTGCTTTCCCCAGCCTGTGTGCCCTCTCTATTTTCAATGCCTTCTCCAGCTTCGGCATATTTAACACTTTGGGCAGCCATGCTTCCAAAAATCCCGCCAGCTCCACCTCTCGTATCGTCTCTGGCAGTCCGATCAGCCTAAGGTTGTTTCGTCGCGATCTGTTTTCCAGATCCTCGACTTTTGCTTCCAACTTATCCAGCCTATCTTTCAGGTCTTTTTGCTGGTTTTCGTTGTGCTGACACTGATCCTCTACATCTGACACCCTCTGTTGAAATCCCGTCAAATCGGTACGCAGGCTTTCCAGTTTATCGTCCATCTGCCCAATCTGATCTGATATTTTCTGAAGCTTTCGGTCTACCGATACCTCCAGCAGCGCTGAAACCTCAGCTGCTATTTCTGCCGCCCAGGCTGAGCTCACGGACTCGCCAGTCGTGCCGATCTCCGCCATTTTGCTTTCACCCACGCGGCTCCGGGCTCCCTCTTTCCGAGTTGTTTTTGCGGCCATTCCGACCGTCTTACCGGTTGGCGTTACAGCTGCTTATTGCGTGGGTGTTCCGGTTTCAGCTGTTGCTTTTTGTGGGGTCTGTATCGATTTTTGACGGCGATAGGGGAAGTTGTTACCCGAGGGGACTCAGAGCTCTAACGAGCGGCGTCCTCCCCGTCGCCTAGCATCACGTGACCTCCAGAGCTCTTTTTTTTTATTCAATATTTTGGGTGGAAGAACAGTGGATGGAAGATGTTATTTTTAATACTCAGATTTTTTTTTGTTTGTTTGTTTCAAACCACTCAGGGGGTCGATATTCAAAGCAATTTAACTGGCCAAAACTGGCTCCTGACCAGTTAAATCATTTCTTCGTGCTAACCACTAATTTTCAGCACTGCTAAGGTGTCCCTAAAATCAGCCCCTCCAAATGCCATGTATACCCTAGAGGAAAGGAGGAACAGGGGTGATATGATACAGACGTTCAAATATTTGAAAGGTATTAATCCGCAAACGAACCTTTTCCAGAGATGGGAAGGCGGTAGAACGAGAGGGCATGAAATGAGATTGAAGGGGGGCAGACTCAAGAAGAATGTCAGAAAGTATTTTTTCACGGAGAGGGTGGTGGATGCTTGGAATGCCCTCCCGCGGGAGGTGGTGGAGATGAAAACGGTAACGGAATTCAAACATGCGTGGGATAAACATAAAGGAATCCTGTGCAGAAGAAAGGGATCCTCAGGAGCTTAGCCTAGAATGGGTGGCAGAGCTGGTGGTTGGGAGGCGGGGCTAGTGCTGGGCAGACATATACGGTCTGTGCTGGGGCTGGTGGTTGGGAGGGGGGACTAGTGCTGGGCAGACTTATACGGTCTGTGCCGGGGCTGGTGGTTGGGCGGCGGGGATAGTGCTGGGCAGACGTATACGGTCTGTGCCAGAGCTGGTGGTTGGGAGGTGGGGTTGGTGGTTGGGAGGCGGGGATAGGGCTGGCCAGACTTATACAGTCTGTGCACTGAAGAGGACAGTACAAATAAAAAAAGTAGCACATATGAATTTATCTTCTTGGGCAGACTGGATGGACCGTGCAGGTCTTTTTCTGCCGTCATCTACTATGTTACTATGATTACAATTTATAAGAAATTACTACTCTACCTGTGAAAGGTTATTCTGTTATTATCAGTGCTTTTTTTGTAGAAAAAAAGGTGCCGGTACTCATTATGGGCAGGGTCACCACATATGGCTCCACCCCTATGATAACCACACCCACAATAGCCACACCCCTTATACCAGCCATGGTGCATATAAACAGACATCATTGAAAATAATATACTAGTATAGGAGAAAAAAATAACGTGATTTTTTTTTCATTTTAAATAATTTCTGTAAGCTTTTTTACAGCTCCAGTATACCCAATGCAAAATAAGACAGCAGATGTAAATTCTCAAATTGGACATATTCCAAACACTAAAATGAAAGGTAAAATTATGTATCATACCTGATAATTTTCTTTCCATTAATCATAGCTGATCAATCCATAGACTGGTGGGTTGTGTCCATCTACCAGCAGGTGGAGATAGAGAGCAATCCTTTTGCCTCCCTATATGTGGTCATGTGCTGCCGGAAACTCCTCAGTATGTCGATATCAAAGCTCCATCCGCAGGACTCAGCACTTAGAGAATTACACCCACAAAGGGACACTCTGCCCAGCTCACCACCGCCGAAACGGGGGAGGGGAATTAACCCAGCTCATCCCCACACAAGTGGGGGAGGGGAATCCGTCCAGCTCATCCCCGTGGAGCGGGGGAGGGACAACACCCCGCCGATGCGGGGGGATCTGGCTTATCCTGCAACCGCAACCGCGGGAGGAGCTGGCTGACCCTAACACCGCCGAAGCGGGAGGGGTACAAAGCTGCCCTACAGCCGCACGAAGCGGGAGGGAGCGCCGGCAGAATTTATGTCTCAATCCAGCCCCGAAAACGGAGGGGAGAGGAATGCAGCAGCTCACTGTAACACAAACTCGTCTCAACTCTTGAAGAATCCAATTGAAAAAACTTGAACACGAAGTCCTCCTGAACAGGAACTGAAGACTAAACTTGAACCTGAAATGCAACCAGAATATAAACAGTACAGATATCTGGGAGGGGCTATGGATTGATCAGCTATGATTAATGGAAAGAAAATTATCAGGTATGATACATAATTTTACCTTCCATATCATCATGCTGATCAATCCATAGACTGGTGGGATGTACCGAAGCAGTACTCACCCAGGGCGGAACATAGAAATCCCTGACCGCAACACTGAAGCTCCAAACCGGGCCTCCGCCCGAGCAGCCACAGTCAAGCGGTAATGCCTGGAGAAGGTATGGGCCGATGCCCAAGTTGCCGCCCTGCAAATCTCTTCCAAGGAGACGGACCCGGCCTCTGCCATCGAGGCCGCCTGAGCTCTAGTGGAGTGAGCCTTCAGCTGGATAGGCGGCACCTTCCCCGCGGCCACATAAGCCGCTGCAATGGCTTCCTTGACCCATCTTGCCACTGTAGGCTTAGCAGCCTGCAGACCCTTACGAGGACCTGCAAACAGGACAAACAGATGATCCGATTTCCGGAAATCATTGGTCACTTCCAAGTATCTGATGATGACTCGTCTCACATCCAGATATTTGAGAGCAGAGTACTCCTCTGGGTAGTCCTCCCTACGAAAGGATGGGAGACAGAGCTGCTGATTCACATAGAAGCGAGAAACAATCTTGGGCAGGAAGGAAGGCACTGTGCGAATAGACACTCCTGCCTCAGTGAACTGTAGAAAAGGCTCTCGACATGATAGTGCCTGGAGCTCGGAAACTCTTCTGGCTGAAGTGATAGCCACCAAAAAGACTGCTTTCAACGTCAGGTCTTTCAGAGATGCCCTCGACAAGGGTTCAAAAGGCGGCTTCTGCAAGGCTCTTAGCACCAGGTTGAGATTCCACGCAGGCACCACTGAGTGCAGAGGAGGGCGCAGGTGATTAACTCCCTTGAGAAAACGCACCACATCTGGCTGCGAAGCCAGGGAAGCACCCTTCAGGCGGCCCCTTAAGCAAGCCAGAGCCGCTACCTGGACTTTAAGGGAACTGAGCGACAGGCCTTTCTCCAGACCTTCTTGCAGGAACGCCAACACTGAAGAAATCGGAGCAGTGAAGGGAGAAAGTGAGCCTGCTTCACACCACGCTGCAAAGGTACGCCAGACCCTGGCATAAGCAGTAGAAGTAGAGCGCTTCCTCACTCTCAGCATAGTGGCAATGACCTTGTCTGAGAAGCCCTTCTTCCTCAGACGCTGCCGCTCAATAGCCAGGCCGTAAGGCCAAAGGGGGAGGGATCCTCCATCACCACGGGACCCTGATGTAACAGGCCCTGCTCCACTGGCAGCCGCAGAGGGTCGTCCACTGAGAGCCTGATCAAGTCCGCATACCAGGGACGTCTGGGCCAGTCCGGACCCACCAGGATTATCCGGCCCGGATGCTTTGCCACCCGGTCTAGTACCCTGCCCAACATGGGCCAGGGCGGGAACACATAGAGAAGCTCCTGTGTCGGCCACTGTTGGAGAAGAGCATCTACTCCCAGAGATCGAGGGTCCCGTCCTCTGCTGAAAAAGCGCGGCACTTGGCAATTGGCCGATGACGCCATCAGATCTAGGCTCGGCTGGCCCCAGCGCTTCGTGATGTCCAAGAACGCCTGAGCCGATAACTGCCACTCTCCGGGATCCAAGGTATGGCGACTGAGAAAGTCCGCCTTGACATTCATGACTCCGGCAATGTGGGCCGCTGACAGCTGTTCCAGGTTCGCTTCCGCCCACTGGCATAGATTCATGGCCTCCTTGGCTAGAGGGGCGCTCTTGGTACCTCCCTGGCGGTTAACATAGGCCACAGCCGTGGCATTGTCCGACAGGACCCGTACTGGCTTCAACGCCAGTACCGGGAGGAACTCCAAAAGCGCCAACCGAATGGCTCTGAGTTCCAGGAGGTTGATAGACCACTTTGCCTCTGCAGGAGACCAGAGCCCCTGTGCTGTCCTTCCCAAGCAGTGGGCTCCCCAGCCCGTCAAAGAGGCGTCCGTCATGACGACAATCCACTCCGGGGTCACAAGAGGCATTCCTGCAGACAACTTGTCTGTCTTCAGCCACCAGCTCAGCGCCTTGCGCACTGCTGGGTCCAAGGGAAGGCGCACAGCATAATCCTCCGACACCGGAGTCCAGCGCTGCAGCAGAGAGTGTTGTAGTGGTCTCATATGAGCCCTGGCCCAGGGCACTACTTCCATCGTGGCCGTCATAGAGCCCAACAGCTGCACATAGTCCCAAGCCCGAAGAGGAGAGACTACTAGGAACTGGTCCACCTGAGCCTGAAGCTTGACAATCCGATTGTCTGGCAGGAACACTCTGCCCACTTGGGTGTCGAAACGAACTCCCAGATACTCCAGGGACTGAGTCGGGCGCAGCTGGCTTTTCTCCCAGTTGATGATCCACCCCAGGGAGCTCAAAAGAGCAATCACCTGGTCCACAGCTTTGCCGCACTCTGCATAAGAGGGGGCTCGGATCAACCAGTCGTCCAGATAAGGATGGACTTGTACTCCTTCCTTTCGCAGGAAGGCTGCGATGACCACCATTACTTTGGAGAAGGTCCGCGGAGCAGTAGCCAACCCGAACGGGAGGGCTCTGAACTGGAAGTGTTGGCCCAGGACTGCAAAACGCAGAAAGCGTTGATGAGGAGGCCAGATGGGAATATGCAAGTACGCTTCCTTGATGTCCAAGGATGCCAGGAACTCCCCTGCCTTCACTGCCGCTATAACAGAGCGGAGAGTCTCCATGCAAAAGTGCCGAACTTTCAAGGCCCAATTGACCCCTTTGAGGTCGAGGATAGGCCGTAAAGAACCTCCTTTCTTTGGTACCACAAAGTAAATGGAGTAACGTCCCTTGCCAAGCTGATTTTCTGGCATCGGAACGACCGCACCCAGGCGGATCAGATTGTCCAAAGTCTGCTGCACTGCCACAGCTTTGACCGGAGACTTGCAGGGAGAGAGTACAAACCCGTCTCTTAAGGGTCGGCAGAACTCTAGCTTGTAGCCGTCTCTGATGACTTCCAGCACCCAAGCGTCTGAAGTTACCCTGGTCCACTCGCCCAGAAACGAGGACAGGCGTCCTCCAATCTGCACTGGGCCATGGACCAGGGCCCCGTCATTGGGTACGAGACCCTGGGGGAGGATCGGAGGGCGCACCTCCGGGACGGCGGTCTCTGCAAAAGGAATGCTGCTTGGGGGAGAAGTTCCTCTTGAAGGAAGAGGGGGCAGAGGAGCCCGACTTCCCCGGGCGGTACCGACGGGCTTCCTAAAACCGTCCTCTGGAGTTACCGGGGTGAGCACTGGCCCGAGCCCTGACCTCTGGTAACCTCTTGCCCTTAGATGTGCCGAGATCGGTCACAATTTTGTCCAGCTCGACCCCAAAGAGCAGCTTGCCTTTAAAAGGCAACTTAGCCAGGCGGGACTTAGAGGCGTGGTCAGCAGACCAATGCTTCAGCCAAAGCCACCGCCGCGCAGAGACTGTCTGAGCCATACCTTTAGCCGAGGCTCTCAAGACATCATACAGCAAGTCTGCCAAATAAGTCAAGCCCGATTCCAGGGCCGGCCAATCAGCCCTCAAGGAAGGATCCGAGGGGGAAGCCCGCTGCACAATCGTCAGGCATGCCCTAGCCACATAGGAGCCGCAAACTGAGGCCTGCAAACTTAAAGCAGCCGCCTCGAAGGACGACCTTAAGGCCGCCTCCAATCTTTTGTCTTGGGCGTCCTTTAGGGCCGTGCCACCTTCCACCGGCAACACCGTTTTCTTAGTCACAGCAGTGATTAAAGAATCCACGGTAGGCCAAAGAAAGGCCTCCCGTTCACTTTCAGGCAGAGGATAGAGGCGGGACATAGCCCTAGCCACTTTGAGGCTCGCTTCCGGGACATCCCATTGAGCCGAAATCAAGGTGTGCATGGCATCATGCACGTGGAAGGTTCTAGGCGGGCGCTTCGTCCCCAGCATAATGGCGGAGCCAACAGGGGCTGAGGGAGAGACGTCCTCCTGAGAGGAAATCTTCAAAATGCTCATGGCCTGCACTAACAGGTTGGGCAAGTCCTCTGAGCGAAAGATCTGCGCTGCAGAGGGGTCATCCGCTCCATCCAAGCGGGAATCCGTCTCCTCCAAGGAATCTCCAAAGGACCGTTGGGAGAACCCAGATACGCTGCCCTCATCTACATCAGAGGAGACAGAGTCCTCTAAGGCCTGGAAATCCACCCGAGAGCGTTTACTTCCGGGGGCCTCAACCCCTTTATCAGACAAGGGAGCAGGGGCAGCGTTTTGCATAAGGAAGGCCTGATGCAGCAGCAAAATGAACTCGGGGGAGAAACCCCCCAGACTGTGCACTTCAGCAGCCTGGGCCACAGCCCTAGACGCACCCTCAACCGGCGCTCGCAAGAGCGGGGGAGAAACATGCTGCGCATCCAAAATGGCGTCCGGCGCGACACTCCGCGATGGAGCCGCGCGGGAAGAACGGCGCTTAACTTTGGCCGCTTTTTTGCCGTCGCCCAAATCGAGGGCGGCCATAGTATTAACGTCTCCCACCCCAAGGGCGGCCCAAGAAGAAGCCGTCCGAGCAGAGTGGCCGGCCAAGATGGCGGAGGCGAGCAGCGGGGGATGGGCGTTTATGGCGGGAAAAACCGCCGCACCGGAGGAAGAACCGGGACACTGACCGGCCTCCAAACTGACACCCAACAAGGGCGAATCAGACTTTAAGACCCCAGCATCCCCGCTAGAAGTGCACACGCGGTCCGGGGAGCGATTCTTTGCGCCCTCGCCCTCCGACGCCATAGGCCACGTGGAGACCGATCGGGAAACCCCCTGCCCGCTACAAAAAGGTAAAAATTACCTGCTTCTCGCTCCGAGCTGTAACGAACTGGTGTCCCAGTGAGTAGCTGCAATAAACGTTGAAATAAACGTTGAAATAAACGCCCTTAAGGACGTCCAAAAATTTTTTTTTTTTCCAACGGAGCCAGCGGGAGGGGGGAGAAAAGGAGGGACCTGGCACCACCAGGTTTGCACTTGCTCAAGAAGAGCCCTCAACCCCAGGTACTCAACAAAACCTAAAAATTAGGCTTGGAGACCTAGCCAGAGCTGCTGCTGTGTGTGACCACCACCTGCTGAGATAGAGAACATACTGAGGAGTTTCCGGCAGCACATGACCACATATAGGGAGGCAAAAGGATTGCTCTCTATCTCCACCTGCTGGTAGATGGACACAACCCACCAGTCTATGGATTGATCAGCATGATGATATGGAAATAAAATGATTTTTTCTACCTTTGTTGTCTGGTGACTTTGTTTTTCTATCCACATTGGTCCCAGTCTCTGATTCTGCTGCTCTCTATCTGTTCCCTTAACTCCATTTCCAGAGCTTCCTTTCCATTTATTTCTTTACTTTCCTTCTTTCTTCTTCATTTCTTGCCCTACATCCATAAGTAAAAGCTGTGTCCTCCTCCGTCGAATTGACTGGAGGAGGTATAACGTGGATCCAGCTTTTGTCTATTTTCTCCATCCATGTGCAGTTTTTCTCCTTTCTTCCCTTTCCCTCATCTCCATCCATGTGCATCTTCTTTTTTTCTTTTCACCCCTCCATCCATGTCCAGCACTTCTCTTCTCTCCTCCCCTCCATCCGTGTCCAGTATTTCTCCTCCCTTCCCTCCCTTATATTCATATAAAGCAATAATTCTCTCTCCCCTCTCCTCCATCCAAGTCCAGCATTTCTCCTCTCTCCCCCGAAACCCCTCCATCCATCCATGTCCAGCAATTCTCTTGTCTTCTGCTCTCCTCTCCATCCATTTCCAGCATTTCTCCTCTCTTCCATGCCCTCCCCTCCCACCCATGTGCATCTCCTTCCTGTCTTCCCTCCCCTCCATCCATGTCCAGCATGTCTCCTCTCTCCCCTGCCCTCCCCTCCCATGCCCAGCGATTCTCCTCTGTCCCCTGTCCTCCCCTGTCATCCATGCCCAGCGATTCTCCTCTCTCCCCTTCCCTCCCCTCTGATCCATGTCCAACGATTCTCCTCTCCCCTGCCCTCCCCTTCCATCCATGTCCAGCGATTCTCTCTTCCCTGCCCTCTCCTCACATCCATGTCCAGTGATTCTCCTCTCTCCCCTGCCCTCCCCTTCTATCGATTCTTTCCCCAGCCCATCCTTCTTCTCCACTGCCTGCCTGCCTGCTATGAAGCAATAAAGACTGCAGGCAGCGATTGAGAGAGGCTGGCAGCGTCAGAGTTTCCCTCTGCAAGTCCCGCCTATGGCGGAAACAGGAAGTTGAAAGAAAGTAGGCGGGACTCGCAGAGGGAAGCTCCAACGCTGCCAGCCTCTTTCAATCGCTGCCTGCAGCCTTTCTTTATTGCTTCATAGCAGGCAGGGACTGCTGAGTGGGAGTCATTCACTCACTTGTGGAAGTTTCGGATATTACTTGAGAAAACGGGAGTCTCCCAATGAATGTGGGAAACTTGCCAGGTCTGAACCAGAGGGATCACTCCCTGACCCTGATCAGGGGAAACACACATTGTCTTCTCTATCACAGGGTAAAAATGATCCCTAACACTGGCTGTAGGTGTCTGTATAGTAAAATCACAGTCAAAGGACACATTAGTGGATTTGATGGTTTGGTATAATTATTATATATCAGATTCAGTTACCTGTATATCTGCCAAATTCCATCCACCAATCTGCATCAAAATAAAGATGAACAATGATCAGATCTCAGAGAAGAGAAATAAGTACAATGATATAAAAAATATAGTAGAGGTGAACAATGATTAAAAATGTTAATAGTGATTAATTATGAGATTAAAAATTTTAATCATGCAATTAAGTGCGCTTAATCACAGAATTTTGGGCATTAAAGAATAAAGTTTCAAACAGCCTTCACCCAGTTTCTCTCATGTCCCAATGCCTAACCTTCACCAAGTTTCTCTTCCCCAATCCCTACATTTACTTGTACAGCAGGGCTCAGGCTCAGCGTTGCCTCAAACTCCTTGTCTCCCCCTGCATAGTGATTGGGCTCTGCAGAGAGTCTGTCCATGCAGGGGGAGAGAAGGAGTTTGAGGCAGCTCCGAGGAAGGAGAAAAAATCCCAAGCCCTGCTGTAGACGTAAGCATGGGGGAGGGGTGGGTCAGCATTATAAAAAACAGGCAGCATCAAACAACATGGTATGCGTTAAAATATTAATGCATTAATAATGTTATTAACGCATTAATTGCCCACCCCTAAAATATATAAGTTGCTAACTGAATAAAACTTACCTATTCCTGCAGGATGTGATTTTATTTTGTAAAAAAAAACAACAGAGAGAAAAATGTTAGAGATTTTGAATTACAAAAATGTCCTTCAATGATTTTATAAGTACATTCATACATAAGAACTGCCATTCAGGGAAAGAGTGAAGGTCCATCATGGCCAGTATCCTGTTTCCAACAGTGGTGAATCCAGGTCACAAGTACCTGGCAAAATCCCAAAAGAGTAAGACAGATTTTCTTCTGCTTATCCCAGGAATAAGCTTACGACATAGCAAACACATGACTTCCAGGGTGCAATACAACAAAATAAAACAAGCTTTGCCTTATCACCCATTCCTTCTTCAGGTTACACTCAAATAGGAGTGACAATAGACAACGCAAGGTCATTGTTGCTTTCAGCAGAACTGATGGTACAACTGTTATAAAGTAAGAACGTGACATTATCCAGCCCATATTCAGCCCACGGCAGTCACCAGTTTTTATGTTTAAATCATTTTGAGAGGCATTCAAGAGCTTTATGAAATGGCCACGAACGAAGCTATTTCGATATCAATGCTTCACAAAAGACTATTGCTGAGCTGCCCTCAGAGGGAATTAGTTCCTCTCGCTCTGCTATGGTCGGAGGACCTACAGAAACTGATCACAGCAAGAATTTTGGTGTGAAGCATGAGCCAAATCCCGAGTAGGACAAGTAGTGCTGAACTTAGAGAGTGTCAGGGTAGAGTGATTTTTAGGGCTTATACCTCTCGATCAAGGTTGCATAAAATGGGTGGAGCAGACTCGCCCCAATGTATTCGATGTAGAGGACCTATGAGCACTTTTTATCATGCTATATGGTCCTGCCCAGCGATCAAAGCTTTTTGGTTAAAAGTGATTCGTTTTCTGGAGAGAATTATGGGGTGGAAGATATTGGTTTTGCCGGAAAGTGTTCTGTTGGGAGTTGTTGTCCCCTTTGGGGGGCGGGTACTGTCCATCAAACCTTATTAGTTCATAAAGCATTCCTAATAGGTAAAAAATGCATTTTAGTAAATTGGATAAAGCCTGAGGCTCCTTCTTATTAGCAATGGCGCAACTTCGAGACTCACACTTCAAATTTAAATTACGACAATTCTATTTAACTTGGGAGAGGTATATCCTAGAGTTACCATATGGCTCCAGAAAAAGGAGGACGGATTGAGCCAGCCGGGTTTTACTTCCATTGAAAGCAATGGAAGTAAAACCCGGCTGGCTCAATTACTTCCATTGAAAGCAATTGCTTTCCATTGAAAGCAATGGAAGTAAAACCCGGCTGGCTCAATCCGTCCTCCTTTTCTGGATGTTATGACCAGGTGGTAGTGAGCCCCTGTACCCCGACTGAGCACGGCAGAGATGGAGTGACGCCGCACTCGGTCAGGCAGCCAGACAACCCCTAGCTTCACCTGGGAAGCGACCACCGTTCACCAAGAGTTGAGCTCCCAGCTGTAGGTGGCCACCAGGACTTCTGGAACCGGAGGGGTTGCACAGCCGCTGACCAGGCTGACAGGCAAGCAGACACAGTCCAATAGCCAAGTAATCCGTAGGGCAAAGAATAGTCAAACCAGTCCAAGGTCTAGGCAGGCAGCAAACAATCGTGGTCAGGAAAACAAGCCGAGGTCCGGTACACAGGAAAACAGGAACTGAGGGAAGCCGGTGAACAGATCTCCAGCGTGGACCTCTGAGACAATTGAGGCCAAAGCAACAAAGGACTGAAGGCAGGGCCTTAAGTAGTGGAGGAATTAGGCTCAAGCATGTGCAGCTGATTCAAGATGGCTGCCCCCATCAGCAGAGGTGCCTACGTCCAAATATGGGCTTCCTGACCTCGTTACTCCAAGATGGCTGCCCTCTCCTGAGCCTGCCAAGATGGCTGCTGTCCTTGATCTAACCAAGATGACGGCTGTCAGAAACAGGAAACAGAAACAGACCCATCCTGGAGAAACCACATCCAAAATAGCCGGCTATCTCAGCTGAACCGCACCTCGCTGGCGAATCGGCCACGCAGACCTGAAACCAGGTGAGGAACGTAACACTGGAGCCATATGGTAACCCTAGTATATCCAAGCTCTAGCACCTCAGGCCCGCAGCTTTATTCTTAATCAGCTTGGTGAGTTATCAGGCTCTGGATGAGGGTGGGTAGCTGTGAAGGGAATAACATGGAGTGGGGGGGGGGGGTGGAGAACTCTAGGGGAGGGTTTATTGAAACTTTTCCGATAGGCACATTGTGAGGAACCCCTGAGCGACAGGGAAGAAGGGATCTGAGAGAGGAGCAAGATGGGTAGGTTTCATACCCGGGATTCCAACTACAAGTCCCAGGATCCTAGGGGCTGGGAAGCCACGTCCCCACAGAGGCATACGTTTCCCAAGAGCAGGAGAAGGGAGGAGGACTACAGTTCCTAAGAACCTCTGCAAAGTCCTGGGGGCAAGCAAAGGGAGCAGCAAGGGAACTACAAGTCCCAGGATCACGAGGGAGAGGAGGGGGATTGGCTGAGGAGGAATAATCAGGAGGGACAGGACTAGCTGAGGATGATAAAGGGAGAGGAGCCCATGGAATGGGAGGCAGAGCAAGGGTTTGGAGAGGAAACCCAAACCGGAGATGGCTGGGGAAGTGAGCCCATGGTGATTGCTGCTCTAGCTCAGGTACAAGAGAGGAAGTTAAAAGGCTTCATAACAAACCTTCTTCAAGGCTGTGGAAAGCTTGGAGGAAACGTTAAGCAGCTGTTCCATGCAATGGGGAAAGAGGTACCAGGCTGTAAAGCAGTGAGTGATTTCAGCTGTGGCCAGAACAGAAGTCGTGCCGTTCTGGAGAGGCAGTGAGTGATTTAAACTGTGTCCAGGAACTTTGTCATGCTGGGAAACAGGAAGTGATTTAGTGTTCCCAGAAACTCTGCCATGCTGGAGAAGCAGTGAGGGATTTAATCTGTGTCCAGGAACTGTGGCCCACAGGGGAATGAGGGCTGGCGTGTAGTATGACCAAAGACTGTCTGGAAGAGGAAATGTCTTGTCCTTGCTGATGGAATAAAAGCGATTTTAAGCATATCTTTTGGAATTGTCTTCTTGGAGTGCTGTGTCCACAGAAGGGCCCTTCCAGGGTCAGCCGAGTACCTACCTGCTGGGAGGCCTGAAGGAGGAGACCTGCTAACAACATATAGGAGGTTCTGGGGGGGGGGCATTGTTCACAATAGGTGTTCTTGTTCTGGATTGTTGCCTGGTGGGTTAGGTGGAGGATGCGGCTGAGCAAGGGTTTCCTATCTCCCTTTTCTGTCAACGTCTTTTGTGATCCGAGCTTCAAAAGCCTGGTTGTTAGTATTATCTCATGGGGGGGGGGGGGGGGGGGAGTGGTATCGCTCTTAGGGGTGGTGTAGGAGGTGGGGTATGCTACCATAAACTTGGATTGGGGTTATGGATTGTTTTTGGGTAGCCAGCTCTATCTATCTCTTCCCAACTTAATATATTCTGAGCTTATCAGTTGCTTAAATTGTTGTATAATTAAAGTTGTTGAAGCTCAATTTGGAGGGGAGGGGGAGGGGGGTTAAGAGAGTGGGTGGGAGGGAGTAGAAAACGTTAAAACTTCTGATGTTCCAATTATCACTATTTATATTTTGAAGGATTGTTAGCATAATGATATGCTGTATGTTCATTTTGAAGGATCATCAATAAAACTGTTGAAACATAACTCATTCTGAGGGGAATAATCGAACAGGGCGCCCAAGTTTTCCTGAGGGCGTCCTCACAAAGGGGCGGGGAAACCCGTATTATCAAAACAAGATGGGCGGCCATCATTCGTTTCCATAATACGGTCAAGGACGCCCAAATCTCAACATTTAGGTCGACCTTAGAGATGGTCGTCCCCGGTTTTCAGCGATAATGGAAACCGAGGACGCCCATCTCAGAAACAACCAAATCCATGCCATTTAGGAGCCAGCATTCGTAGTGCACTGGTCACCTTGACATGCCAGGACACCAACCGGGCACCCTAGGGGGCACAGCAGTGGACTTCAGAAAAAGCTCCCAGGTGCATAGCTCCCTTACCTTGTCTGCTGAGCCCCCCCAACCCCCCCCCCCAAAACCTACTCCTCACAACTGTACACCACTACCATAGCCCTTAGGGATGAAGGGGGGCACCTAGATGTGGGTACAGTGGGTTTGTGGTGGGTTTTGGAGGCCTTACATTTACCACCACAAGTGTAACAGGTAGGGGGTGGGATGGGCCTGGGTCCGCCTGCCTGAAGTGCACTGCACCCACTAAAACTGCTCAAGGGACCTGCATACTGATGTCAGGGAGCTGGGTATGACATTTGAGGCTGGCATAGAGGCTAGAAAAAAATATTTTTACAGTTTTTGTTTTAAGGGTGGGAGGGGTTAGTGACCACTGGGGGAATAAGGGGAGGTCAACCCCGATTCCCTCCGGTGGTCATTTGGTCAGTTCGGGCACCTTTTTGAGGCTTGGTCGCAAGAAAAAAAAGTCGGCTAAGTGCGCGCACTTCTTTTTTCCATTATCAGCCGAGGACGCCTATGTGTTAAGCACGCCCCAGTCCCGCCTTTGCTATGCTTCCGACATGCCCCCGTGAACTTTGGTCGTCCCCACGACGGGAAGCAGTTGAGGGCGCCCAAAATCGGCTTTCGATTATGCTGATTTGGGCGACCCTGAGAGAAGGACGCCCATCTCCCGGTTTGTGTCGAAAGATGGGCACCCTTCTCTTTAGAAAATAAGCCTATTTGTATTCATTTTTTTAAATCTGTTTATTGACTGAATAAGCAGAAAAGGAGAAAAACAATTACAGGTTCAAAATGTAACAAATTACATTATGTTTGTATTCATTTTAATGCAAAATCCACAAAAACATATGAATCCAGTCATATAAACAACCATATTCCCACCCCACAACATTCCTTTTTTCACTCCCTCCCCCCCACCCTTTTAAGAGCCATAATAATGAGAAAACGCTGCATAATTAGTGTGATATTGACTGGATAATATGCTAGTTATATTTGTGTTTTTTATATGAGATATGTGCTATTCTTTTCATTAGCTGCCCAATTTGCGCCATTATGTGACATCAGCGTTATGCATTATTTATTACGTGACACGTGCTGCTCTTTTCCCATGAGTCCACTTTTTCTAAATAGCAGTGTTTCCAGATGTTCCTTTGAACTTTAAGTATTGGAGGGAGACTGTGTTTTCTTTTGTGAGTGTGCTAGTAGCTGGTAAAAGTGGGAGTTTCACTTCAGCTGAGGCTCTGTGAATTATATGTCCTGATCTTCCCCGGTACTGTTTAGGCAGTATACAGATGTTTAGTTAGTGTTATATTTCAGTTACCTGTTATTGTTTGCTATTTGCACTATTTTGTTCCACTGTTCAATATTTTTAAGAGAATTAACCTACTTGTTTGTTTGCCCCATTTGTCTGGACTGATAAAGAAACCTGGTGGTTTGTTTGTTGGGTCTGTGAGTGCTTTCTGGGAATTGTGATACCACTGGGACTGTGGCCCAAGTAACCTAGAAATCACTGGGGATAACTTGAGAGCGGGAGACTCGCCCAGAGGCAGTTATGACCCAGTCTGTGGGAGGAGGGTGCTAGTGTAGAGCACAAGCAGCAAGTGCAGGCAGACCTGAGCTGTGTTGGGGATAGACCCTTTAAGTTGCTGCAGGATAACCCCAAGTGGGTGGCTAAGTGTTTGGTGACAAATTGACACTGCTGCCTGGTGTTTTAAATTTAGGGGTCCAGAGACCCCCAAGAAGGCTGGAGTGACCTTAAATCTGACTCCATCTCTAAATAGCACTAGTACTGGGGTAATCAAGAAGTTGTGAAGTTCTAAAAGGAATTGCCACTAAGAGAGATGTTAGGTCTAAGGAAAAGATACCAGCCTTATGACAAACTGGATTTAGATTACAAGTTATACAATGCAGCGAAAGATAGCCTGATACAGCAAAAGCATTTATACTTACAGCCTTTCATCATTAAGTGAAGCCCACAAATCATCATTTGGAATGAGGAGTTTATTTGCCAAGGTACAAGTCAAATCAGTGATTGACAACAGACACGTACAATCAATTAATTATAGGAATATAATAATCCAGCTGCAAACAGGTGTTAATTAATTCCTAATCTTTTATAATTTCTCTTACCAATTAGAGGTTTTACAAGGGAAAGCAATTAGGTAATTTGTCAATTCTGCTGGACACATTGGTTTCCCTTGGAGAGAGAGAGTGGCAACCCTTCTCTCTAACTTAAACCAGGAAATACCCTGATTTTTATAGGTGCCCTCAGGATATGGATAATATGACAGTAAATATACCTGATTGGATCTATGCTAATGTCATGGTTGTCACTGATTGGCTCATGCTAATGAGTAGCTTCTATCTTGCTAACATGGTTTTGTCTTTAGCTCGCTTGACCACAAATCTTAAGCAAGACCCTGCATCCAGCTACACCTTTCCTTTCTCACACCATGGCTGACCACAATCCTGCTCACAGGAAAGTCTCATTTCTCAACTTGTTCCACTTTGTAACAGATACGGCTTCCATTTTGTGCTGAAATCCTCCATTTTGTTTCCATATCTATTAACCTAACTTTTCCTAATTTAGCTTATTTAGGCCTCAATCCAGGCTACAAACTAGGCCATACTTTTCCAGTAAGCTCCCAGTTATGTCAGCCATCAGATTTCTGACTCAGCCAAGGTCTGTAATGGCCTGAGCTCTATGACTGGGCCCGCCACCATTCCAGTGGGGGGGTCTATGGCTGTACCATAATTATACACTGGCTAGCACGTGAGTCGGGTGATAATTCCAATTTAGAATGCACCGAATCCCGTGGTAGAAAATTAACAGTTGGCGCGACCATCTGCAAGTATTGTTTGATTTGGTTGTTCATAAAGGACCCCTTTTACCAAGCTGAGGCAAAAGGGGGCCTGCACTGGTGTAAAAGGGTTAATCTTTCTTTCCTGCAGGAAATGGCCGTGCGGCAAGTAAAGCCAGTGTGGTCTTATGTTCGATCATTAATTTGTTTTATAGCATCAAGATTTCTTTATACTCTTTTTAAAGGTTTCTGATGGCTTCTTTTCATTTTTCACACATGAATTACTTTGACGTTAGAGTTATTTTTGATCACTTTCTTTACACTTTATTCACTCTGGTGCTCTAGTTACTCTTTATCACTGATTTTCAACATTCACCCTCCTTTTACCAAGGCGCGGGAAAAAGTGGCCTTTGGTAGTACGAGTATGTGAAAGTTAAGCGGTATAAAAAATGTTAATAAGTATAAAGATAAACCAAGCTGAGGAAATAGTTTTTCATGGAAAGGAAGGTGGATCTGTGGAAGACAAAAGAATCTCTCAGGGTTTGCAAAATGATGGTTGAAGATCTGTGGTAAGCGAGATGGGAAGACTGGATGGGGCTTATGGACTCCACCTACCGAGATGTTTAATGTTTCTGTCTGTGGTCAGAACAATCTCAGATTTTCACCAATAGATAATAGTTTCTTGGTACGTTACCCCGTCACTGTACTGCAACAACTCTGAGCAGTCTATCCTTCCACTGCCCACACTAAACTTGCTAATCTCAGGGTCAATAATAGCGCTGAAATTTGGACAGTCTGTCTTGGCATTATCGACACAGTGCCAGGATGGTTTGGAGGTTCAGAAGTTACCTCATTAGTGGCAAGATTCAGTCTACTAACTGGATAACTTTAGGACAACAAAAGGGATGTGGTAACTTTATCTGGGTTATTATTCGGTACCCGTCAGAATATTGTCAGTCAATGTATATCCAAATACTCAGTATCTTGGTACAGCCCAGCACTGAAAATCTCAGATTTATACTTTTATTTCTGCATATTTTTAGTGGAATCATCCAGAGCATTTGAAAAGAAGACAAACCAAATTAAAAAGAGATCAATTCCTCACCTCCAAATTTTGTAATCCATTTCTTCAGCTGCTGAGGATAGCGCAATTGGAAACCCATTTTCAGATCAGTAGAAACAGCCTCTGGTACTGGAAACTTCATTTTCTGACACCTATAGGTTAGAGAGTCACTGGGATTATTCTGAGAGATGTTCACACCCAGGGGATAGAGATATGAACAGCGGAAGGAATGAAATATACCATAAACACTCAGTTTTCTGTGACTATGGGACTGATTTTTGAAATAGGAAAACATTCAAAAAGTGGCACAAAATGGCATTTGGAAATCGCTATTTTTGAAACCCATTTTTTAAACATTTTGCTACGCAAGGGAGTGTGTTAGGGTGGGATTTATAGAAAAGGGGACCCAGGCCCATATCTCACTCTATCTGTTACACTTGTGGTGGAAAGTATCAGCCCTCCAAAACTTACCAAAATCCTACTGTACCTACATATAGGTGATGACTGCAGCCATAAGGGCTATTGTAGTTGTGTACAGTAGTATTTTGGTGGTTTTTGGAGGTTTGTATCATTTGCTAATTTAATTACCTCACTCATTATTCCAATTTCTAATTAATTTGTGACTAAGTTAAAAAGTAGAGGTCCCAGCATAGACCCTGAGGAACCCCATTATTTACCCTTCTCCATTGAGAATATTGACCATTTAATCCTACTCTGTTTTCTATCTTTTAACCAGTGTAGATTAGGAATTGGTTATTGGACAGAAAACAGAGGGTAGGGATAAATGGTTATTTCTCTCAATGGAGGAGGGTGAACAGTGGAATGCCGCAGGGATCTGTACTGGGAACGGTACTATTTAACATATTTATAAATGAAATGGAAATTGGAATGACAAGTCAGGTGATCAAATTAGTAAATGATACAAAACTATTCAAGGTCGTTAAAACACGTGTGGACTGTGAAATATTTTAGGAAGATCTGAGGAAATTGGAAGACTGGGCGTCCAAATGGCAGATGAAATCTAATGTGGACGAATGCTAAGTGATGCACATTGGAAAGAATAATCCGAATCATAGTTACTTGATGCTAGGGTCCATCTTGGGAGTCAGCGCTCAAGAAAAAGATCTGGGTGTCATTGTAGATAAGTAACCTGTTCTTGGGTAGAAGAAGCAGGGAACCAGCGGAGACGACAGGCGTGTGGCTGCTCTCTGCACCCCTCCAGCAGCGTGCATCCGGGGCAGACCGCCCCGCCCTCGGTACGCCACAGGTACACATCTCACCATTGGTCCCTTACCTTGTCTGCTGAACCCCCCAATACCCACTACCCCCAACTGTTACTCTTATGTTCTTATAATCCAGAATACGACACTGTATCCCATCCTATGACTTTTTAGTTTCCTCAGGAGAAATTCATGGGGAACTTTATCAAATGTCTTCTGAAAATCCAGATAAACAGTATCAACTGGCTCACCATTATCCACATGTTTATTCACCCTTCAAAGAAATATAAACATATTTTTATAGAATTACTTTGTTATGGACAGCGTCAGAGCAGAGACCATCACCAGAAACTCCTTCTGCACTAGGGTTGAGGGCATAGGCGCCCGGTATAAGAGGCTTGGACAGGCTAAGCCTCCCCTGCTGTGCTCTGAGGGGTTTAAATTGTTGATTTACCTTCATCCTCATAGCAGGAGCTGCAGTGGAAGCCCTCTAGCCTTGTCCTGTTGTAGAAATTGGTTTATGGTTTGTTTACCTTACTGCTGGGAGAGGGGGGAGGGGGGGTTGGCTGGAGGTGTCCTGGGTTGCCAGGGAGATATTTAAGGAGGATGACTTCCTGACCTTTACTGAGAACAGATAGCAACAGAATCGGATACTGGACCAGCATGATCAGAAAAAGTCACCAGACTACAAAGGTAGAAAAGATCATTTTATTTTCATGATAGTGTTTGGAATATGTCCACTTTGAGAATCAGGTGCTCAACATTAAAAGTTTATATTTATTTACTTATTTATGGCATTTTATCCCACATTAAACATGAATTAGGGTGTTTTGTGGCTCTACATGAGAATTGTGATGATATGATCCCTTGTTTCATATTGTTGACGGTCTGCATTTTCCATATGGGTGGTATATTGGTGAATTAGGTTCTGCCCAGTGTAATATTTATGGTACAGTAAGGTTCTGACTCTGTTTTTGCACAAGTTTGTGTATAGTGTTTTGCAATGGAGAGATTGTGTATTGGCCTTACTGAGGTGGCACCAAAGCATCAGAAAGGGTGTAGAGCCTAAATCATGACACACTACCTCTTGACAGATCTAGATATGGTCGTTAATAAAAGGAGCTCATTGTGAACACTATCCACCCTAAAAGGGTGTTTTGTGGCTCTACATGAGAATTGTGATATTATGATCCCTTGTTTCATATTGTTGACGGTCTGCATTTTCCGTATGGGTGGTATATTGGTGTATTAGGTTCTGCCCAGTGTAATATTTATGGTACAGTAAGGTTCTGAGTGTGTTTTTGCACAAAGTTGTGCATAGTGTTTTGCAGTTGAGCGATTGTGGTTAGTATATGCTTTGAGCAACCACTTTATTCTTTGACATATGATATATATCTAATATCTAAATTTAATAAAAGGTATTGTGACTTTTATTTTTATTTAAGCTCCACCCCTGGCCCCACCCCCTAACCCCGCCCCCTTTAGCCTCCCCAAACAGTTGGGCCACTGACCGCCTATGGTTGAGGGGCAACACAACTGGCAGAGTAGAGGTGGAAAGGAGATTCACAGGGTGAAGTTTGGTGGGGAATGAAGAGAGGATTCATGGAGGGCCAAATAGGTGAGGACAGGGAGGTTGGTGGGAGAGGAAAAGGGAGAATCAGAGGGAAGAGAAGGTTGGTCTGTAATTCTCCTCCCCTCTCCTCCATCTCTTCCCCTTCATTTCTCAGTTCTTCCTCCACACTTTAGTTCTCCCTCTCCTCACTTAATCCCACCTCCCTTTCTCAATTCCACGTCTACTACTAATCATTTTTATAGCACTACTAGACGTACACCGCACTGTACACATTATATACAGGTACTTTCTCTGTCCCTACGGGGCTCACAATCGGAGGTTTTTTGTACCTGGGGCAATGGAGGGTTAAGTGATTTGCCCAAGGTCACAAAGAGCTGCAGTGGGACTTGAACCCAGGTTGACAGGATCAAAACCCACTGCACTAACCATTAGGCTACTCCTCTCTCTTTCACCAATCGATTAATTCCCTTCTTTCTCACTCAAAATCCATCCAGCCACATAGAAAAGGACAGAAAACTAACTTGTACCTGCTCAGGGCTTCCTTCACATCCTAAAGGGAAATGAAACAGAGAATATTTCTAGTTAGATTTCACAGTTTATGAGAACACATTATACATTAGGATACTCTACTCACAGATCTGCTCAATCACAAAACAGCTACAAAATTTTGATGCCATTTCTATGATCAGCATCCAAAAATCTATAAGAAACACCCAAACTCATTATGGAAACAAGTGTTATCAGCCTGTTTCGAACCTAACATTTATCTCTTAAGTTGTAATTGATACTTGGGCAACTTTTCAAGTATTTAGATAAAACACAGGTCCTTTATGCCAATCAATCAGACTTTTGGATGGGGCACAGTACTGAAACCTCCTTAGTGGCTCTGATCTGTGATCTCCATGTAGACATTCTCAAGAGCCTGGTTTGGGCAGAGGTGGAGTTGTGATATCTGGGTGAAAAGGTATCAAAAATGAGGTAAGTGACTTATTTCTACCAGAGGGATATCAACTGTATAATCCTGCAAAATTTCAGCCTCAGGAATGGACTAACTACATCTTTAAAAAATAAGAAATGTTTATCAATTAAGTGATTAACCCCGGAAATCACATACCCACAGTTTTTAGGTTGTAGAACATGAAAAACATCAATGTTGTGAAAAAGCTACATAGTCCCTATCTAGTGACCCTACAGTACACAAAACTTTCAAAAATGAAAGTTGCCCAATTTACCCCTCCAAACTTTTATAGCCTTTATCTCTGTTATTTGTAACCCACGTTTGGTACCTTTTCACTCAACGACTCAATTATAGATCATTAAAATCACATGACTTGTGTAGAGCACATACAGCAATTTACACCTTCTTCAGAGCAGGAGGATTTGGCCATTTAAGACCCATGAAATTATTTTAAAAGCTCTGATTTGGTAAGTGCAGCTGCTGGCTGAAAAATCAGCCCTTATGTAAGATATTTTTTTTTTTTTAGTTACATTTGTACCCTGCGCTTTCCCACTCAGGGCAGGCTCAATGCGGCTTACATATACAGGTACTTATTTGTACCTGGGGCAATGGAGGGTTAAGTGACTTGCCCAGAGTCACAAGGAGATGTGCCTGAAGTAGGAATCAAACTCAGTTCCTCAGTTCCCCAGGACCAGAGTCCACCACCCTAACCACTAGGTCACTCCTCTGTTACTTGAATGCCCTGATTCCTCCTGGCAGATCTGTATCTTCCTTAGAAATAGATTTGCTAATCTCACCTTCAGTAACTCGGTGGCCGGCTGCTGACTTTTCTCTTCTATCTCGGAGATCAGCTGCTTGAGGGTGAAGCTTTGCTGTTCTAGCTGGGTCACATTTTCCCTGATTCTCTGGAGAATCTTCTTCTCTTCCTCCTGCAGTCTCGAGAGAAGGATCTGCTTCTCCTTATTCAGAAACTGTTGTAACTCCTCAAACTCAGACTCCACTTTCTGTCGTTTGATCTGTGTCTCACTCTGGATTAAACAAGGAGAGAGAATTCTCAGTACCACTAGAGTGATTTTGTTGCAGTGGCTCCATTACCCTCCTCTCAGTGGTGGCTCTGGTACAGCACTTCCTCCTCTCACCACCCACTCTTTTCCCAGCCTTCCTCTCTCACCATACTCAGAAGCTTTTCCCCCTTTCACAATCTCCTCCATCCGCTGCCCAGCAACTCCCTCTGCCTCTCTCCTCATGTGCAATGTACCCATCTCGGTAGAACTGTTGTCCCCATATTGTTTCTAAGTGAGCAGAAGAGGGGTCTCCCTTCTTTCCTATTCTTACCCCTTACCACAAGCAGCCTCCATTTCACTTTCCCCAGCATCTACCCCCTACATCTCCACATTCTCTCCCTTCCTTTGTGTTCATTAGCATCTCATTCTTCTCGTTCTCCTTCTAGTATTTAGCCCCAGCTTCCTTCTTGTTCCTACCCCACAATCTTGCCCTGCCCTTTTGAACATTTTGTTGAGTGGTGGTTCTTCACTGATCTACCTTCTCTTTAATGACACCACCGCGAGCAAAATAAGTGGTCACAGTTGGGGGGGGAGGGGGTGGAGGGAGGGAGGGGATGAAGGGGTGTTGATTCTTTAAGACTTAGGGGCCCTTTTTCTAAGGCGCACAGAAAAATGGCCTGAGCTGGTGTAGGCGCGTGTTTTGGGCATGAGCAGATCCATTTTTCAGCAAGCCTGTAAAAAACGGCTGAAAATGGACGTGCGGTAAAATAAAAATTGGCACATGTCCATTTTGGGTCTGAGACGTTACTGCCACCCATTGACTTAATGGTAAAGTGTCACGTGTTAACCACGCGGTGATCATCTACGTGGGTAAAATGATGATTACCACCTGGTTTCCGCCGTGCGTTTGTAACAGAGACGCGTAAAAAATGAAATTACCGCCCGGGCCACATGGTAGCCAGGCGGTAACTCCAAATTGATGTGTGTTGGGTGCACATAGGCACCAACACAGCTTAGTAAAATAAAGCTTTGAAAAACTCAAAAACAACAAAGTAAGTGTTCACAGACCAGCACATCCTGTGATTTAAATGCCACTAAAGAGAAGGTGGAGTGGTAGGAAGCTGTGGTTACGGGATCTTCACTTCACCCACTGGCTGTACACGATCTCCAGCTGTCACCATATTGCTTCAGCCTGCAGTTCTACCTTTTCAGTCTTGTTTTCTTGAGGACTACTAAGTTCATAAGTGTTGCCACACTGGGACAGACCAAAGGTCCATCAAGCCCAGCATCCTGTTTCCAACAGTGGCCAATCCAGGTCACAAGTACCTGGCAGAAACCTCAAAGAAGAACAAGATTCTGGAATCCCAGAGTAGCAACATTCCATGTAGAACCCCAGAGAGTAGCAAGATTCCATTCAGAATCCCAAGTACATAAGTGTTGCCATAGTGCGACAGACCAAAGGTCCATCAAGCCCAGCATCCTTTCTCTAACGGTGGCCAATCCAGGTCCCTGGCAGAAACCTTGAAGAATAACAAGATTCTGGAATCCCAGAGTAGCAACATTCCATGTAGAACCCCAGAGAGTAGCAAGATTCCATTCAGAATCCCAAGTACATAAGTACATAAGTGTTGCCATACTGGGACAGACCAAAAGTCCATCAAGCCCAGCATCCTGTCTCCAACAGTGGCCAATCCAGGTCACAAATACCTGGCAAGATCCCAAAAATGTACAAAACATTTTATACTGCTTATCCCAGAAATAGTGGATTCTCCCCAAGTCCATTTAATATCGGTCTATGGACTTTTCCTTTAGGAAGCCATCCATAAGTACATAAGTAATGCCACACTGGGAAAAGACCAAGGGTCCATCGAGCCCAGCATCCTGTCCACAACAGCGGCCAATCCAGGCCAAGGGCACCTGGCAAGCTTCCCAAACGTACAAACATTCTATACATGCTATTCCTGGAATTGTGGATTTTTCCCAATTCCATTTAGTAGTGGTTTATGGACTTGTTCTTTAGGAAACCATCCAACCCCTTTTTAAACTCTGCTAAGCTAACCGCCTTCACCACTTTCTCCGGCAACGAATTCCAGAGTTTAATTAAATGTTGAGTGAAGAAAATGTTTCTCTGATTTGTTTTAAATTTACTACATTGTAGTTTCATCGCATGCTCCCTAGTCCTAGTATTTTTGGAAAGTGTAAACAGACGCTTCACATCTACCCGTTCAACTCCACTCATTATTTTATATACCTCTATCATATCTCCCCTCAGCCGCTTTTTCTCCAAGCTGAAGAGCCCTAGCCACTTTAGCCTTTCCTCATAGGGAAGTCATCCCATCCCCTTTATCATTTTCGTCACCCTTCTCTGCACCTTTTCTAATTCCACTATATCTTTTATGAGATGCGGTGACCAGAATTGAACACAATAATTGAGGTGCGGTCGCACCGTGGAGCGATACAAAGGCATTATAACATCCTTATTTTTGTTTTTCATTCTTTTCCTAATAATACCTAACATTCTATTTGCTTTCTTAGCCGCAGCAGCACACTGAGCAGAAGGTTTCAACGTATCATCAACAACGACACCTAGATCCCTTTCTTGGTCCGTGACTCCAAACGTGGAACCTTACATGACGTACCTATAATTCGGGTTCCTCTTTCCCACATGCATCACTTTGCACTTGCTCACATTAAACGTCATCTGCCATTTAGACACCCAGTATCCCAGTATCGTAAGCTCCTCTTGTAATTTTTCACAATCCTCCCGCGATTTAACGACTTTGAATAACTTTTGGGCTTATTTTTGAAAGGGATCGCTGGCGATCTTCCGATACAAATCGGGAGATCGCCAGCGATCTCTTGATCCTGGCCAAATCGGTATTATCGAAAGCAGATTTTGGCCGGCCCCAACTGCTTTTTCGTTGCGGCGCCGGCCAACCTTCAAGGGTAGCAAAGAAGGGAAGGGGCGGGTCGTGGTTACGAGATGGCCGGCTCCACCTTATAATGAAAAAAAATGCCCGGCTCGAACGAGCATTTCGCCGGCTGGACTTGGTCCATATATTTTTAGGACCAAGTCTGACAAAAGTGCCCCAACTGAACAAATGACCACCAAAGGGAAGTGGGGATCACCTCCCCTTACTCCCCCACTGGTCACCTCCCACCCCCCCCAAAAAAAACTAAAACTTTTTTTGCCAGCCTGTATGCCAGCCTGATATGTCGTACCCAGCTCCTTGACAGAAATATGCAGGTCCCTGGAGCAGTTTTTAGTGGGTGCAGTGCACTTCAGGCAGGTGGACCCAGGCCCATCCCCCCCTACCTGTTCCACTTGTGGTGGTTAATGTTGAGCCCTCAAAAAAAACCCAAAACTCACTGTACCCATATGTAGGTGCCCCCCTTCATCCCTTAGGGCTATGCTAATGGTGTAGAGTTGTGCAGATTGGGTTTTGGGGGGGATTTGGGGGGCTCAGCACCCAAGGTAAGGGTGCTATGCACCTGGAAGCTGTTTTCTTTTTGTTTATAATTTTTTTAAGTGCCCCCTAGGGTGCCCGGTTGGTGTCCTGGCATGTCAGGGGGGCCAGTTTACTACAAATGCTGGCTCCTCCCATGCCTAAATGCCTTGCATTTCGCCGGGTTTGAGATGGATAGGCCCAATTTCCATTATGGCTGAAAATCGGAGCTGGACATCTCATGTCAACCCGGCGATCCTGCTTTAAACCCGGCGAGCGATACGGCCGGTGCCAAGGGTATTTCGAAAATATGGATTCAGACTCTGACTGTTCTCAGCCAATAAGGAACCAAAATAGTTTCCATACTATAAGTAACGAGGCAGATTGAATATTATTGTTCTGTTATTCAGGTGATTCAGGGGATTGATGTAGTGAGAGTAACAAAATCCCTGCAGAAACTGACTCAGAAGGAGACACAGACACCCACCTTCAGCTCTTCAGCTTTCTTCCCTTCAGTAGATTTAAACTTCAGATGGTTTTCCAGATCCTTTCTCAGACACTCCAGGTGCATTTTAAGCTTTTTCTGTGAATATTGAAACATCCTTGATTAGCATGTGATTATTTTTATAACCACAATTTCAGACTTGACTCCCTACCCATCTTCAAAGCCTTACTCAAAGCCCACCTCTTCAATGTTGCTTTCGGCACCTAACCTCTATACCTTTCAGGAAATCTAGACTGCTCCAATTTAATGACCCCTACTTAACTAAGTGTACATTTGTCCTTTAGATTGTAAGCTCAATGAGCAGGGACTGTCTTTCTATGTTAAATTGTACAGCGCTGCGTAACCCTAGTAGCGCTTTAGAAATGTTAAATAGTAGTAGTAGTAGTAAATGTGAGATGTCCCTTCCAATTTAGATCGTTTCTTTGAAATAACTGAATTCTGATGGGTCAATATTCAAAGTGATATAACCAGGATAGGCTCCTGCCTGGTTAAATTGTGCTGAACTGGCCATGAGCCAATATTAAACAGCACTTAACCCAACAGCGCCACTGAATATTGGCAAAAGTTCTGTCCAGGCAGTGGAGGGAGGGGTGATTCGGGGGCAGAGTCAGGGTGGAACTGAGAGATATGCAGGCACCAGTAATATTCAGTTCCAGTGCCCCATATCTAACCAGGTAAACTGAACCATGAACAAGGTGTCCTAACCAGGGATTTAGACTATCTCAGGAGTGGATAGGTGAGAGCATAATTAGGCAGGCCTAGGTGGGAAAGGAGATTAAGAAAAGGGTGTGAGTAAAATTCAAATAGAGTTCTTTGTTGATTGATTTAGGAAGAGAATTTGGTGCCTTGATAGGAGAAATTTTATATATCACATTCTTACAGATAGGGAAATGTAAGACAAGATAGATGATGGAACAGCTTCTGGGAGCCACAACTCACAGGCTGAATATTGACCCCTGAAGGTAGATGGAAGATGCCTGAATAGACAGCAGCCAGGGTTCAAGTTTTGATGATTGATCTTACCAGTGGTGTGCTGGTAAATGTTTAACAACAGGCTCTCTCCCCAGTCCACCTCTGCGCCCCCCCCCCCCCCCCCAAATTGCAGAGCTGGCTATAGCTGGGGAGAGAGCCTGGGGGGGGGGGGGGGCAATGCATTACTCCAGGAAAAGAAAAATTAAATGATCCCAGGTTCCAATCTAATTCATGTTTAATGTGGGATAAAATGCCATAAATAAGTAAATAAATATAAACTTTTAATGTTGAGCACCTGATTCTTACTTATTTGTACTTGGGGCAGTAGAGGGTTAAGTGACTTGCCCAGAGTCACAAGGAGCTGCAGTGGGAATGGAATCCAATTCCCCAGAACCAAAATAACATTCCATGTAGAATCTCAAATAGAGAAAAGGAAATGAGACTTGATATACAGCAATTCTGTGGTTTTTACAACTATATTCAAAAGTGGTTCACATAGTATATACAAGTACTTATTTGTTCCTGGGGCAATGGAGGGTTAGGTGACTGTTTCTTCTTACAACAATACTCTATCCTCTGCCTTAGACACTCTTGCACCTTTGATGACCCGCCCTGTAAGGCGTACAAAACCCCAACCTTGGCTGACTTCTAATATCCGCTACCTACGTTCCTGTACCCGCTCCGCCGAACGCCTCTGGCGGAAATCTCGGGCCCTTGCTGATTTCTTACACTTTAAGTTCATGCTGACCTCCTTCCAATCTGCTCTTTTACGTGCCAAACAGGATTATTATATCCAACTGACCAACTCTCTTGGCTCTAATCCTCGACTTCTCTTCACCACATTGAACTCTCTCCTCAAGGTGCCCCCTCCCCCAACTCCCCCTTCATTATCTCCTCAGACCCTTGCTGAATTCTTTCACAACAAGGTTCAAAAGATAAACCTTGCTTTCTCTACCTCACCAGCTCTCCCTCCACTAGTCCGTTCCCCTCTCTCTCCTTCCCCTCATTCCCTTTCCTCCTTTCCTGAAGTTACTATTGAGGAAACTACACTTCTCCTTTCTTCCTCAAAATGTACCACCTGTTCCTCTGATCCCATTCCCACCCACCTTCTTAATGCCATCTCTCCTACTCTTATTCCTTTTATCTGTCACATTCTCAACCTCTCACTTTCCACTGCGACTGTCCCTGCTGCCTTTAAACATGCTGTGGTCACACCTCTCCTTAAGAAGCCTTCACTTGACCCTACTTGTCCCTCTAATTACCGACCCATCTCCCTCCTTCCTTTTCTCTCCAAATTACTTGAGCGTGCTGTTCACCGCCGCTGCCTTGATTTTCTCTCCTCACATGCTATTCTTGACCCATTACAATCTGGTTTTCGCCCTCTCCACTCAACTGAAACTGCGCTTACTAAAGTCTCCAATGACCTATTACTGGCTAAATCCAGAGGTCAATATTCCATCCTCATTCTTCTTGATCTTTCCGCTGCTTTTGACACTGTCGATCACAGCATACTTCTCGATACCCTGTCCTCACTTGGATTCCAGGGCTCTGTCCTTTCCTGGTTCTCTTCCTACCTCTCCCTCCGCACCTTTAGTGTTCACTCTGGTGGATCCTCTTCTACTTCTATCCCTCTGCCTGTCGGTGTACCTCAGGGTTCTGTTCTTGGTCCCCTCCTCTTTTCTATCTACACTTCTTCCCTTGGTTCATTAATCTCATCCCATGGCTTTTCCTACCACCTCTATGCTGATGACTCCCAAATCTACCTTTCTACCCCTGATATCTCATCTTGCATCCAAACCAAAGTTTCAGCGTGCTTGTCTGACATTGCTGCCTGGATGTCTCAACGCCACCTGAAATTAAATATGACCAAAACCGAGCTTCTCATTTTCCCCCCCAAACCCACCTCCCCGCTCCCCCCGTTTTCTATTTCTGTTGATGGCTCTCTCATTCTCCCTGTCTCCTCAGCTCGAAACCTTGGGGTCATCTTGACTCTTCTCTCTCCTTCTCTGCTCATATCCAGCAGACCGCCAAGACCTGTCGTTTCTTTCTTTACAACATCCGTAAAATCCGCCCCTTTCTTTCCGAGCACTCTACCAAAACCCTCATCCACACCCTTGTCACCTCTCGTTTAGACTACTGCAATCTGCTTCTTGCTGGCCTCCCACTTAGTCACCTCTCCCCTCTCCAGTCGGTTCAAAACTCTGCTGCCCGTCTCATCTTCCGCCAGGGTCGCTTTACTCATACTACCCCTCTCCTCAAGACCCTTCACTGGCTCCCTATCCGTTTTCGCATCCTGTTCAAACTTCTTCTACTAACCTATAAATGTATTCACTCTGCTGCTCCCCAGTATCTCTCCACACTCGTCCTTCCCTACACCCCTTCCCGTGCACTCCGCTCCATGGATAAATCCTTCTTATCTGTTCCCTTCTCCACTACTGCCAACTCCAGACTTCGCGCCTTCTATCTCGCTGCACCCTACGCCTGGAATAAACTTCCTGAGCCCCTACGTCTTGCCCCATCCTTGGCCACCTTTAAATCTAGACTGAAAACCCACCTCTTTAACATTGCTTTTGACTCGTAACCACTTGTAACCACTCGCCTCCACCTACCCTCCTCTCTTCCTTCCCGTTCACATTAAATGATTTGATTTGCTTACTTTATTTATTTTTTGTCTATTAGATTGTAAGCTCTTTGAGCAGGGACTGTCTTTCTTCTATGTTTGTACAGAGCTGCGTATGCCTTGTAGCGCTATAGAAATGCTAAATAGTAGTAGTAGTAGTAGTTGCCAAGGGTCACAGAGCTGCAATGGGAATCAAACCCAATTCCCCAGGATCAAAGTCCGCAACACTAACCACTAGGCTACTCCTCCACTATGGTGATCACAGTGTGATAATAAAGCTACTGAGACAGACAGACCTTGTATTCCTGCACAGCCTCCTCTATGGGGATCACGGTGTGAGATCTGTGATCCTGAGACTCTCTACAAATAATGCAGATCATTTTCTGATCCTCTTCACAAAACAGCTTCAGTTTCTCTTCATGCTTCTCACACAGATCCCCCTCTTCTGGTCTCACTGGAGTCTGACTGAGCCTTTTCACCATTTCTGTCATATTTGCCAGCTGCCTGTTTGGTCTGAGATTCCTCTGCCTGGATCTTTTTCTGCACTGGGGACAGGGGAAGTCTGTGTCTCTCCCCTCCCAGCTCTGAGTGATACAGAAGCGGCAGAAATTGTGTCCACAGTCTGTCATCACCGGATCTGTAAAATAATCCAGACAGATAGAACAAGAAGCTTCATCTCGCAGACTCTGAGCAGGGTTTGCAGCTGCCATGATTCTTACAGGAAATGAGAGCAGGAATTCAGTTTCTGTTTCACATCTTAAAAAACAGGATGTTTGTCAGAGACTGTGTAATTTGAAGACACCAGGGCTGTCTGCCCTCCTTCCTGTCTCCTAGTTCCTCCCTTTTTTCCCCAGCTACAGAGACTCAGGGGGGTCTGGGAGCTGCAGGGAGAACAGCAGTGACTTTGAAGTTTCCTGTGTGTAACCTGGAGCCTGGAGGCAGCTTTTGCAAAAGTGGGGCAGAGGAAGGTCAATTATTACCCTGAAACCCATTTAATCCCTACCCCTTTCAGTGTGAACAGAGGCACCAGTTGACTCAGGTAAACCTAGGGAGGATGTGAGTAAAGCATTAAAGTCCCTTCAGAGGGATTATAATACCAAACTGTCAAAAAAGCAAGTGATGTGTTAAAAATGTAAGAGGAGTGTTAACCCTCTATCAGAGAAAACATAATATCCGTAGGGTTGTCAACCAGCCAGTGCCAGTGTTGATTTTCTACCAAATTCCGTCATCCACCTTCTTCGGCCACTGCTGATGCTGCCAAACTTCTGCAGTCATAGCAGCATTTACTTCCACCAGGACTTGTTGCATCTTCCATTCCCTACACCCATGGGAGGGTGGGAAGAGAGGATGAGGGGCTGGAGCACAGAGTAAGTGGTATAAAAAGAGAGTTGGACCATGTGGAGGGGGGGGGGGATGTGAAATGAGGGTGAGGTGCAGGATGATAGGAGTGTGAAGAGAAGATGAGGTGTAGGTGACCATGAGGGGTTATGAAGAGAGAGTGAGGTACAAAATGGCGGGAAGGGAGTGTTCAGGGAAAGTGAGAATATGAACAGGAGGTGAGGAGATGGTCCATAGAGAAGGATGCATGAAGATGGGGTGAAGGTCTGGACCATAAGGGAGAAGAATGAGTGAAGTTATAGAAAAGGACATGATGGACTTAAGGAAGGGGGCAATGCTGGACCTGATGGAACCATTAGGGGAGATATTGAACTTGGCAGGGGGAATAGGAACATAGATGGAGATATCCTGGACTTTAGGGGTTAGAGAAACATGCTGGACATGATGGGGCTGTGAAAAGGATACAGATGGTGAGATGTTGGACTTGAGAGGAAGGGGAGAATTTGGAGGGGGTATACTGAGCATAGTAGGGCTATAGGACGGAGAATAGGGACACATCTGGGGAAAAGGGACTAGGGTCACAAATGGAAGATGCTCGACATGATAGGGTTGGATGAAGGTAGAAAAAGGACACAGGTGGGGGCAATATTGGACCACAAGTGACAGGGAAACATGAGAAATGCTGGACCAGCTTGACAGGGAGGACTAGAGAGATAGGAGGGAGGATGCTTGACAAAGAGGGGGATGCTGGACGGAAGGGGAGAAAGAGAAAGGGGGTGCTGGACCCAGGGAGGGAGGAGATGGTGGGAAAAAAAGGAGAATGAGGACCTGTTGGTAAGAATGAGGAGTGAAATCTGAAAAAAGAAGCAGAAAATGAATGATAGAAAACTGAAAGGAAAAGATCAATACTAGAGATGGAAGTGGGGGAGGAAGTAAAAGTTGGAAGAGAAGTGACTCTGGAAAGATAGCTAAGAAAAGACAAATGAAACCAGAAACCATAACCTCGATCCAACACAACTAGGGAAACAAAATGGTCAGAAAACAAAGGAAGAAACAAGGGGGTCAATATTCAGTCGACTCCTCTCAGCGTTTTGCTGACTGGTGCTGGTGTGATGCCCAGAAATTGAATTCCAGTCCTTGTCTGGGCTTCAGCATTGTGGGTTTCTGGAGCTGGGTCTTTGGGGGTAATGTCCTAACTCTTCTCTGCAAATATTGTAGGGGGGGATACATAATATATTTCTGGATTTAACACCTTGGGGGAGTATATTTGTTGGGAAATTAAGCTAGGGGCTGTAAATGAGGGCTGAAGAGTACAACCTCTTTTTCCGTCCCCCCCCCTCCCTCATTGTGGTCTGCAAGTGCTAAAGCCTACACTGCCGCTGTCACTCCAATTATCTTTAGGGGCAGGGCAGAGGCGGGGCATAAGGTAAGATGTTACATAGAAAAATGAAGGCAGATAAAGACCATATTGGCCTGTCCAGTCTCCCCATCCACAGAAACACCAAGTGTGGCCCATCCCAATGTTGGAGATTTACCACCGCAGTGCTGGAGATTGAAGTCCAATGAGGGAGATTTTTCTTGTGGGCCACAGCTATGTCTAAAACTAGTTTTGGCAGCTAAACACAATAACACTAGAATTCAAAATGCACAAAACGCAACTCTTCCACTGTTCAACGACCTTATGTGGCTGTCCGACATGAACTTTATCTCAGCTCCATATCACCTCCGGTACGATGTAATCCACATTGAGCCTGCAAATAGGTGGGAAAATGTGGGATACAAATGCAACAAATAAACATATGTCAGTTTTTGAAACGTGCATGTTTATTAAAACTTATTTTTTTAAAATCCTTTATTTATCATTTTCAAAATTTACAAGCGTTTACCTCTTGAATTTTACACAAAAGAAAAAGTTATACAACTTGTATTAGACCACCTAATTAGAGGGGGTTAGAGCTGTTCTATACACAGGAGACAACAATCGTAACATATATATATTTATCACCAGCTCAGCAGTATAAACCACAAACATTACCAATCCCATTTATCCAAAGCTTAAGGCTAATCAAAACTGCTTAGTCTCAACATACATTATAATAACTTTTTCTGGCTAATAAATTGCTTTAAATGTTCAGGCAGAAAGAAAATGTATTTTTTTTATTACATTTGTACCCCGTGCTTTCCCACTCATGGCAGGCAATGGAGGGTTAAGTGACTTGCCCAGAGTCACAAGGAGCTGCCTGTGCCTGAAGTGGGAATCAAACTCAATTCCTCAGGACCAAAGTCCACCACCCTAACCACTAGGCCACTCCTCCACTTCACTTTGACCCCCTAAATATTTTATATTGCATTTGCAAGGATAGTTCAAATTAAATGAAGCACCCAAGGCTAAAGTTTCAGATCGTAATGCCAAAAAAACTCTTTTCTCCTTGCTTGGGTTTGTTTAGTGATGTCTGGAAAAACCCAGATTTTTTTCCCATAAAATGGGGTTTGTAAATTCTTCAAAGCCATTTTTCTAACACATTCCAAATCCTGTTGAAATATGAATGAAACCAACAAAGTTTGCAGCTCAGTTGTTGCTGTTAATGAATATTCAAGTAATTTAAATCAGGTTGTAAGCAGGGGCGTAGCCACAGGTGGACCTGGCCAGTTTGGGTTCAGGCCCACCCAGCAGAGCACCTTCGTTGGAACGGCAGCAGAGGGAGCAGGCTGAGCTCCCCCGATTCTGCATCTGCCTCCCTTTGTCCAGGGCCGTGCCTAGGGTCTCTGGCCCCCCCCCCCCCCCCGTGAAAATGATCGCTCACCATTTGCCACACTGAGAGGAATTGTCAGCAATATTCTTAGAAACAAATTGTTATACATTGCAAAATAAGATAGCAGATGTAAATTCTCAAAGTGGACATATTCCAAACACTAAAATGAAAATAAAATGATTTTTTTCTACCTTTGTTGTCTGGTGACTCTCTTTTTCTGATCATGCTGGCCCAGTATCTGATTCTGCTGCTATCTGTCCTCTTAACTCCGTTTCCAGGGCTTCCTTTCCATTTATTTATTTCCTTTCCTCCTTTCTTCTTCATTTCTGGTCCTCAGCTTCTGCCTATTTCCTTCATCCATGTGCAGTTTTTCTCCTCTCTTCCTTTTCCCTCATTTCATCTCCTTCATCTCTCTTCCCTCCCCTCTATGTCCAGCAATTTCTCCTCTCTCCCTGAGCCCTGCCCTCCCATCCATGCTCCTCTGTCCCCTGCCCCCTCCATTCATCCCTTTCCAGCAATTCCCCTCTCTCCCTGAGCCCTGCCCTCCCAATCCATGCCCATCCATGCTCCTCTGTCCTCTGCCCCCTCCATTCATCACTTTCCAGCAATTCCCCTCTCTCCCTGAGCCCTGCCCTCCCAATCCATGCCCATCCATGCTTCTCTGTCCCCTGTCCCCTCCATTCATCCCTATCCAGCAATTCCCCTCTCTCCCTGAGCCCTGCCCTCCCAATCCATGCCCATCCATGCTCCTCTGTCCTCTGCCCCCTCCATTCATCCTTTTCCAGCAATTCCCCTCTCTCCCTGAGCCCTGCCCCTCCCATCCTTGCTCCTCTGTCACCCTCCATTAATCCCTATCCAGCAATTCCCCTCTCTCCCTGAGCCCTGCCCTCCCAATCCATGCCCATCCATGCTCCTCTGTCCCCTGCCCCCTCCATTCATCCTTTTCCAGCAATTCCCCTCTCTCCCTGAGCCCTGCCCTCCCAATCCATGCCCATCCATGCTCCTCTGTCCCCTGTCCCCTCCATTCATCCCTATCCAGCAATTCCCCTCTCTCCCTGAGCCCTGCCCTCCCAATCCATGCCCATCCATGCTCCTCTGTCCTCTGCCCCCTCCATTCATCCTTTTCCAGCAATTCCCCTCTCTCCCTGAGCCCTGCCCTCCCAATCCATGCCCATCCATGCTCCTCTGTCCTCTGCCCCCTCCATTCATCCTTTTCCAGCAATTCCCCTCTCTCCCTGAGCCCTGCCCTCCCAATCCATGCCCATCCATGCTTCTCTGTCCCCTGCCCCCTCCATTCATCCCTATCCAGCAATTCCCCTCTCTCCCTGAGCCCTGCCCTCCCAATCCATGCCCATCCATGCTCCTCTGTCCCCTGCCCCTCCATTCATCCTTTTCCAGCAATTCCCCTCTCTCCCTGAGCCCTGCCCCTCCCATCCTTGCTCCTCTGTCACCCTCCATTAATCCCTATCCAGCAATTCCCCTCTCTCCCTGAGCCCTGCCCTCCCAATCCATGCCCATCCATGCTCCTCTGTCCCCTGCCCCCTCCATTCATCCTTTTCCAGCAATTCCCCTCTCTCCCTGAGCCCTGCCCCTCCCATCCTTGCTCCTCTGTCACCCTCCATTAATCCCTATCCAGCAATTCCCCTCTCTCCCTGAGCCCTGCCCTCCCAATCCATGCCCATCCATGCTCCTCTGTCCCCTGTCCCCTCCATTCATCCCTATCCAGCAATTCCCCTCTCTCCCTGAGCCCTGCCCTCCCAATCCATGCCCATCCATGCTCCTCTGTCCCCTGCCCCCTCCATTCATCCTTTTCCAGCAATTCCCCTCTCTCCCTGAGCCCTGCCCCTCCCATCCTTGCTCCTCTGTCACCCTCCATTAATCCCTATCCAGCAATTCCCCTCTCTCCCTGAGCCCTGCCCTCCCAATCCATGCCCATCCATGCTCCTCTGTCCCCTGTCCCCTCCATTCATCCCTATCCAGCAATTCCCCTCTCTCCCTGAGCCCTGCCCTGCAATCCATATCCATCCATGCCCATCTGTCCCCTCCATTCATCCCTATCCAGCAATTCCCCTCTCTCCCTGAGCCCTGCCCTCCCAATCCATGCCCATCCATGCTCCTCTGTCCCCTGCCCCCTCCATTCATCCTTTTCCAGCAATTCCCCTCTCTCCCTGAGCCCTGCCCCTCCCATCCTTGCTCCTCTGTCACCCTCCATTAATCCCTATCCAGCAATTCCCCTCTCTCCCTTTCCTGGGACAAATCCTTGTGTCCTATACATCAATCCTGTACCATTGACCCGACACGGGCCGTGTTTCGGCACAGAACGCCTGCGTCAGGGGTCCTTCGATTGTTATTATTTAAAAGGAAAGCGGGTGACCTCAGGACTTCAGTCACAATTGAACAACCCCTGACACAGGAGCTTTATGCCGAAACACGGCCCATGTCGGGTCAATAGTACAAGATTGATATACATGACACTTGTGCAATTAAAGGAGAGTAGTGGATGCTTGGAATGCCCTCCCGTGGGAGGTGGTGGAAATGAAAACGGTAACGGAATTCAAACATGCGTGGGATAAGCATAAAGGAATCCTGTGCAGAAGGAATGGATCCTCAGGAGCTTAGTCGAGATTGGGTGGCAGAGCCGGTGGTGGGAGGCAGGGCTGGTGGTTGGGAGGCGGGGATAGTGCTGGGCAGACTTATACGGTCTGGGAGCCGGTGGTGGGAGGCGGGGCTGGTGGTTGGGAGGCAGGGATAGTGCTGGGCAGACTTATATGGTCTGTGCCAGAGCCGGTGGGGGGAAGCGGGGCTGGTGGTTGGGAGGCGGGGATAGTGCTGGGCAGACTTATACGGTCTGTGCCAGAGCCGGTGGCAGGAGGCGGGGCTGGTGGTTGGGAGACGAGGATAGTACTGGGCAGACTTATACGGTCTGTGCCAGAGCCGGTGGTTGGGAGGCGGGGCTGGTGGTTGGGAGGCGAGGATAGTACTGGGCAGACTTATACGGTCTGTGCCAGAGCCGGTGGTTGGGAGGCGGGGCTGGTGGTTGGGAGGCGAGGATAGTACTGGGCAGACTTATACGGTCTGTGCCAGAGCCGGTGGTGGGCAGTGGGACTGGTGGTTGGGAGGCGGGGATAGTGCTGGACAGACTTGTACAGTCTGTGCCAGAGCCGGTGGTTGGGAGGCGGGGCTGGTGGTTGGGAGGCGGGGATAGTGCTGGGCAGACTTATACGGTCTGTGCCCTGAAAATGACAGTTACAAATCAAGGTAAGATATACACAAAAAGCAGCAAATATGAGTTATCTTGTTGGGCAGACTGGATGGACCGTGCAGGTCTTTTTCTGCCGTCATCTACTATGTCCTGCTTGTGAAGGCTACTAGTACTGTTTTTGCTTTTCTAATCCCATCTCTGTCACTCTCACTGATAAAGTGAGACCTCTCCTCACATTCACAGGCTCTGATCCCATCTCTGTTCCTCATATTTTACTCTCATTTCGTGCTTGAAACTGTGAAAGTGTTTTGGCTTCTATGTTAATCCACTGGGATAGAAAGAAATAAACTTCATTTCTATAAAAGAAAGAAAGAAATCCTGAAAGTTGAATATTTATGTAAGAATGATTTCTTTGAACACGTTTAACACAAATCTGTAAAAATCTTCCACCTCTCACAATCCTGCCACAGACTTAAGTTTAAGGAAATATATTTTTATTTATTTTAGTTACATTTGTACCCCACGCTTTCCCACTCATGGCAGGCTCAATGTGGCTTACATATTATGTACAGGTACTTATTTGTACCTGGGGCAATGGAGGGTTAAGTGACTTGCCCAGAGTCACAAGGAGCTGCTTGTGCCTGAAGAGGGAATTGAACTCAGTTCCTCAGGACCAGAGTCCACCACCCTAACCACTAGGCCACTCCTCCACAGGAAAGAAGCTGGATTTTATGAAATCATAAGGAAGAGCAGCAGAACTTCCCAGCTTTATTTATATTTTCTGATGACTTTATATAAGACTTTGGTAATATAACCACAAATTGTCAAGCAGAGAGAGAGACATGGGCGTAGACTGGGAGGGGGCGAGGGGGGGCAATGCCCCCCCAAACGCAGGGCCGGCAACAGGCAGCTCTCCCTTCACCCCACCCTCTCCCCGTTCCTTCTCCTCCCCCCCTGGCCCCCACCGTGAGCCAGTTCTCCTCCCTCCCTCCGTATCCGTCCCTCACCGACCTGATCTTCGAATCCTTTGCCTGCCCGCTAGGCGCTAGCGCTCTCTCCCCTGCTGGTTCGCGCTTTAAAAATGGCCGCCGAGACTTTCAGAGGCGGCCTCGCGAGAAGTCTCGGCGGCCATTTTGAAGCGTGAACCGGCAGTGGAGAGTCAGCGCTAGCGGGCCGGGCAGGTGAAAAATTCGAAGATCGTTGGTGAGGGACGGATCCGGAGGGAGGGAGGAGAACTGGCTCGCTGGGGGGGGGGGGGAGGGGGAAGGAACGGAGAGAGGCCGCAATGAAGGGAGGGGAGAGGAGGGTCACTGCTGGACTAAGTGGATGGAGGGCAGGAGAAAAGAGGGCCACTGGGTATGGGGGCAGGGGAGAGGAGGGTCACTGCTGGACTAAGTGGATGGAGGGCAGGAGAAAAGAGGGCCACTGGGTATGGGGGCAGGGGAGAGGAGGGTCACTGCTGGACTAAGTGGATGGAGGGCAGGAGAAAAGAGGGCCACTGGGTATGGGGGCAGGGGAGAGGAGGGTCACTGCTGGACTGGGTGGATGGAGGGCAGGAGAAAAGAGGGCCACTGGGTATGGGGGCAGGGGAGAGGAGGGTCACTACTGGACTGAGTGGATGGAGGGCAGGAGAAAAGAGGGCCACTGGGTATGGGGGCAGGGGAGAGGAGGGTCACTGCTGGACTGGGTGGATGGAGGGCAGGAGAAAAGAGGGCCACTGGGTATGGGGGCAGGGGAGAGGAGGGTCACTACTGGACTGAGTGGATGGAGGGCAGGAGAAAAGAGGGCCACTGGGTATGGGGGCAGGGGAGAGGAGGGTCACTGCTGGATTGGGTGGATGGAGGGCAGGGGAAAGGAGGGCCACTGGGCATGGGGGCAGGGGAGAGGAGGGTCACTGCAGGACATGGGTGGATGGAGGGCAGGGGAAAGGAGGGCCACTGGGCATGGGGGCAGGGGAGAGGAGGGTCACTACTGGACTAAGTGGATGGAGGGCAGGGGAAAGGAGGGCCACTGGCATGGGGGCAGGGGAGAGGAGGGTCACTACTGGACTAAGTGGATGGAGGGCAGGGGAAAGGAGGGCCACTGGATATGGGGGCAGGGGAGAGGAGGGTCACTACTGGACTGAGTGGATGGAGGGCAGGAGAAAAGAGGGCCACTGGGTATGGGGGCAGGGGAGAGGAGGGTCACTGCTGGACTGGGTGGATGGAGGGCAGGGGAAAGGAGGGCCACTGGGCATGGGGGCAGGGGAGAGGAGGGTCACTGCAGGACATGGGTGGATGGAGGGCAGGGGAAAGGAGGGCCACTGGGCATGGGGGCAGGGGAGAGGAGGGTCACTACTGGACTAAGTGGATGGAGGGCAGGGGAAAGGAGGGCCACTGGGCATGGGGGCAGGGAGAGGAGGGTCACTACTGGACTAAGTGGATGGAGGGCAGGGGAAAGGAGGGCCACTGGATATGGGGGCAGGGGAGAGGAGGGTCACTACTGGACTGAGTGGATGGAGGGCAGGGAAAAGAGGGCCACTGGTATGGGGGCAGGGGAGAGGAGGGTCACTACTGGACTAAGTGGATGGAGGGCAGGGGAAGGAGGGCCAGTGGATATGGGGGCAGGGGAGAGGAGGGTCACTACTGGACTGAGTGGATGGAGGGCAGGGGAAAAGAGGGCCACTGGGTATGGGGGCAGGGGAGAGGAGGGTCACTACTGGACTAAGTGGATGGAGGGCAGGGGAAAGGAGGGCCACTGGATATGGGGGCAGGGGAGAGGAGGGTCACTACTGGACTGAGTGGATGGAGGGCAGGGGAAAAGAGGGCCACTGGGTATGGGGGCAGGGGAGAGGAGGGTCACTGCTGGACTGGGTGGATGGAGGGCAGGGGAAAGGAGGGCCACTGGGTATGGGGACAGGGAAGAGGAGGGTCACTGTTGGACTGGGTGGATGGAGGGCAGGGGAGAGAAAAGAAATGCTGGACATGGATGGAGGGGAGGAAAGATTGAGGAAGGAGATGAGATGAGGGAAAAGGAAGAGAGGAGAAAAACTGCACATGGATGAAGAAAATAGGCAGAAGCTGAGGACCAGAAATGAAGAAAGGAGGAAAGGAAAGAAATAAATGGAAAGGAAGCCCTGGAAATGAAGTTAAGAGGACAGATAGCAGCAGAATCAGATACTGCACCAGCATGATCAGAAAAACAGTCACCAGACAACAAAGGTAGAAAAAAATCATTTTATTTTCATTATAGTGTTTGCAATATGTTCACTTTGAGAATCAGGTGCTCAACATTAAAAGTTTATATTTACTTATTTATACCCCCCCCCCCCACAGGCTCTCTCCCCGGCTATAGCCAGCTCTGCAATTTGGGGGGGGGGGCGCAGAGGGGGACTGGGGGGAGAGCCTGTTGTTAAACATTTGCCAGCACACCACTGCCTGTCGCCAAACCCGCTGCCTCTCTGATTCAGTGGCTATCCATTGGCAAACGAACACTGGTTATTCCCAAAAAAGCCAGCTCTTGCTCCCTTCCTTCCTCCATATTAGCATAATTTGCATATACATATATGCAAATGAATATGCTAATATGCCCCGCCCCTTCCTTTGCCCCCCCAAATGAAACAGTCAAACTACGCCTATGGAGAGAGAGTCTGGGAATGTTAATCCTGAGTCCTGCTGTTTAATTCCAGGCTGGTACCTGACAAATTCTCAGAAGAAATTCAGAATAATTAATGAAGAAAGGTCGGAGTTTCCCTGTGAAGGAGTCAGTGAAGGTGAAAAGATGAGATTTATTATCTGCATCATAAAATGAGTCCTTTCCTGCCTCATAGTCCAACTCGGGGGGGGGGGGAGCTGGGTCTCAGGGGAGGTGAGGGCCATGTATTCAAATAGATGTGACAGCTGCATAGTCCAGAATCCTTCCTCACGTGACAATTTGATTCCCCCCCTTCCTCCTCACAGAGTCTTTACACACTCCCAATATACAGTGTAAGGAATATGAGGGGGGTAGGAGGGAAGACAGGGCTAGAGAAAGGAGCAGATCCTATTCCCCAGAGAAGTGGAGAAAGGAGAATGACTACAACTCCCACCAGTCCCCAACAGGAGCGCAACCTAGAATGTGGGACTACGTTTCCCAGCAGCCCCGGAGGCAGGCATAACATCGCAGCAGGGACTTCCCCATCAGCCCCCAGAGGAGGTTGAGAGAAGGACAAGGGCGGGAAATTGGAAAACCCTGACACAGAGAACTAGGCTAGGGGAGGAGGAGGTCCTGAATCTGCCCAATCAAGGAAAGGAGGGGCAGCTGGGAGAGGGGTGTGGGGAGGAACCCATGGACTGGCAAGGGGCAGAAAAGGGAGAGGAAAGAGGAGGAGCCGATGGATACCTCAGCTCTGGCTAAACTGAAAGGTGAGAGAAAGCAGCAGTTGGGAGCTGGGTGAAAAAAGGAAGAAGGTGGTTTTCTCCAAAGGGGAGCTGAGAAGCTGTTTTTTCTGGAGGGTCCAATGGGGATAGGGTTAACATTCATCCGGATTTCCCCGGACATGTCCTCTTTTTGAGGGCATGTCCAGGGTGTCCACATACAGTTCAAGCTTCTCCTTCTTACCTACAAATGCACTCAGTCTGCAGCCCCTCATTACCTCTCCACCCTCATTTCCCCTTACGTTCCCGCCCGTAACCTCCGCTCACAGGACAAATCCCTCCTCTCAGTACCCTTCTCCACCACCGCCAACTCCAGGCTCCGCTCATTCTGCCTCGCCTCACCCTATGCTTGGAACAACCTTCCTGAACCCTTACGCCAAGCCCCCTCCCTACCCATCTTCAAATCCTTGCTCAAAGCCCACCTCTTCAATGTTGCTTTCGGCACCTAACCTTTATACCTTTCAGGAAATCTAGACTGCCCCTATTTGACTGACTGTACATTTGTCCTTTAGATTGTAAGCTTTTTGAGCAGGGACTGTCCTTCTATGTTAAATTGTACAGCGCTGTGTAACCCTAGTAGCGCTTTAGAAATGTCAAGTAGTAGTAGTAGTAGTTTTGCCCACATGCACATTTTTCCAGATTTCTGGACAAACGTATGTGCTTGTGTGCGGGCGAGCGAGCGGCGCCATGGGTCTCCCCTCCCCTTCCCTTACTTACTATCTGCCCTGGTGGTCTAGTGACCTCTTCGGGGCAAGAAAGAGCCCCCTCTTTCCTGACCGGAACGCTGCCTTGCCCTTCATCCTTCTCGGTCTCGGCTGGGGATTCAAAATGGCTGCCGAGAGTTGAAGTCTCACAAGGCTGCTTCAACTCTCGGCGGCCATTTTGAATCCCCAGCCGAGACTGAGAAGGATGCAGGCAAGGGCTGGCAGCGCTCCGGGCAGGAAAGAGGGGGCTCTTTCCTGCCCCGAAGAGGTCACTAGAGCACCAGGGCTAGATAGTAAGTAAGGGGAGGGGAGGGGAATATGTGACAAGGGGGAGGGGAGATGATGGGGGACAGGGGAGGGGAATCTGTGACGGGGAGGGGAATAGGGGGGCGGGATGAGGATCTGAAAGGGACGTGGTGTGGGTGGGGTGGGGGCGTGGTGTGGGCGGGGCAGGGCAGGGGGCGTGACATGTCCTCTTTTTCAGAGTACACAATATGGTAACTCTAAATGGGGAGAGGTGGCTGGAACTTGGAAGATAGTGCTGGCCCAGTGGGTGGTGATTTTGGAACCCTGTGGAAACTGCTTTACATGAACTGTTGGGATTTTGAACCCATTTGGTGGTGGTGGGGGGGGGGGGGGGGGGAAACTGCTTTACAGGAACTGTTGGGGTTTGAGAAGTGTTTGGGATGAACTGATTTACAAAAACTGGTAGAAGTCTGAACCTGGTTGTGCCTTGTTGAACTACTGGGGTTGCAGATTGGCTGGGGGGGGTACATAAACTGATATATGGACCCTGACTGAGTTGCTGAGTCATTATTTTGAGCTTGGAGGGGGTTGCTCAAGGGATCTGAAAGGGGGGGGGGTCCGTGGCTGGGTCAGCTAGGCCCAGCAGGGTGGAGCCTTCTCCCTGAGACTTCCATTGCACCCTTGGCCTAAAGGACCCAGGAGAGGGTCCTAGGAGAGTGGAGCAGTGAACGAGCTTCAGCTGGATTTCCTGAAGCAGTCCCTTGACCTCAGTGGGGGAGGAGGCGTTCCCTAGGCGATCCAGAGCGAGGAGCCTTTACAGTAGCTATATTTCGGGTTCCTCTTTCCCACAAGCATCACTTTGCACTTGCTCACATTAAACGTCATCTGCCATTTAGACGCCCAGTCTCCTATTTTCATAATCCTCTCGCGATTTAACAACTTTGAATAACTTTGTGTCGTCAGCAAATTTAATTACCTCACTAGTTACTCCCATCTCTAGATCATTGATGAATATGTTAAAAAGCAGCGGTCCCAGCACAGATCCCTGGGGAACCCCACTATCTACCCTTCTCCATTGAAAATACTGACCATTTAATCCTAAACCTCCACTTAGAAGACCCCAAATCTGCCCACACCCGGGACTGTGTAGACTTTCTCCAACTTTGTGATTTCAACCTCCCTCCAATAGTACCAACACACAACAAAGGCCACTCACTCGACATTATCACTCACAAACACTCTACAGATCAAAACTTGCTCCTATCAGACATCCACTGGGTCGCCTCCCCGTGGTCCGACCACCACAAAGCAACCCTATCAGTACAATGGCGGAAAAAAGACCAACCCAAAACAGAACCCACAACCATTAAAACCAGAGGACGAATCGAAAAAGATACCTTCTGGCAACTTATCTACCACAACAACTGGACAACAGACCCAAACACAAACCACTTCCTTGCAGACTGGGACCATAGATGCAAACTTATCTTAGATGAAATTGCTCCGCTACACTCCAAAAACCTACACACAAAGAAAAAAACCCTCTCCATGGTTCAACGAGATATTAAAAAAACTAAAAAAAGAAACCAGAAAACTAGAAAAAACTTGGAGCAAGTCAAAAGATGATACAACCCTGAATACATGGAAACAAACACAAAAGAAATACAAGAATGAAATTAAACGAGCTAAAAGAACATACTATACAAAACAAATCACAGCCACTGGAACAGACAAAAAAAAAAACAATACAAAATTATAAAGAATCTTCTTAACACGAACCCAGTAACAACTTCACCCTCAAACTGTCCATCTGCAGACCAGCTGGCCAAATACTTCGATGATAAAATCTCCAATCTGTGCAACACAATCCCCCACGATGATACCAATATGGATACCTTCCTTGATGAACTGGACCCCGACTCTGAAGAGATCCCAGCAGACCGCTACTGGACAAATTTCACCCCCCTCAGCACTAAGGAAATCTCCTCAGCACTATCCAAACTTTTCAAGTCTCAATGCCACCTGGACCCATGCCCCAACTATCTTATGAAAAACGCCCCAGAACGATTCATTACAGAACTCACCACCCACTTAAATTTCCTACTTCAACAAGGCTCCTTCCCCTCTGAACACGGCAATATTCTATTGACACCAATACCGAAAAACCCCAAGAAACCAGCGAATGACATCACTAACTACCGACCTGTGGCCTCCATCCCTCTCCTAATCAAGCTGATGGAGAATAGAGTGACCTCCCAACTCATCGAGTTCATCCAAAAGTTCTCCATATTACACGAATCACAATCGGGTTTTCGACCTGCACACAGCACAGAAACAGTTCTGCTCACCCTGATATCCAGATTCAAACAAGAAATCTCTATCGGCAACAAAATACTTCTTCTGCAGTTCGACCTATCCAGTGCGTTTGACATGGTAGATCATACTATTCTCACTAAACTACTGGACAAACTAGGACAAACACCAAAACTAAACCTTCCAATCTCAGAAACTTTAAAAATCCTTGGAGTCACTATTGATCGCCATCTAACACTAGAAACCCATACAAACAACACAACCAAAAAGATGTTCTACTGCATGTGGAAACTGAAAAGAATAAGACCATTCTTCCCAAGATCCGTCTTTCGCAACCTAGTGCAATCCCTTGTACTCAGCCACCTGGATTACTGCAATTCACTATACGCAGGTAAAGAGCAAATATTGAGGAAACTTCAAACAGCCCAGAACACAGCAGCCAGACTCATCTTCGGAAAACCAAAATACGAAAGTGCAAAACCCTTACGAGAGAAGCTACACTGGCTCCCACTTAAGGAACGCATCACTTTTAAAGTATGCACACTAGTCCACAAAATTATTCACGGTGAAGCCCCAGCCTACATGTCTGACTTAATAGACCTACCACCCAGAAACGCTAAAAGATCATCTCGAACTTTCCTCAACCTCCACTTCCCTAATTGCAAAGGCATAAAATACAAGGCGCTGCACGCATCAACCTTTTCCTACATAAGCACGCAATTCTGGAATATACTACCACGCTACTTGAAAACGATCCACGAACTAACCAACTTCCGCAAACTATTGAAGACTCATCTCTTCAACAAAATTTATTGTAAGGATTAAAACACATGAAGTCCACACTCACTGTTTCAGAAATACACCAATACATTCTCTTCTGAATTCTCATTCCCCATAATTTTATCACATTTATACCGTTACTCACAGAAAATGTTATACCAAATGTTCTTTTGCTAATGTTCTATTACCCTATCAGTTTCCCGCTGTCTCTTTCCACTGTTCCATTGTTCTTTTCCTCGGTCCTATTCCCTTAATGATACTTTGACTTTGTCTCCGCATAACTTCTCATAATGTAATCCATAACTGAGTTGTAACAAATCGTATTTCCATCATTTACAATGTATTGTAAGCCACACTGAGCCCGCAAATAGGTGGGAAAATGTGGGATACAAATGCAACAAAATAAATAAAATAAATAAAATCACCACCAGATCATACCAGGTCAAATCAGCCTCATCAATATCGCCTGCATGGTCATCAAAATGCCCCCAACCACCCTAATCACCCCTGACGTCACAATCCCAATATCAGAAAATCTAAAAATTCTAGGGGTAACACTAGACAACCACCTAACTTTGGAAACTCATGCAAAAGCCACAACAAAGAAGATATTCAACATGATGTGGATAATGAAAAGAGTAAAACCATTCCTCCCACAGAAAACTTTCCGCAATCTAGTACAATCCACAGTACTCACCCATGCCGACTACTGCAATAGCATCTTCATCGGCTGCAAAGCCCAAATCATGAAAAAACTCCAAACCGCCCAAAACACAGCAGCCAGACTCATCTTTGGCAAACCACGATTTGAAAGTGCAACACCACTTCGTGAAAAACTTCACTGGCTCCCCATCAAGGAACGCATAAATTTCAAAGCCCACACAATGATCCACAAGATCCTCCATGGCGAATCTCCAAGCTACATGACCAACTTGATCAATCTCCCAGCCAGAAATGGGTCCAAATCTTCCCGAACATATCTCAATCTTCATCTTCCCAACTGCAAAGGCCTCAAATACAAAACCTACTATGCATCCAACTTCTTCGTTATAGGCAGCCAACTCTGGAACGCAATACCACAACATATCTGAACAACCAATGAACACCTACCCTTCCGAAAGCTGCTGAAGACTTACCTCTTCAAACAAGCCTACCCAAACAACTCAACTTAAATCTCGAACTTGATTCCACACCACCAACACTACCCATACTCCAGTCCTCTCCCCACATCTCCCCCCTTGCTCTACTCGCTTAACTTAAACATCTCTTGATACTTTGTATCATACATTGTGTATCTATGTATCACTCTGTACCATATCTTGTAACACACTTTGTGTTATATCTATGTATCTTGCACCATAGCTTGTAAGCCGCACTGAGCCTGCTATCAAGCGGGAAAGAGCGGGGTATAAATGCTATAAATAAATAAATACTCTCGCTTTTCTATCTTTTAACCAGTTTTTAATCCACAATAGGACACTACCTCCTATCCCATGACTCTCCAATTTCGTCTGGAGACTTCTTGATCCGTTTCCTTTCTTGATTCCAACTGTTTAAAAAAAAAAACAAGAACGTGAAAGTCCTTTCACAGACACATGCAACAAAACCTTCTTTCTCAAGGCTGCTATTCAGGCTGTTGGTACTATTTATATACACAAAAGAGCCTATGTGCTGAGGGCCAGGATAAGGGGGAGCAGTCCAGTACCTGTCTGCCTGTCTTATCTAGATTGTAAGCGCTTTGAGCAGGGACTTTCTTTTTGTGTATGGTGTACAGCGCTGCATATGCCTTGTAGCGCTATAGAAATGTTAAGTAGTTGTAGTAGTATTTGACTGCCCCTATCGGACCGACCGTTCACTTGTCTATTAGATTGTAAGCTTAAATCCGTAATTGTCTGATAACACACAGAAAAAAAAAAAAAAGTCACAATTAATACCTTTTATTAAATTTAGATATTAGATATGTATCATATGTCAAAGAATAAAGTGGTTGCTCAAAGCATATACTAACCACAATCGCTCAACTGCAAAACACTATGCACAACTTTGTGCAAAAACACACTCTGAACCTTACTGTACCATAAATATTACACTGGGCAGAACCTAATACACCAATATACCACCCTTACGAAAAATGCAGACCGTCAACAATATGAAACAAGGGATCATAATATCACAATTCTCATGTAGAGCCACAAAACACCCTTTTAGGGTGGATAGTGTTCACAATGAGCTCCTTTTATTAACGACCATATGTAGATCTGTCAAGAGGTAGTGTGTCATGATTTAGGCTCTACACCCTTTCTGATGCTTTGGTGCCACCTCAGTAAGGCCAATACACAATCTCTCCACTGCAAAACACTATACACAAACTTGTGCAAAAACACACTCAGAACCTTACTGTACCATAAATATTACATTGGGCAGAAACTAATACACCAATATACCACCCATACGGAAAATGCAGACCGTCAACAATATGAAACAAGGGATCATATCATCACAATTCTCATGTAGAGCCACAAAACACCCTTTTAGGGTGGATAGTGTTCACAATGAGCTCCTTTTATTAACGACCATATCTGTCAAGAGGTAGTGTATCATGATTTAGGCTCTACACCCTTTCTGATGCTTTGGTGCCACCTCAGTAAGGCCAATACACAATCTCTCCACTGCAAAACACTATACACAAACTTGTGCAAAAACACACTCAGAACCTTACTGTACCATAACACTAGGCAGACCCTAATACACCAATATACCACCCATATGGAAAATGCAGACCGTCAACAATATGAAACAAGGGATCATAATATCAAAATTCTCATGTAGAGCCACAAAACACCCTTTTAGGGTGGATAGTGTTCACAATGAGCTCCTTTTATTAACGACTATATGTAGATCCTTCAAGAGGTAGTGTGTCGTGATTTAGGCTCTAAAACCCTTTCTGATGCTTTGGTGCCACCTCAGTAAGGCCAATACACAATCTCTCCACTGCAAAACACTATACACAAACTTGTGCAAAAACACACTCAGAACCTTACTGTACCATAAATATTACACCGGGCAGAACCTAATACACCAATATACCACCCATACGGAAAATGCAGACCGTCAACAATATGAAACAAGGCTGATGTACTGAAGCTAAGCACAGATGTGACCCAAGAGGAGCACTAGAAGTTTGGCACAGGCATTACATTGTATTATTGTAACATTCTGCCTTGCCTCAACCTATGCTTGGAACAACCTTCCTGAGCCCTTACGCCAAGCCCCCTCCCTGCCCGTCTTCAAGTCTTTGCTTAAAGCCCACCTCTTCAATGCTGCGTTCGGCACCTAACCCTTACCGTTCAGTGAATCCAGACTGCCCCAATTTGACTGCCCCTATCGGACCTACCGTTCACTTGTCTATTAGATTGTAAGCTCTTTGAGCAGGGACTGTCTCTCTTTGTAAAATTGTACAGCGCTGCGTAACCCTAGTAGCGCTCTAGAAATGTTAAGTAGTAGTAGTATTACACATAGCAGTGATTTAACCAGAGCTGAGATTGTGATGTCATAATGCCTCATTCCACCAATGCCTAAGAGCCAACCTCATCAGTGATGTCACAATGGCTCGACTGTCCTATACTTGGCCCACTTCCCCCCTTAGTGTGAAGAGTTTCAGTCTCTGGTATCCAGAGCTGAGATTGTGATGTCATAATGCCTCATTCCACCAATGCCTAAGAGCCAACCTCATCAGTGATGTCACAATGGCTTGATTGTCCTATATTTGTCTCACTCTTATCTATTAGATTGTAAGCTCTTTGAGCAGGGACTGTCTCTCTTTGTTAAATTGTACAGCGCTGCGTAACCCTAGTAGCGCTCTAGAAATGTTAAGTAGTAGTAGTAGTAGCATTACATATAGCAGTGATTTAACCAGAGCTGAGATTGTGATGTCATAATGCCTCATTCCACCAATGCCTAAGAGCCAACCTCATCAGTGATGTCACAATGGCTTGATTGTCCTATATTTGTCTCACTCTTATCTATTAGATTGTAAGCTCTTTGAGCAGGGACTGTCTCTCTTTGTTAAATTGTACAGCGCTGCATAACCCTAGTAGCGCTCTAGAAATGTTAAGTAGTAGTAGTAGTATTACATATAGCAGTGATTTAACCAGAGCTGAGATTGTGATGTCATAATGCCTCATTCCACCAATGCCTAAGAGCCAACCTCATCAGTGATGTCACAATGGCTCGACTGTCCTATACTTGGCCCACTTCCCCCCTTAGTGTGAAGAGTTTCAGTCTCTGGTATCCAGAGCTGAGATTGTGATGTCATAATGCCTCATTCCACCAATGCCTAAGAGCCAACCTCATCAGTGATGTCACAATGGCTTGATTGTCCTATATTTGTCTCACTCTTATCTAATAGATTGTAAGCTCTTTGAGCAGGGACTGTCTCTCTTTGTTAAATTGTACAGCGCTGCGTAACCCTAGTAGCGCTCTAGAAATGTTAAGTAGTAGTAGTATTAAGACAGCAACAGGTTTAATTTATTTATTGGGATTTACAAAGAGATTCACCGCATTTAAATTCTTTCAACTCTTAGGAAAAAGGTTACAATAATATTTAAGTAGCAAAGGATGCATTATACATTTGTTAAAAGAATTTGGCGTAACAGCCCTTTTACTAAAGCTTAGCACGCACTAACATATTACTGCACACCAACAGGGGCATTTTCGAAAGAGAAGAGCGTCCATCTTTCGACACAAATCAGGAGATGGGCGTCCTTCTCCCAGGGACGCCCAAATCGGCGTAGTCGAAAGCTGAATTTGGGCGTTCTCAACTGCTTTCTGTCGCGGGGATGACCAAAGTTCCCGGGGGTGTGTCGGAAGCGTAGCGAAGGCGGGACTGGGGCGTGCTTACCACACGGGCATCCTCGGCCGATAATGCAAAACAGAAAGGGCTTCCCTGATGAGCACTTGGCTGACTTTACTTGGTCTATTTTTTTGTTACGACCAAGCCTCAAAAAGGTGCCCGAACTGACCAGATGACCACGAAGGGAATCGAGGATGACCTCCCCTTACTCCCCCAGTGGTCACTAACCCCCTCCCACCCTAAAAAAAACCTTTAAAATATTTTTTGCCAGCCTCAAATGTCATACCCAGCTCCCTGACAGCAGTATGCAGGTCCCTGGAGCAGTTGTAGTGGGTGCAGTGCACTTCAGGCAGGTGGACCCAACCCCATCCCCCCCCCTACCTGTTACACTTGTGGTGGTAAACGTGAGCCCTTCAAAACCCACTGGTATCCCCCTTCACCCTCTAGGGCTATGGTAGTGTTGTACAGTTGTGGGGAGTGGATTTTTTTTTGGGGGGGTTGGGGGGCTCAGCACCCAAGGTAAGGGAGCTATGCACCTGGGAGCAATTTCTGAAGTCTACTGCAGTGCCCCCTAGGGTGCCCGGTTGGTGTCTTGGCATGTCAGGGGGACCAGTGCACTACGGATGCTGGCTCCTCCAATGACCAAATGGCTTGGATTTGGTCATTTCTGAGATGCGCGTCCTCGGTTTCCATTATCGCCGAAAATTGGGGATGACCATCTCTAAGGACGACCATCTCTAAGATCGACCTAAATGTTGAGATTTGGGCATCCCTGACCGTATTATCGAAACAAAAGATGGACGCCCATCTTGTTTCGATAATACGTGTTTCCTCTAAATGTTGTACATTAGGCTCTACTGAAAGGGTCCCTAAGGGGGTGGGGGGGGGGGGGGGGAGGGAAAATATCTCAAACAACATCAGCGCCATCCCGCAGGCATTATGGAACCAATGCATGCCAAATGCCAAGAAGCCCATAGGTATAAAATGGGCTTCCCAGCATTTAGTGCGTGTCAACTCCCCTAATGCCTGCATGAAGGCGCCAACGTTGCTCGACGAATTCTCCCCTTAATCTACTCCAAGTGTCCAACTGAAAAATAGAGAAATTGTGCTTAGCTCCAAAAACCATTTGAAATTTACAGTTTGATATATTCCATGTCCCACAAATCAGATCATTAAATCTGGCTTGCTCTCGTGTAGCTCCGTTTCCTTACTGCTTCTGCCAAAATCCCTGAATCATACAACTGGCTGAAAAGGTGATCTATGGCCCTCAAGAGATTTCTGGGTCAGCTTATGATATGTAGAGATATATGTTGCATAAGCCTAATTGTTTTGTACATCAGCAGGCTCATTTACGAAAGAGATGGACGTCCATCTTTCAACATAAATCGGAAGATGGACGTCCATCTCTCAGAGACGTCCAAATCGGTAAAATCGAAACCCGATTTTGGACGTCTCCAACTGCGGTCAGTTGCAAGGATGTCCAAATCTCATGGGGGCGTATCAGAGGCATGGAGAAGGCGGGACTTGGACGTACCTAAGACTTGGGCATCTTTGAGCCATAATCGAAAAAAAAAGGGACGTCCTAAAGTAAAACTTGGACGTTTTCACCTGGACATGTTTTTTTTACGAATAAGGCACAAAAAGGTGCCCAAAATGACCAGATGACTACCGAAGGGAATCTGGGATGACCTCCTGTTACTCCCCCAGTGGTCACTAGTCCCCTCCCACCCTCAAAAAAATCTTTAAAAATATTTTGTGCCAGCCTCAGATGTCAGGTCCATGACAGCACATGCAGATCCCTGGAGCAGTTTTAGTGGGTGCAGTGCACTTCAGACAGGTGACCCAGGCCCATACCCCCCTACCTGTTACGTTTGTGTAGGGAACAGCGAGCTGTCCAAAACCCACCACAAACCCACTGTACCCACATCTAGGTGCCCCCTTCACCCGTAATGGCTATGGTAGTGGTGTACAGTTGTGGGTAGTAGGTTTTGGGGGGGTTTGGCGGGCTCAACACACATGGTAAGGGAGCTATGTACCTGGGAGCAATTTATGAAGTCCACTGCAGTGCCCCCTACGGTGCCCAATTGGTGTCCTGGCATGTCAGGGGGACCAGCGCACTACTAATGTTGGCTCCTCCCACATCCAAATGTCTTGCGTTAAGACGTTTTTGACATGGACGTCTTTGGTTTCGAAAATCGCTGAAAGTCAAAAACGTCTATGACTAGGGATGTCCAAATCTAAGGACGCTCATGGTATTTTCGAAACAAAAGATGGACGTCCATCTTTTTTCTAAAATACGCTTTTCCCCGCCTCTGGATTTGGACGTTTTACAAGGATGTCCAAATCCAAACATAGACGTTTCTTTCGAAAATGCCCCTCCAGGTCTTGCAGCGTGAAGGCCTTCAAGAATAAAATCAGCACGTGTCAAGTAATTGCTCTGCAACTCAAGAACATGCCCCTGACTGTTGAACATACTGCCTGCAAGAAACCAAGGGGCTCATTTTCAAAGAACTAAGACTTACAAAATTCCATAAGTTTCTATGCAACTCTGTAAGCCGAAGTGCCCTGAAAATACACCTCCTTCTGTTAAAAAGGAGCAAGAGTGAAAAAAAAGGTGTGTTTTAATGAATGTTGTAGTTTTACACACATTTTTGTTTTATTGTGTAATTTGCAGACTTCTGTAGCAGGTGCATCCTGCACCGAAACACAGCACCGTGTCGAGACTACATTTTGAGATAACAGGTTGAATAAATTCTATGTATGATATTTCTGACTCCCTCGTGTCTTTGAAAGCGTCATTTGTTCTGCACTACTCTTCTGACTCCATTTGTAGTGCTTTCTGTTCCTCCACCTTGGTGGTTGATCCTAACACAAAACTGTAAATTCTTTTATTTCTCACAGTCCAGCCAGAGACTTCAGGTTAAAGCTGGAATCCTTTCACTAAGATGTGCTAACGGATTTAGCACATACTAACAAATTAGTGTCAGGGCTGCTGAGGTGGGGGGGGGGGGGGGGGGCAGGGGGGTCAAAACTCCGTGGGCCCGGGCCTCCAAGAAGGGCCCGGCACCGGGGTCTCTCTCTCTCCTGCTCCTGACAGGATCCGAGTGATCATGTCCATACAGGAGCAGGAGAGAGAAAACTACGGCACCGGGTCCCCCCTTGGAGGCTGGGGAGAACCTGGAGCTTCCTCCAGTGCTGCTTTTCTGCCCATTGCTTGCTGAGCGGCTGCTTTTCCTCTGAGGCGTGCATGCTCGGTTTTGAAACCGAGCGTGCCCTGAGAGGAAAAGCAGCCACAGGGACAGAAATTCAGCGCTGGAGGAAGACGTTTTCTGCTGGCAGGGCCTCAGGCTCCCCGCTAGCCAAGGTATTTCAATCCTGTTGGTAGAGTCTAAGTGGCTTAGGGCATAAGGTGCCAAAAAATACCCACATAAACAGTATTCTATAAGCCATACCTAAAGTTTGGCATGTTTTAAAGAATACACACTTAAGCGGAGAGTTGTGCTTAAGTGTAGGCTTGGCCATTTGCACTGACCTAAATTTATGCATGGAGCACCATTATTCTATAATTACACACGTAACTCAAAGCCATGCCCCCTCTCCACCCTAAAATGCCTATGACCCTCTCATTTCCACGCCCCCTTTTTTGAACCACGTGTAAATTTTAGGCAGTGATCCCGCACCTCACTTTATGTGTACTGCTCCCAATTAAATCTAATTACTTCCAATAATTGCTTGTTAAAAAGCCAGTGGACGACAATTGGGGGGGGGGGGGGGGGCGGTAGCGGCCCTGCCCCGGGCCTAGTCTAGTCTCTCAGCGGCCCTGATTAGTGTGTGTTAAGTGCCATGCATAGTTTGTTACCTTTAGATTGTAAGCTCTCTTGAGCAGGGACTGTCCTTCCCCATGTTTAAACTTGTACAGCGCTGCGTAACCCTGGCAGCGCTATAGAAATGCTAAGTAGTAGTAGTAGTAGTAGCATGCAGTCTATAAATATACAATCGGCTGTGCGGAATTTATCACGAGCTAATTATCAGTATACGCTAAATCCATTAGCGCACCTTAGATAAAGGACCCCCTATATAAGGAAAGAAGCTGGTTTATATGAAGTCATGAGGAAGACCTGGGGGAGGGGGGGAGATGCACCTTTACTGGTGTTATTTAGTCAGAGCTCTTTATTTTTATTCAATATTTTGGGTGGAAGAACAGTGGATGGAAGATGTTATGTTTATTACTCAGATTTTTTTTTGTTTCAAACCACTCAGGGGTCGATATTCAAAGCAATTTAACTGGCGAAATCTGGTTCCTGACCAGTTAAATCATTTCTTCGTGCTACTACTACTACTACTTAATATTTCTAAAGCGCTACTAGGGTTACACAGCGCTGTACAATTTAACATGGAAGGACAGTCCCTGCTCAAGGAGCTTACAATCTAAAAGACAGGTGTACTAACCAAAGGTCTGTGCCAGAGCTGGTGGTGGGAGGCGGGGCTGGTGGTTGGGAGGCGGGACTGGTAGTTGGGAGGTGGGGATAGTGCTGGGCAGACTTATATGGTCAATGCCAGAGCTGGTGGTGGGAGGCGGGGCTGGTGGTTGGGAGGCGGGGATAGTGCTGGGCAGACTTATATGGTCTGTGCCAGAGCTGGTGGTGGGAGGCGGGGCTGGTGGTTGGGAGGCGGGGATAGTGCTGGGCAGACTTATATGGTCTGTGCCAGAGCTGGTGGTGGGAGGCGGGGCTGGTGGTTGGGAGGCGGGGATAGTGCTGGGCAGACTTATATGGTCTGTGCCAGAGCTGGTGGTGGGAGGCGGGGCTAATTTAGATTGTAAGCTCTGTTGAGCAGGGACTGTCTTTTCATGTTAATTTGTACAGCGCTGCGTAAGTCTAGTAGCGCTATAGAAATGTTTAATAGTAGTAGTAGTGGTGGTTGGGAGGTGGGGATAGTGCTGGCCAGACTTATACGGTCTGTGCCCTGAAGAGGACAGGTACAAATAAAAAGTAGCACATATGAATTAATCTTGTTGGGCAGACTGGATGGACCGTGCAGGTCTTTTTCTGCCGTCACCTACTATGTTACTATGTTACCAGCAGAGCTTCCCAGATTTACTTAACACAGGTACAAATTGTCATACAGAGAAGAGACTCTGGCACTGCTAATTCTGAGCCCCGCTGTTTAATTCCCAGGCTGGCACTGGACAGATTTTGAGAGGAGCTTTAGAATAGGTACTGAAGAAAGGGCGGAGTTTCCCCGTGAAGGTGTCAGTGAAGGTGAAGAGATGAGATTTATTATCTGCATTATAAAATGAGACCTTTCCTGCCTGATAGTCCAGCAGAATCCCCATTGCCCGGGGTCTCTCGCTCAGGGGGAGCCGAGTCTCAGGGGAGCTGAGGGCCAAGTATCCAAGTAGATAGGACAGCTCCACGGTCCAGAATCCTTCCCCAGGTGACAATGTGAGCTCCCCTTTCCTCCTCACAGAGTCTTTACACACTCCCAGTATCCAGCCAGAGTTATCCCCCACCTCCACCTCCCAGTAATGTTTCCCCGAGGTGAAGCTTTCACACCCCAGCACGCAGTGAAAACTATCAAATCTCTCGGGATTGTTCAGCAGATTCTGTCTTGTGTCTTCCTGTCTGACACTTTTCTGATCCTCAGACAGGACGAGCCTCGGATGAGTAGTTTTCAAATCCAGAGTCACATTCACTGTACAAAGAAGAGGTACATAAATATTCATGAGCAAACACTTCTCATTAGCTGCCCACACACCCACTTCTAACCCCTAATGGCTGATTTTGCAATCACACATTTATTCTATGACAGGAGCTCTGCTATTGGCTATTATCCACTGGCTGCCTCATAGATCTGACTCATTCAACTGAACATCAGCTTTCCAATGTCCCCCTTGGGACTGACTTCATTCCAATGAGGTTTAATTGACAGGAGATGGCAGGAGCATGCTTGGCCCAATATCTGGCCTGAAGTCAGTAGGCGGAGCTTGCCGCCATACAAAGTAATGTATTTTGAGTGTATCAAGATGGCAGCTGCTGCATAGGGAAGCATTTAAACCTCCTTGGTTGAAGACAGCTTCAGCCTTGTCATGTGATGCCGTCTCCTGTCAATTGAATCTCCTTGGGGTATTTCACATCACATCTGAATGAGGTAATGCAAGGAAGGCTCTCACTGGATAACTCACTGCCACATTCCCTGTACCTCAAACTCCTATTAGCCTCCTGTGTGCCCAATAACATCTACTTGTTAGCTAAACTAGGGCACAGAGGTAATCTTCATCTGATTAATTTGATATATTACCCATGGTACATAACACCTGAGTGGTTTACCACAACAACAAAAACATCCAGCAGAGCTTTGTGAATTTGACGGAGGGCTATAGGGTACGTCCAGGGGAGCACAAGCAACTCAATGACAGTTCAACACCCTCAATATTAAAAACTTTGGGATTTGGACAAGGTGCTGGGTGTGTTCAAAAGGGCAAGCGGGAAAAATCAGTACCAAGGGAGTAAATGAGGGGTCCCGTTTCCAGAGCAGGAGGCATCAGCAGTTTACGTGTACAAGAAGTAGATGATTGTAAGCTGTTTCTGCAGTGAGTGGAGGAGTGGCCTAGTGGTTAGGGTGGTGGACTTTGGTCCTGAGGAACTGAGTTGGATTCCCACTTCAGGCACAGGCAGCTCCTTGTGACTCTGGGCAAGTCACTTAACCCTCCATTGCCCCATGTAAGCCGCATTGAGCCTGCCATGAGTGGGAAAGCGCAGGGTACAAATGTAACAAAAATAAAATACAGTAGATACTATTGGAGATTCTACATGGAATGTTGCTACTATTGGAGGTTCTACATGGAATGTTGCTATTCCACTAGCAACATTCCATGTAGAAAGCTGCGCAGGCTTCTGTTTCTGTGAGTCTGACGTCCTGCACGTACGTGCAGGACGTCAGACTCACAGAAGCAGAAGCCTGCGCGGCCACATTGGTGATCTGCAAGGGCCAATTTCTACATGGAATGTTGCTACTATTGGAGGTTCTACACGGAATGTTGCTACTATTGGAGGTTCTACATGGAATGTTGCTAGTGGAATAGCACCATTCCATGTAGAATCTCAAATAGTAGCAACAGTGGAGGAGTGGCCTAGTGGTTAGGGTGGTGGACTTTGGTTCTGAGGAACTGAGTTCGATTCCCGGCCCAGGCAGCTCCTTGTGACTCTGGGCAAGTCACTTAACCCTCCATTGCCTCATGTAAGCCGCATTGAGCCTGCCATGAGTGGGAAAGCACGGGGTACAAATGTAAAAAAAAAAAGTGGAATTTTTACAGCGGAGCTAATACGGCTTTGTAATGTCCTGTTCACAGTATTTGCATTTGAGCTTTTTGTGCACCAGGGAAGCGATTGGGATTTTGGGCAGACTGGATGAGCCATGTAGTCTTTATCTGCCTTCGTTTTGTATGTTTCTATGGAACTTTACTTATTTGATATTGTTCTGTCCTCCGACAGCCTTTCCTTGGTTGTGATGTGGCTCTGGGGTGAGTGTGACCCTTTTTCTGCCATGCTCACTGCAGAGTCACATCAGCAATGCATTATGGTGGGTGTGGTTATAGGGCAATGTGATTCCACTTGCCTATCTGTTTAGAACAGTTAAATGATCGGTTAAGCTGTTGCCAGTTGAGAAGCTCTGTTCCCATTGGTGGGTCCCCCCCCCCCCCTTGCTTACGGGGTCAGAGCGTCCCCTGTTTTACTCCCTCTAGTCATGAGGTCGTTGCCATCTTGTAAGACAGTTCAGAACCCTTTCTTGTGTTACCCTTGGTTAGTGCACTTAGTTTTTACCTTGAAGGTTGCTGAAAGAGGGCATTGTACACCATTCTACCAGCTCTGAGCTACTGCTAATCTCAGTACCACGGAGACTCTGTGCCAGTGGGGCAGAACCTCTGATCTGCAGTTAACTGTGAGTAAACATTGTTATTCAAATAAAGGACTTTTCAGAGAGAGAGTCTCCAGGTGTGAACTGGTGTGCCAAGGTTGTACGGCGGGATATAGGACTTTTAGTCTGCATAGATATTTCATTGTTTTATTAGCAGTTTATTATAAGTATTGCTTTTTATGCACTGCTAGAACTAGTATTATGCCTGTGAAACTGAAAGAAAGTGACAGGACAGTGGCAAGAAACACAAGATTTAGGGGTCCTTTTTATTAAGCTGCAGGAAAGAGGGCCGTTTTTCCCATGTGCTAGAGCCCTTTTTACCACAGTGGGTAAAATGCCCCCACAAAAATGGCCATGCGGTACGATAACTCTTACCGCGTGGCCATGGGGGTGGGGAGTGAAAGAACACTTACCGCCACCCATTGAGGGGTGCATAATATGGCCGTCCATAACATGAGAGCTCTCTTAAGATGGCTGACATGACCCCTGTTACCTTTGCAAAGCAGAGTCTGACCAACTGTGTGACACAGGGAATTTTACAGCCAAGATAAGAAATGCTAACACAGCACCAGGAAGGGGTGACGAGGAAATGGAAAGTTCTAGGGCAACTGCGCTTTGAGGCTGAGATTTCTTGACACAATGGTGAAAACAGCGTGGGATAAGCATAAAGGAATCCTGTGCCGAAGGAATGGATCCTCAGGAGCTTAGTCAAGATCAGGAGGTGGGGCTGGTGGTTGGGAGGTGGGCATAGTGCTGGGCAGACTTTACGGTCTGTGCCAGAGCCGGTGGTGGACAGCGGGACTGGTGGTTGGGAGGCAGGGATAGTGCTGGACAGACTTGTATGGTCTCTGCCAGAGCCGGTGGTTGGGAGGAGGGGCTGGTGGTGGGAGGTGAGGATAGTGCTGGGCAGACTTATACGGTCTGTGCCAGAGCCGGTGGTTGGGAGGAGGGGCTGGTGGTGGGAGGCAGGGATAGTGCTGGACAGACTTGTATGGTCTCTGCCAGAGCCGGTGGTTGGGAGGCAGGGCTGGTGGTTGGGAGGTGAGGATAGTGCTGGGCAGACTTATACGGTCTGTGCCCTGAAGAGCACAGGTACAAATCAAAGTAGGGTATACACAAAAAGCAGCAAATATGAGTTATCTTGTTGGGCAGACTGGATGGACCGTGCAGGTCTTTTTCTGCCGTCATCTACTATGTTACTATGTAATGGTGAAAACAGCATCTTATTAGGACAGAATGTGGCAGATGTTTTTACAGAGAAAGGGGGGCAATAGCAGAACAGCAGATGTAAGACCTGTCATGTAAATACTGCTAGAGAAAAGGGTATAAAAGGATTGCTTTGCTAAAACAGGAACAGAAAACCTGCTAGTGCCGAGAAGCGTCTCATTGCACAGCTGGCCTGAGTTCCCCTCACAGGAAGGAAGAGACTCTTTTTGCATGTACTGCTTATATACTGGAATTGTAATGGGCAAATCAGACGTTTATTCTTACATTTATAATAAATTTGCTTCCATGATCAATTCTTGATTGGCTTGTGGTATATCTCTTCCTCTGAACATCAGGATCAGGTAAGAACCAAATTTGTAAATCTAGGGACAATCATCCCTGAAGGTTTAGCCTCATGTCTGGTAAGAATGACAGGTAGTGGGCTAAACACACAAACACACTAGCTGTTGGTGTCTGTATTGTGAGATGACAGTGAAAGTTCACGTTACTGGGTTTAATTAGTTATCAGAATCGGTTACCTCCATATTTGTGATAGTCCATCCACCAATCTGCATTAAAAGAAAGGAGAACAGTGATTAGACCTCAGAGAAATAAGTGCAATTACATAGAAAATCAAAAATATGTTCAGTAAAACTCACCAAGTCCTGCAGGACGTAGAGAGAGAGAGAGAAAAAAGAAATAGAGAAATGTTAGAGATTTTGCTTTACACAGCACCGAAACAGTACGACTCACTCTCCTAACCAAATTCAAGCAGGAAATAGCAATAGGCAAGAGCATTCTCCTCCTCCAATTTGACATGCCAAGTGCGTTCGACATGATTAACCAAAACATATTGCTAAGACTCCTAGAATACTTCGGAATCAGCGGTGGCACCCTCAGTTGGATTAAGGGTTTCCTAACCACAAGAAAATATCAAATGAAATCAAAAACAAACATATCGTCACCGTGGAAACCAGGCTGCGGAGTACCACAAGGATCACCACGATCACCAATCCTTTTCAACCTCATGATGACTCCACTAGCCAAGACCTTATCCACCCAAGGCCTTAACCCATTTATCTACGCTGATGACATTACATCATACATCCCCTACACCAATGAAATCAAGCTCAGCCTAAACACCATGAACTCATGGGCAAATGCATTCCAACTAAAACTCAATACAGAAAAAACACACTGTCTCAACATCTCATCCCAATACAATACCTACAAACCCACAAACATTAACACCCCAGGATACACCCTCCCTATCTCAGACAGCCTGAAAATTTTCAGAGTAACAATCGACCGTAACCTCTCACTAGAGACCCAAGCGAAATCCACCATAAAGAAAATGTTTTTCTCAATGTGGAAACACAAACGCGTGAAACCATTCTTCCCGAGGGAAATATTTCATAACCTGGTACAGTCCATGGTACTAAGCCACGCAGATTACTGTAATGGAATCTATGTGGGATGCAAGGATCAAATCATAAAGAAACTTCAGACCGCCCAAAATACAGCAGCCAGGCTTATATTTGGAAAAACGCGTTTCGACAGCACCAAACCACTCAGAGAAAAATTGCACTGGCTACCACTCCAAGAATGTATCACTTTCAAAATCTGAACGACTGTTCATAAAATTATTTACAGCGAGGCACCGGGATACATGACAGACCTCATCGACCTGCCAACCAGAAACACCACAAAATCTGCAAGATCATACCTAAATCTCCACTACCCAAGCAGCAAAGGACTCAAATACAAATCCACCTCTGCAACCAGCTTTTCCTACCTAAGCACACAACTATGGAATGCATTGCCAAAAGCAGTAAAAACTACGCTCGATCACCTAAATTTTCAGAAAGCACTAAAGACAGACCTGTTCAGAAGAGCATACCCCACCGACCCAACATAAAAGTGACCTGCGCTGGTGTAGGCGTGTGTTTTGGGTGTGCGCTGGTCCATTTCCTCAGCACAGCTGGAAAAAAAGGCATTTTTTTTTTGTGCCGGAAAACGGACGTGCGGCAAAATTAAAACCAGCGCGCGTCTGTTTTCAGCCTGAGACTGACTTAGCGGCAAGGTCTCACGCACTAACCGCACAGTAAGCGTTCAACACTCATCAACTGCCGATTACCGCCCGGTGAGCGCCACGCAGTAGAAAATAGAAAATATTTTCTACTGCATGTTTTGGGTGTGCGCCAAAAATACAATTACCACCCGGGGTATGTGGTAGCTGGGTTGTAGTGCCAATTTGATGTGTGCTGGACGTGCGTAGACGCTTTAGTAAAAGGGCCCCTTAATTCTTTGTTCCTTCAGGTTCAAAAACTTAGATTGTCAGCCCTCTAGGGGCAGAGAAAAGTTCCTCCTTATGTGCAATTATGAGGAGCAATGCTGGGATAGGGAAGGATATGGACATAAAAGTATTTATTTATTTAGATTTTGCTCACACCTTTTTCAGCAGTAGCTCAGGTGAGTTACATTCAGGTACTCTGGATATTTCTCTGTCCCAGGAGGGCTCACAATCTAAGTTTGTACCTGAGGCAACGGAGGGTTAAGTGACTTGGCCAAGATCACAAGGAGCAGCAGTGGGATTTGAACCGGCCACCTCTGGTGCTCTAACCACTAGGCCACTCCTCCACTACTGCTACTCTTTAGGGTTCTACATGGAATGTTGCATGGAATCTTGTCACTCTTCAGGATTCCAGAATCTTAATATTCTTTGGGGTTCTACATGGAATGTTGCTATTCTTTGAGATTCTGAATGGAATCTTTATTTATTTATTTAGATTTTGCTCACACCTTTTTCAGCAGTAGCTCAAGGTGAGTTACATTCAGGTACTCTGGATATTTCTCTGTCCCAGGAGGGCTCACAATCTAAGTTTGTACCTGAGGCAATGGAGGGTTAAGTGACTTGCCCAAGATCACAAGGAGCAGCAGTGGGATTTGAACCGGCCACCTCTGGATTACAAGACTAGTGCTCTAACCACTAGACCACTTCTCCAGCATAGCTTAGGGAAGGGCAGAATCTTAAACAACACACTGCGAAGCTCTGTGAGGCACAACAGTTCAGAAGTACCACTAGGCCACTCCTCCACTAGCAACATTCCATGTAGAATCTCAAATATTTATTTATTTAGATTTTGCTCACACCTTTTTCAGTAGTAGCTCAAGGTGAGTTACATTCAGGTACTCTGGATATTTCTCTGTCCCAGGAGGGCTCACAATCTAAGTTTGTACCTGAGGCAATGGAGGGTTAAGTGACTTGCCCAAGATCACAAGGAGCAGCAGTGGGATTTGAACCGGCCACCTCTGGATTACAAGACTAGTGCTCTAACCACTAGACCACTTCTCCAGCATAGCTTAGGGAAGGGCAGAATCTTAAACAACACACTGCGAAGCTCTGTGAGGCACAACAGTTCAGAAGTACCACTAGGCCACTCCTCCACTAGCAACATTCCATGTAGAATCTCAAATATTTATTTATTTAGATTTTGCTCACACCTTTTTCAGTAGTAGCTCAAGGTGAGTTACATTCAGGTACTCTGGATATTTCTCTGTCCCAGGAGGGCTCACAATCTAAGTTTGTACCTGAGGCAATGGAGGGTTCAGTGACTTGCCCAAGATCACAAGGAGCAGCAGCAGGATTTGAACCGGTCACCTCTGGATTGCAAAACCAGTGCTCTAACCACTAGGCCACTCCTCCACTATAGCAGCATTCCATGTAGAATCTCAAATAGGGACATGGAACTTGATATACTGCCTTTCTGAGGTTTTTGCAACTACATTCACAGCGGTTTACATATATTCAGGTACTTATTTGTACCTGAGGCAATGGAGGGTTAAGTGACTTGCCCAAGGTCACAAGGAGCAGCAGTGGGATTTGAACCGGCCACCTCTGGATTGCAAGACCGGTGCTCAAATCACTAGGCCACTCCCCCACTAGTAAACAGAAAACTCTTTCCGCCCGATATGCCAACCGTGGGAGATCACCGGGTTGTCTCCTGTGATCAGCTCCAATCTTGGATATTCAATGCCGGCCATTTCCAGTGACCGGCATTGACTATCCAGTTTAAATTTGGCCACTTTCAACTTAACCGGCAAAGCCGATTTTCAGTGCTAGCCGGTTAAATTGGAGCTGGCCAAAGTTATTGTATCTATTGTGGCGGCAAAATACGGCCACCAAACAGCCGGCTCAGCAGTGAAAATCGCTGGATATAACCGGCTGTCTTTAAACCGCTAACCGGATAGCCGGTTAAGTGCCATTTTGCTGGCCAAATTGTTTAAAATATTGGCCCCCTTTATTACTACATTCAAATAAATATAGAGGCCATGCTGCTTCACAGGCTTAATACTGCCACTGGAAGGAAAAAAGCCTTACTAGGGTTGACTTCTGGCCAGGCCCAAATACATTATAACAGCAGCTCCGAACCACTCACAGATAAACCCAGGCCTGGTTCCAACTTGGGCACCTGTGATTCTCAAACGAACCAAGGCAAACTTCCTCCCGTGGCAGTCTTTTACCTATAGACTGTGGAGACGTACAAGATCAAAGCGGTTTACAATTAAAAGTTAAAAGCAAAAAGAGGGAAAAAAAACTACAACATGCAACAGGAAAGGATCGATCATACTAATTAAAAAGAAAACAATTGCTCACCTCCAAATTTTGTGATCAATTTTTTCAGCTGATGAGGGTAGCTCAACCCAAAACCCATTTTCAGATCAGTAGAAACAGACTCTGGTTCTGGAAACTTCATTTTCTGACACCTATGGATAACAAAGCCACTGAGATTATTCTGGGTAATGTTCACTCCCAGGGGTCAGAGATGGGTTAGGTAAAGTGAGTGAAATATACCTATGGGCTACTATCACGGAATGCCTAGCCACCTGCCTGGGGATACCCCGCGGCCACTTAGAGAGTCTATCCCCAGCACACCTCAGGTCCGCCTGCACCTGCCGCTTGTGGTCTACACTAGCACCCTTCTCCCACCGACTGGGTCCCAACCGCCTCTGGGTGAGTTTCCCACTCTCAAATTATCCCCAGTGATTTCTAGGCTACTGGGGCCACACTCCCAATGATCCCACAGTCCATAAAAATCACCCACAGACCCAACACACAAACCACCAGGATTCTTCGTCAGTCCACACAAGCAGAGGCAATAAACTAAAAATGTTTACTGTCGTAAAAAATTATAACAATGAACAGAAAAGGTGCAAACAGTAACAAGTAACTGAAATATGGATCAATTATAACACCATCTAAACATTTGTTTACTATCTAAATAGTACCTGGGGAGTTCATGACATATAGCTGCTCACAGGTTCTGCCTAAATTTTCAGAATTGTTTCTTTTGGACTTGAACTATATAATCTAACCTTTGTTGTAATATAGAATTCGAAATTTCAGCTTGTGAGTCTAAGGGCTCATTCACAAAGTCATCAGGAAAGGCTGAAAGTAAGGGACCTATTTAAATAGGATCTACTGCCCACAATGCTCAAGAAGTGTAAATTAATCTCTCTTAGGCGTTTGACAAAGTACCCCATGAAAGACTCCAGAGGAAATTGGAGAGTCATGGGATAAGAGGTAGTGTCCTATTGTGGATTAAAAACTGGTTAAAAGACAGAAAACAGAGAGTAGAGTTAAATGGTCAGTATTTTCAATGGAGAAGGGTAATTAGTGGGGTTCCCCAGGGTTCTGTGCTGGGACCGCTGCTTTTTAACATATTTATAAATGACCTATTGATGGGAGTAACTAGTGAGGTAATTAAATTTGCTGATGACACAAAGCTATTCAAAGTCTTTAAAATCGCAGGAGGATTGTGAAAAATTACAAGAGGACCTTACATTACTGGGAGACTGGGCGTCTAAATGGCAGATGACGTTTAATGTGAGCAAGTGCAAAGTGATGCATGTGGGAAAGAGGAACCCGAATTATAGCTACGTCATGCAAGGTTCCACGTTAGGAGTCACCGACCAAGAAAGGGATCTAGGTGTCGTCGTTGATGATACGTTGAAACCTTCTTCTCAGTGTGCTGTGGTGGCTAAGAAAGCAAATAGAGTGTTAGGTAGTATTAGGAAAGGAATAGAAAACAAAAATGAGGATGTCATAATGCCTTTGTATCGCTCGACCGCACCTCGAATATTGTGTTCAATTCTGATCACCGTATCTCAAAAAAACATATAGTGGAATTAGAAAAGGTGCAGAGAAGGGCGACAAAAATGATAAAGGGGATGGGACGACTTCCCTATGAGGAAAGGCTAAAGCGGCTAGGGCTCTTTAGCTTGGAGAAAAGACAGCTGAGGGGAGATATGATAGAGTTCTATAAAATAATGAGTGGAGTGGAAAAGGTAGGCATGAAATGTCTGTTTACTCTTTCCAAAAATACTAGGACTAGGGGGCATGCGATGAAGCTACAATGTAGTAAGTTTAAAACGAATCAGAGAAAATTTCTCTTCACTTAACGTGTAATTAAACTCTGGAATTCATTGCCAGAGAATGTAGTAAATGTGGTTAGCTTAGTGGAATTTTAAAAAGGTTTGAACGGCTTCCTAAAGGAAAACTCCATAGACCGTTATTAAATGGACTTGGGGAAAATCCACTATTTCTGGGATAAGCAGTATAAAATGTTTTGTACTTATTTGGGATCTTGCCAGGTATTTGTGACCTGGATTAGCCACTGTTGGAAACAGGATGCTGGGCTTGATGGACCTTTGGTCTGTCCCAGTATGGCAACATTTATGTACTTATGTAATTGGGATTCTGAATGGAATCTTGCTACTCTCTGGGGTTCTACATGGAATGTTGCTACTCTGGGATTCCAGAATCTTGTTATTCTTTGAGGTTTCTTCCAGGTACTTGTGACCTGGATTGGCCACTGTTGGAAACAGGACGCTGGGCTTGATGGACCTTTGGTCTGTCCCAGTATGGCGACACTTCTGTACTTGGGATTCTGAATGGAATCTTGCTACTCCCTGGGGTTCTACATGGAATGTTGCTACTCTGGGATTCCAGAATCTTGTTATTCTTTGAGGTTTCCACCAGGTACTTGTGACCTGGATTAGCCACTGTTGGAAACAGGATGTTGGGCTTGATGGACCTTCGGTCTGTCCCAGTATGGCAACACTTATGTACTTGGGATTCTGAATGGAATCTTGCTATTCTCTGGGGTTCTACATGGAATGTTGCTACTCTGGGATTTCAGAATCTTGTTATTCTTAGAGGTTTCTGCCAGGTACTTGTGACCTGGATTGGCCACTGTTGGAAACAGGATGTTGGGCTTGATGGACCTTCGGTCTGTCCCAGTATGGCAACACTTATGCACTTGGGATTCTGAATGGAATCTTGCTAATCTCTGGGGTTCTACATGGAATGTTGCTACTCTGGGATTCCAGAATCTTGTTATTCTTTGAGGTTTCTGTCAGGTACTTCTGACCTGGATTGGCCACTGTTGGAAACAGAATGCTGGGCTTGATGGACCTTTGGTCTGTCCCAGTATGGCAACACTTATGTACTTGGGATTCTGAATGGAATCTTGCTACTCCCTGGGGTTCTACATGGAATGTTGCTACTCTGGGATTCCAGAATGTTGTTATTCTTTGAGGTTTCTGCCAGGTACTTGTGACCTGGATTGGCCACTGTTGGAAACAGGATGCTGGGCTTGATGGACCTTTGGTCTGTCCCAGTATGGCAACATTTATGTACTTATGTACTTTAGAATAAATATTATAACAAAGTATTACTGTAGGAGACATCTGTTTTCCTCTGGAACAATGTTTAAAAATCTTAGGTGTTTTAAATCCTACTTCATCTTTTTCAGTACAGACAAAGAGTTTAGGGGGTATTTTACTAAGCCCACGTTTTGGCATTTACTGCCAGCTGATTTCTACCATGAGGTTTTCATGATTTTGAGGAAACTCCACAGTGTGGATCAGATATTATTTTGCATTTGAACAGTTTTTGAACTTTGGCTCAACCTCTAGTTCTGACACAGCAAAGATTATTGTAACACGATCTAAACAAGTTGTTCAGGAAGTCTGCGGAGAAAACGTCAAACAGTACAAAATACGGCAGCCAGAATGTAATGTTCAGCTCAGAAAGTTGATAGAGCAAACCCCACTGCTGTTCAAATTACACCGGCTGCCATTAGAAACGCGTCCTTTTAAGCTGTGTATTTTGATTTTTAAGATTCTGTATGGTAAAGCTCTGGAATGTACAATATGGTTAAGTTTATCATCAATGCACAATGGAAGATGGTCTCGGAACCAGGTAAAATTATATTTTCCAAAACAAAAGGGAGCGCATTAAAAAATCGTTTCTGAATTTCTCTTCTTCTTCTCATTCATTCCCACTTCCCTCTCTCTCTCTCTTTCTAAATTCCACTTCTCCCTCTCCCTTTCACCAATCAGTGAATTCCCTTCTCCCTCACTCAAAAGCCAAGAAGGATCCAGCCACATAGAAAAGGTCAGAAAAGTAACTTGTACCTGCTCAGGGCGTCCTTCACATCCTAGAGGAGAAAAGAGAAACAGAGAATATTTCTAGTTAGATTTCACAGTTTCTGAGAACACGTTATACACTTCAGGATTTTCCACTCACAGCTCTGTGCGGTCGCATCACAGCCTGTGTAGGGAGAAAAGACACTTTAAGCAGAGGAACAGAGAGCAGGGAGCAGTTTGCTAAGGGGAGGGGGGGGGGAAGGAATACAGCGAGGGGCTGGGTTTCAGGGGTTTTCTTAAGGGCTGCATTTATATTACAATTTTTAATCACAATTAATCATTCAATTAAAAGTTCTTGCAGTTAAAGGACCAATATCAGAAGCAAGCTGAGAACGCTAACAAAATCGAGGCAGATATTCAAAGCAATTTAAATGGCCAGGAGTCTCTCCTGATCGTTGTGTGTGGCTATCTGGGCTTATTCAGCAGCATTTAATTAGAGAGTTCCACTGAATACCGTCTCTAACCAGCGGTAGTACGCTTGACTGAATTAGCAGTCACGATAGTCTGAGACAGCGTTGATGGTTCAAGGCACATTTGCTACCTGCTGCTACTTGTACAGCGATAGAGAACATGCTATTTTGAAGGCTCCTGCAGCAGGCCGCTGTGGTCGAAACACGATTCGTGTCAACTCTTTGGACGTTTGAATAAAATGTTCTGTATGATTTACGCACCATCTAGCTTCATTTTCGATGTCACCTTCGCTGCTTTTCTTTGGCCTGTGATTTGAGAGGGACTTTGTTGAGGGGCATTTTGAAAGAATGGCCAAGTCAGAATTGGGACGTCCCGCTCATAACATCCCCCCAAAAAAGTACATCTCACAGCCATTTTTGAACTGGAAATATGTTGGGGGGGGGGGTTCCCATTCGAAAATACGTGAGAACGTCCAAAATGAACAGCCATTTTGCAAAACAAAACATCCAAAGTATGAAATGCCAAAAAAAAACCAGGGACAAGGATGTCTGTCTGGCATTTGCACAAAAATGACCACAGAGAAGTGCTAGTGGTCAGTGCAGGGGACTTTAATCCAGGCCACCCAGGCTCATTTTCCACTGCAACTCTGATATTTTAAATGCTGAGCCCTCCAGAGACAGGGAAATACATACGTACTGTACCTGAATGTGCAGCACCTCAGGTTAGAAGGTGTCTTTAATATTTAGATACAGTAGGGTATATCTCTGATTCTGGAGGGCTTACAATTTAAAGAGTTGAAGTGGCATTTGAACCTGGGTCCCCTAAAATGACCACTAGGCTGCCCTTCAGACCTGCTTCCTGCTGAGTGCAGAACGCCCACAATACCTGATATTGTCAGGGAGCCTAGTTTCCCTTTCCAGTGTCACTTTCAGGGCTGAGGGAGGGGGACAGTAACCACTGGGGGGATTAAGGAGGGATCATTCCTTTAGTGATCAGCTCCTCAATCAGGGAATCTTTTTATGCCCTGGACGTGACTGAAACAGGTCGAAGTTAGGACACACTTCTTTTTTGGACATTTCTTCCCGTTCAATTATCACTGCTGGCCATCCTACATTTGGGGTCTCCTTAGTCCCCACCCTAACTAAGCCTACAACTCGCACCCTCGCTATTTGGATGAACTGCAGGGTAGGACATCTCATTTCTGCGTTTTGAAAATCGTGATCTGTAGGTTTTTGGCACACAGATGGGTGTATTTTGGGCCATTTTAGACGTCCATCTGCTTTGAAAATGAGCACCATAGATGCCTGTCCTGCTTATTTTCGAAGGAGATCACCGGCCATCTTCCGACACAAATCAGGAGATGGCCGGCCATCTCCTGAAGCTGGCGAAATCGGTATAATCGAAAGCCGATTTTGGCCGGCTCCAACTGCTTTCTGTCGCAGAGCCGGCCAAAGTTAAAGGGGGCGTTTCCACAGGGTATGGAAGGCAGGACGGAGGCGGGACGGGGGCGTTGTTAAGACATGGCCGGCTTCAGCCGATAATGGAAAAAAGAAGGCCGGCTTGGACGAGGATTTGGACGGCTTCACTTGGTCCATTTATTTTTAGGACCAAGCCTCAAAAAAGTGCCCCAATTGACCAGATGATCACCGGAGAGAATCGGGGATCACATCCCCTTACTCCCCAAGTGGTCACCAACCCCCTCCCACCCAAAAAAAAAAACAAAAAAACGTTTTTGCCAGCCTCTATGCCAGCCTGAAATATCATACCCAGCTCCCTGACAGCAGTATGCAGGTCCCTGGAGCAGTTTTTTGTGAGTGCAGCGCACTTCTGGCAGGTGGACCCAGGCCCATCCCCCCCCCCTACCTGTTACACTTGTGGTGGTAAATGTTGAGCCCTCTAAGCCCCCCCAAAACCCACTGTACCCGCAGAAGCTTAGTCGGTGGTGGGAGGCAGGGCTGGTGGGTGGGAGGTAGGGATAGTACTGGGCAGACTTGTACGGTCTGTGCCAGAGCCGGTGGTGGGAGGCAGGGCTGGTAGTTGGGAGGTGGGGATAGTGCTGGGCAGACTTATACGGTCTGTGCCAGAGCCAGTGGTGGGTGGCGGGGTGGGTGGTTGGGAGGTGGGGATAGTGCTGGGCAGACTTATACGGACTGTGCCCTGAAAAAGACAGGTACAAATCAAGGTAAGGTATACACAAAAATGGCACATGTGAGTTTATCTTGTTGGGCAGACTGGGTGGACCGTGCAGGTCTTTTTCTGCTGTCATCTACTATGTTACTATGTTACTATGATTTGGGGGGCTCAGCACCCAAGGTAAGGGACCTATGCACCTGGGAGCAATTTTTGAAGTCCACTGCAGCGCCCCCTAGGGTGTCCGGTTGGTGTCCTGGCATGACAGGGGGACCAGTACACTACAAATGCTGGCCCCTCCCATGACCAAATGCCTTGAATTTGGCCTGGTTTGAGATGGCCGGCATCGGTTTCCATTATCGGCGAAAACCGATGCCGGCCATCTCTGACATTTGGCCGGTCCGAACCGTATTATCGAAACGAAAGATGGCCAGCCATCTTTTTCGATAATAAGGTTCGTGACCGCTCTTTGCGGCGCCGGCCATATAGATGGCTGCCGTTCGATTATGCCCCTCTATGTTGCAATTATAAAATAGGCACCTTTTTGGACTTCTCATATAGATTTCCAATTATAAATCCAGCCCCTAAAAGTGCAAAGTCTGCAAGAGCTCTTTCTTCCATCAGACTAATAAAAACTTCACACTTGACACTAGGAGGTCACCAGACACAGGCAGAGCCATTTGCACCATCTCCGAAAAGCAGGCAACCGCAGAATGGTTTACACCTCCTTACTAGGCTAAATGGTCTGGTTTTGCTACCAGGAGGATTTCTCCATATAATCCTCAGGACATTTATTTATTTATTTATTTATTGCATTTGTACCCCGCGCTTTCCCACTCAAAGCAGGTTCAATGCGGCTTACATGGTAATTGGGATTACAAAGTATTGGTGGAGAGAAATAAGTTGAGTATTATCGGAGTAATAAAAGAAATAGGAATGTAGAAATGCAGGGATGAGGGGAGCAGGAGAAGTATGAGCAAGGGTAAGTGAGCAATTGGAGGGGTAAATGAGGCGGAGGGGGATGGGCAAGAGTGACGGGAGTAGGAGAGGTGTGAGTAAGGGTAAGTGAGCAATTACAGGGGTAAATGAGGCAGAGGGGGATGGGCAAGAGTGAAGGGAGTAGGAGAGGTGTGAGTAAGGGTAAGTGAGCAATTGCAGGGCTAAATGAGGCGGAGGGGGATGGGCAAGAGTGAAGGGAGTAGGAGAGGTGTGAGTAAGGGTAAGTGAGCAATTGCAGGGGTAAATGAGGCGGAGGGGGATGGGCAAGAGTGAAGGGAGTAGGAGAGGTGTGAGTAAGGGTAAGTGAGCAATTGCAGGGGTAAATGAGGCGGAGGGGGATGGGCAAGAGTGAAGGGAGGAGGAGAGGTGTGAGTAAGGGTAAGTGAGCAATTGCAGGGGTAAATGAGGCGGAGGGGGATGGGCAAGAGTGAAGGGAGTAGGAGAGGTGTGAGTAAGGGTAAGTGAGCAATTGCAGGGGTAAATGAGGCGGAGGGGGATGGGCAAGAGTGAAGGGAGGAGGAGAGGTGTGAGTAAGGGTAAGTGAGCAATTGCAGGGGTAAATGAGGCGGAGGGGGATGGGCAAGAGTGAAGGGAGTAGGAGAGGTGTGAGTAAGGGTAAGTGAGCAATTGCAGGGGTAAATGAGGCGGAGGGGGATGGGCAAGAGTGAAGGGAGTAGGAGAGGTGTGAGTAACGGTAAGTGAGCAATTGGAGGGGTAAATGAGGCGGAGGGGGATGGGCAAGAGTGAAGGGAGTAGGAGAGGTGTGAGTAAGGGTAAGTGAGCAATTGCAGGGGTAAATGAGGCGGAGGGGGATGGGCAAGAGTGAAGGGAGTAGGAGAGGTGTGAGTAACGGTAAGTGAGCAATTGGAGGGGTAAATGAGGCGGAGGGGGATGAGCAAGAGTGAAGGGAGTAGGAGAGGTGTGAGTAAGGGTAAGTGAGCAATTGCAGGGGTAAATGAGGCGGAGGGGGATGGGCAAGAGTGAAGGGAGTAGGAGAGGTTTGAGTAAGGGTAAGTGAGCAATTGCAGGGGTAAATGAGGCGGAGGGGGATGGGCAAGAGTGAAGGGAGTAGGAGAGGTGTGAGTAAGGGTAAGTGAGCAATTGCAGGGGTAAATGAGGCGGAGGGGGATGGGCAAGAGTGAAGGGAGTAGGAGAGGTGTGAGTAAGGGTAAGTGAGCAATTGCAGGGGTAAATGAGGCAGAGGGGGATGGGCAAGAGTGAAGGGAGTAGGAGAGGTGTGAGTAACGGTAAGTGAGCAATTGGAGGGGTAAATGAGGCGGAGGGGGATGGGCAAGAGTGAAGGGAGTAGGAGAGGTGTGAGTAAGGGTAAGTGAGCAATTGCAGGGGTAAATGAGGCGGAGGGGGATGGGCAAGAGTGAAGGGAGTAGGAGAGGTGTGAGTAAGGGTAAGTGAGCAATTGCAGGGGTAAATGAAGCGGAGGGGGATGGGCAAGAGTGAAGGGAGTAGGAGAGGTGTGAGTAAGGGTAAGTGAGCAATTGCAGGGGTAAATGAGGCAGAGGGGGATGGGCAAGAGTGAAGGGAGTAGGAGAGGTGTGAGTAAGGGTTTTAAAAATAGTTTTAAAAGCCTTGATGAGGTCAATGATGGCTCCATAAGGGCTTTGAAAGATTGGCCTCTGTTATGTTAAAATATTTCTGATCTGCTACTTGAGGGCTTCTTTTACGAAGCCGAGCTACCGATTCCCACGCGGCAAATGAGAGGACGACCACAGGAATTGAATGGGCTTCCTCTCATTTGCCGCACCGAGAATCGGTGACACGGCTTTGTACAAGAAGCCCTGAATTTCCTGATTCCTCCTGGCAGATCTGTAACTTCCTTAGAAATATATTTGCTAATCTCACCTTCAGTAAATCGATGGCCGGCTGCTGACTCTTCTCTTCTATCTCGGAGATCAGCTGCATGAGGGAGGAACTTTGCTCTTCTAGCTGGGTCACATTTTCCGTGATTCTCTGGAGAATCTTCTTCTCTTCCTCCTCCAGTCTCGAGAGAAGGATCTGCTTCTCCTTGTTCAGAAACTGGTGTAACACTTCAAACTCAGACTCCACGAGCTGTCTTTTCCTCTCTGTCTCACACTGGATTAAACACCGAGAGATAATTCATTGAGTGAAAAAATGTTTCCTCCTATTTGTTTTAAAAGTATTTCCATGTAACTTCCTCGAGTGTCCCCTAGACTATGTACTTTTGGAACGAGTAAAAAAAATCGATTTACTTCTACTTGTTCTACACCACTCAGGATTTTGTAAACCTCAATCATATTTCCCCTCATCCTAGTGGCGTACCAAGGGGGGGAGGCGGTGGGGGCGGTCCGCTCCGGGCGCACGCCGCTGGGGGGGTGCCGTGCGCCGGTCAGCGTTGTTGGTTTCCATGCTCCCTCTGCCCTGGAACAGGAAGCATGGAAACCAACGACGCTGACCGGGGGGGGGGGGGGGTTCCTTCATTGCGGTGGGGGGGTGTCTCTTCTCTGGGGGGGGTCGCGCTGCACGGGGGGGCGCTGCACCCGGGGGGCGGGGCGCATCGGTGATCCGCCCCGGGTGTCAGCGCCCCTCGGAACGCCACTGCCTCATCCGTCTCTTTTCCAAGCCGAAGAGCCCTAACCTCTTTAGCCTTTCCTCATACGAGAGGAGTTTCATCCCCTCTATCATTTTGGTCGCTCTTCTTTGAACCTTTTCTTTATTCCGCTATATCTTTTTTGAGATACGGCGACCAGAACTGAACGCAATAGTCAAAAGCGTGGACGCCCCATAGAGCGATACAAAGGCATTAAAGTGTTTTCGGTCTTATTCACTATCCCTTTCCTAATAATTCCTAGCATCCCACTTGCTTTCTTGGCCACTGCTGCACACTGAGCAGAAGATTTTAGGGTATTATCTACAACGGCACCCCGACCTTTTTCTTGAGCGCTGACCCCCCCAAGGTGGACCCTAGCATCAGGTAACTAGGCCCAGCTTCCTCTCCTCTTTTCCCCCAGCACCTGACCCCTACCATTTTTAAAGTTTCCTTGAGTAGTGCCAGACTGCAGGTTGAAGCCACGTGGGTGACAGAGATCTCCAGGCCAAAAGACTAGGGCCCTGTACCACAGCGCCACCTTCTTTTCAATGGCAGCACTGCAACCCTGATCAAAACGTGATCACAGGCCAGCATATCGTGATCTGATTTCACAATGCTCTGTACAATTTTCAGCTGATAGGGCTTGGAGATCCTTGCCAGCTTCACCCTGTAGGTCTGGCACTCTTGACATCCACTGAATTCTCCTAATGATAACATCAGCCCTGGCTACCACAGTTCCGCTGAGGTTAGGGACACCAGAGGATCCAGAATCTGAAACTGTATCCTGGAGCTCTCAAAAACCAATCAAAAGTTACAGATAATAAATGATGACATCAGACTAAAATCAGCTCCCACTTCTCAGGGGTTTATTTAGATTTAAATCTGTATCCTGCAACTCAAATGGTTAAACTCTATCAGGACTGACCCACACCTGAGAGACTAGAACTGTAAAGATCCAGAATCTGCCCGTTCACAGCCAATAAGGAACCAAGAAATAGTTTCCATACTGTAAGTAACAAGGCAGATTGAAGTCTATTATTCTCTGATGTAGTGAGAGGAACAAAAACCCTGCAGAAACTGGCTCAGAAGGAGACACAGACACCCACCTTCAGCTCTTCAGCTTTCCTCCCTTCAGTAGATTTAAAGTTCATAAGATCTTCCAGATCCTTTCTCAGAGGCTCCAGGTGCATCTTAATTTTTTTCTGTGAATATTAAACAGCTTTGGTCAGAATGTGATTACTTTTCTAACTACAATTTTAGACTTAATAGTAAATAATCCAAAGAGAAAATTATTTCTTATACTCTTTGGATCATTTCTTCAAGATTATTGAATCCTGAACGTACTGTATATGAAAGATCCTGTATACACAGCTGCCATTGAACCACAATCTCTCAACACACGTGTGCTCAGTGGCGTAGGAAGGGGGGGGGGGCGGTCCGCCTCGGGTGCACGCCGCTGGGGGGGGGGTGTCCTCTCCGTTGGGTCCTTGCTCCCTCTGCCCTGGAACAGGTTACTTCCTGTTCCGGGGCAGAGAAAGCAAGGAACCAATGGAGCCGACGCAGCTCCCAGTGACGTAGGCTCGGGGGCGGATCGGCCCTCCCGCCCACCTCTTGCTGCCAAAGTAAGCTACAATGTGTTCCGGCGGGGGGGGGGGGGGGGGGGGGGGGAGGGTGCGCGCCGGAGGGGGGTGCGCCGACGGGGGGGGGGGGGTGCGCAGCGGCGACCCGCCCCGGGTGCCAGCCGCCCTCGCTACGGCACTGCGTGTGCTTCTCCCATATGGTAATAAAGCCAAACTAATTCTGCATCTACAGAACTCCCCAACAAAGGGTGCAGAGCAGAGCTAGGACATGGAAACTTACCAAGCAAAAACATTTCTCTTTAGTGGAATCTACTACTACTTAACATTTCTAAAGCGCTACTAGGGTTACGCAGCGCTGTAGAGTTTAACAAAGAAGGCCAGTCCCTGCTCAAAGGAGCTTACAATGTAATGGACAAAATGTGCAGTCAGATTATAATCTAATCGACAACATGTGCAGACAGTCAATTGGGGCAGTCTAGATTTCCTAGATAGAGGTAAAATGATTAGGTGCCGAAGGTGACATTGAAGAGATGGGCTTTGAGTAAGGATTTGAAGATGGGCAGGAAGGAGGCTCTGCGTATGGGCTCCGGGAGTTTGTTCCAAGCATAGGGAGAGGCAAGGCAGAAAGGGCAGAGCCTGGAGTTGGTGATGGTGGAGAAGGGAGCAGAGAGGAGGGATTTGTCTTGTGAGCGGAGGTTTCGGGTAGGAGCGTAAGGGGAGATAAGGGTAGAGAGGTAGTGAGGGGCAGCAGATTGAGTGCATTTGTAGGGTAGTGTAATCTCAATGAAGGAGTGGCCTAGTGGTTAGAGCACCGGTCTTGCAATCTAGAAGTGGCCAGTTCAAATCCCACTGCTGCTCCTTGTGATCTTGGGTAAGTCGCTTAACCCTCCATTGCCTCAGGTCCAAACTTAGATTGTGAGCCCTCCTGGGACAGAGAAATATCCAGAGTACCTGAATGTAACTCACCTTGAGCTACTACTGAAAAAGGGGTGAGCAAAATCTAAATAAAGATTCTAGAATTCTAAAGAATAACAAGATTCCATGCAGAATTTCAAAGTGTAGCAACATTCCATGTAGAACCTCCCAAAGAGTAACAAGATGCTTTGGGGTGGAGGAGTGGCCTAGTGGTTAGAGCACCGGTCTTGCAATCCAGAGGTGGCCAGTTCAAATCCCACTGCTGCTCCTTGTGATCTTGGGCAAGTCACTTAACCCTCCATTGCCTCAGGTCCAAACTTAGATTTTGAGCCCTCCTGGGACAGAGGGATATCCAGAGTACCTGGATCCTCAGAAGCTTAGCTGAAATTGGGTGGCGGAGCAGGTGGGGGGAAGAGGGGGTGGTGATTGGGAGGAGAGGATAGGGGAGGGCAGACTTGTACGGTCTGTACCAGAGCCGGTGATGGGAGGCGGGACTGGTGGACTGGTGGTTGGGAGGCGGGAAATACTGCTGGGCAGACTTATATGGTCTGTGCCCTGAAAAGGACAGGTACAAATTCAATTCAAGGTAAGGTATACACATATGAGTTTGTCTTGGGCAGACTGGATGGACCATGCAGGTCTTTTTCTGCCGTCATCTACTATGTTACTATGAATGTAAATCACCTTGAGCTACTACTGGAAAAGGTGTGAGCAAAATCTAAATAAATACTAGTTTTAGATTCTGTTGCTACTATTTGAGATTCAACAAACAGAAAAGTGGGCACAAAACCAGGAGTCCCAGAGACTGGATCACAGTAAAGCTAAAACCAAATTTTATTAATTAGCATATTTGACTCGACACAACCGTTGTGTTTCGGCCAAAAGGCCTGCATCAGGAGTCTAAATACTAAGGTAGACAGCTAATGATGATCCAGAATAAGAAATACTGGCGAATAGTGTATAAATGGTCTTAAAAAAGACCTTTGTATTGAATCGTGGAATGGATCACTTGCGTGAAGGGTTTATCATTTTTGTCGCCCTTCTCTGCACGTTTTCTAATTCCACTATAACTTTTTTGAGATGCGTTGATCAGAATTGAACACAATGTTCAAGGTGCGGTCGCACCACGGAGCAATACAAAGGCATTATAACATCCTCATTTTTGTTTTCTATTCCTTTCCTAATAATACCTAACATTCTATTTGCTTTCTTAGCCGCAACAGCACACTAAGCAGAAGGTTTCAACGTATCATCGACGACACCTAGATCCCTTTCTTGGTCCATGAATCCTAACATGGAACCTTGCATGACATAGCTATAATTTGGGTTCCTCTTTCCCACTTGCATCACTTTGCACATGATCACATTAAACGTCATCTGCCATTTAGACGCCCAGTCTCCCAGTAATGTAAGGTCCTCTTGTAATTTTTCACAATCCTCCCGCGATTTAACGACTTTGAATAACTTTGTGTCATCAGCAAATTTAATTAACTCACTAGGTACTCCCATCTTTAGGTCATTTATAAATATGTTAAAAAGCAGTGGTCCCAGCACAGACCCCTGGGGAACTCCACTAATTACCCTTCTCCGTTGAGAATACTGACCATTTAACCCTACTCTCTGTTTTCTAACTTTTAATCAGTTTTTAATCCACAATAGAACACTACCTTCTATCCCATGACTCTCTAATTTCCTCTGGAGTCTTTCATGAGGTACTTTGCAAACGCCTTCTGAAAATCCAGATACACAATATCAACCAGCTCACCTTTATCCACATGTTTGTTCATCCCTTCAAAGAAATGTAGTAGATTGGTGAGGCAAGATTTTCCTTCACTAAATCCATGTTGACTTTGTCTCATTAATCCATGCTTTTGAATATGCTCTGTAATTTTGTTCTTAATAATAGTCTCTACCATTTTGCCCGGCACCAACGTCAGACTTACCGGTCTATAATTTCCCGGATCTCCTCTGGAACCTTTTTAAAAAATTGGCATTACATTGGCCACCCTCCAGTCTTCCGGTACCACGCTCGATTTTAAGGATAAATTACATATTACTAACAATAGCTCCGCAAGCTCATTTTTCAGTTCTATCAGTACTCTGGGATGAATACCATCCAGTCCAGGAGATTTGCTACTCTTCATTTTGTAGAACTGCCCCATTATATCCTCCAGGTTTACAGAAAATTCATTAAGTTTCTCCGGAGATGAAAACGGTAACGTAATTCAAACATGCATGGGAGAAACATAAAGGAATCCTGTTCAGAAGGAAGGGATCCTCAGGAGCTTAGCCTAGAATGGGTGGCAGAGCCAGTGGTTGGGAGGCGGGGTTAGTGCTAGGCAGACTTATACAGTCTGTGTCAGAGCCAGTAGTGGGAGGCGGGGATAGTACTGGGCGGACTTATACGGTCTGTGCCCTGAAAAGGACAGGTACATATCAAGGTAAGGTATACACAAAAACTAGCACATATGAGTTTATCTTGTTGGGCAGACTGGATGGACCGTGCAGGTCTTTTTCTGCCGTCATCTACTATGTTACTATGTTATCTCACTTTTTAACCATGCCAGCTGTCGTTTGGTTTTCCGTCCTCCTTTTTTAATATGTGGAACATATTTGGCCTGGGCTTCCAGTATGGTGTTTTTGAACAGCATCCACGCCTGATGTAAATTTTTGACCCTCGTAGTCGCTCCTCTAAGTTTTCTTTTCACCGTTCTTCTCATTTTATCAAAATCTCCTTTTTTAAAGTTAAACGCTAACGTATTTGATCTCCTATGTATACGTACTTCAAAGCTAATATCAGCCTGTGCGACCGCGTTGCTGATCTGCAAGGGCAGGCTTCTACATGGAATGTTGCTAGTAGAATAGCAACATTCCATGTAGAATCTCAAATAGTAGCAACAGAATCTCAAATAGTAGCAACATTCCATGTAGAATCTCAAATTGTAAGCAACGGAATCTCAAATAATAGCAACATTCCATGTAGAATCTCAAATAGTAGCAACAGAATCTCCAATAGTAGCAACATTCCGTGTAGAATCTCAACAGAATCTCAAATAGTAGCAACATTCCATGTAGAATCTCAAATTGTAAGCAACGGAATCTCAAATAATAGCAACATTCCATGTAGAATCTCAAATAATAGCAACAGAATCTCAAATAGTAGCAACATTCCCTGTAGAATCTCCAATAGTAGCAACATTCCGTGTAGAATCTCAAATAGCAGCAACAGAATCTCAAATAGTAGGAACATTCCATGTAGAATCTCAAATAGTAGCAACAGAATCTCAAATAGTAGCAACATTCCATGTAAAATCTCAAATAGTAGCAACATTCCCTGTAGAATCTCCAATAGTAGCAACATTCCGTGTAGAATCTCAAATAGTAGCAACAGAATCTCAAATAGTAGCAACATTCCATGTAGAATCTCAAATAGTAGCAACAGAATCTCCAATAGTAGCAACATTCCGTGTAAAATCTCAAATAGTAGCAACATTCCCTGTAGAATCTCCAATAGTAGCAACATTCCGTGTAAAATCTCAAATAGTAGCAACATTCCCTGTAAAATCTCCAATAGTAGCCACATTCCATGTAGCATCTCAAATAGGGAAAGGGAAATGGGACTTTATATACCATCTTTCTGTGGGGTTTACATAGAATATAGAAGTACTTATTTGAGAACCCTCCAGGTGACTTGCCCAGGGGTCATAGAGCTGCAGTGGGAATCAAACCCAATTCCCCAGGATCAAAGTCTGCTGCACTAACCACTAGGCTACTTCTCCACTAAGGGGATCACAGTGTGATAATAAAGCTACTGACACATACCTTGTATTCCTGCACAGCCTCCTCTATGGGGCTCACGGTGTGAGATCTGTGATCCAGAGACTCTCTACAAATAAGGCAGATCATGTTCTGATCCTGTTCACAAAAGAGCTGCAGTCTCTCGTCATGCTTCTCACACAGATTCTCCTCTTTTGGTCTCACTGAATTTTGACAGAGATTTTTGGCTATTTCTGTCACATTTGCCAGATGGCTGTTTGGTCTCAGGTTTTTGTGCCGAGACCTTTTTCTGCACTGGGGACAGGGGAAGTCTGTGTCTCTCCCCTCCCAGCTCTTACTGATACAGGAGCAACAGAAATTGTGTCCACAATCAGTCATCACTGGATATTTAAAATAATCCAGACAGAGGGAACAAGAAAGTGCTTGTCTGAGACTCTCTGCAGCAGGGTTCGCAGCAGCCATGATTCTTACAGGAAATGAGAGCAAGAATTTAGTTCCTGTTTCACATTGTCACTGCTAGTGAGATTGAAAATGAGGAGTGTCTATCTGGAACAGGAGCTTTGTGCAATTTCAAGCATCTGCATTGCCTGCCCCCCAGTTCCTCCCCTTCTTCTTCCCAGTGACAGAGATCCAGGGATCTGGGTCGGTGCTGCAGGGAGGGCAGCAGTTACCCATGGAGTTTTCTGTGTGTAACCTGAATCCTGGGGCAGGGACACACAGCCCAGCTCTCTGCAGCAAGCAAAGGTCTCAGGAAGGGGGGGGGGGGGGGGGGGGGGGGGGGGGGGGGGGGAGAAAAAGCAGCAGATGTTGCGTTTAGCGAGACTCTAAACCTTCTATCACAGTAATGTGGTGGTTAAATAAAGCTTTTTTCACACACACACCCACACATGGAAAATGTGTTCCTACTTTTTTTTAATTTTTGTTACATTTGTACCCCGTGCTTTCCCACTCATGGCAGGCTCAATGCGGCTTACATGGGGCAATGGAGGGTTAAGTGACTTGCCCAGAGTCACAAGGAGCTGCCTGTGCCTGAAGTGGGAATCAAACTCAGTTCCCCAGGATCAAAGTCCACTGCACTAACCACTAGGCCACTCCTCCACTGTTGCTATTTGAGATTCTACATGGAATGTTGCTAGTCCACTAGAAGTGGGCCCTTACAGATCACCAATGTGGCCGCGCAGGCTTCTGCTTGTCTGACGTCAGACTCACAGAAACAGAAGCCTGCGCAGCCTTCTACATGGAATGTTGCTAGTGGAATAGCAACATTCCATGTAGAATCTCCAATAGTAGCAACATTCCACGTAGAATCTCAAAGAGTAGCAACAGAACCTCAAATAGTAGCAACATTCCATGTAGAATCTCCAATAGTAGCAACATTCCATGTAGAATCTCCAATAGTATCTATTTTATTTTTGTTACATTTGTACCCTGCGCTTTCCCACTCATGGCAGGCTCAATGCGGCTTATATGGGGCAATGGAGGGTCCCAGAGTCACAAGGAGCTCAAAAAAATGTTTTTAAATATTTTTCCAGCCTCTAATATCATACCCAGCTCCCTGACAGCAGTATGCAGGTCCCTGGAGCAGTTTTAGGGGTGCAGTGCACTTCAGGCAGGCGGACCCAAGCCCATCCCCCCCCACCTGTTAAACTTGTGCTGGTAAATGTGAGCCCCTTCAAAACACACCCAAAACCCACTGTACCTACATCTAGGTGCCCCCTTCACCCATAAGGGCCATGGTAGTGGTGTACAGCTGTGGGAGTGGGTTTTGGGGGCCTCAGCACACAAGGCAAGGGAGCTATGCACCTGGGAGCAATTTATGAAGTCCACTGCAGTGCCCCCTAGGGTGCCCGGTTGGTGTCTTGGCATGTCAGGGGGACCAGTGGACTAAGAATGCTGGCTCCTCCCATGACCAAATGGCTTGGATTTGGTCGTTTCTGAGATGGGCGTCCTCGGTTTCCATTATGGCCGAAAATCGGGGAGGACCATCTCTAAGGTTGACCTAAATTTCGCGATTTAGGCGTCCCCGACCGTATTATCGAAACGAAAGATGGACGCCCATCTTATTTTGATAATATGAGTTTCCCCGCCCCTTCGCTGGGACGTCCTTCACCCAACGTATAATTAAACTCTGGAATTCGTTGCTGGAGAAAGTTGTGAAGGCGGTTAGCTTAGCAGAGTTTAAAAAGGGGTTGGACAGTTTCCTAAAGGACAAGTCCATAAACCGCTACTAAATGGACTTGGGGAAAAAATCCACAATTCCGGGAATAACATGTATAGAATGTTTGTACGTTTGGGAAGCTTGCCAGGTGCCCTTGGCCTGGATTGGCCGCTGTCGTGGACAGGATGCTGGGCTCGATGGACCCTTGGTCTTTTCCCAGTGTGGCATTACTTATGTACTTATGTCCTCTACTTGGCTCACTTTTATTACATAGAGCAGTGATTTAACCTATTGTGATGTCATAGTGGCTCATTCCACCAATAAGAGCCAACCTCATTAGTGATGTCACAATGGCTTGATTGTATAGAATGTTTGTACGTTTGGGAAGCTTGCCAGGTGCCCTTGGCCTGGATTGGCCGCTGTCGTGGACAGGATGCTGGGCTCGATGGACCCTTGGTCTTTTCCCAGTATGGCATTACTTATGTACTTATGACGTCCTCAGGAAAACCTGGGCGCCTCTTTCGATTATGCCCCTCAAGGTAAACTAGGACAGGCAGGGGAGAGAAAGCAATGGCAGACAACAGACAGGACACCACAATTAAAACATTCAATCGTACTTAAACCATAAACAAATTTTACCACATTAATAATGCACTAATGCCCATCCCTACTGTTCGGTATTTCTTCAAATTATGTATTATAATCTGCCTAGAGCAGGCTTTGGTCTGAAAAGACAGCATAAACCTTTCTAAATAACACTGAAATTAAACCCTGAGGTTGCAACCTTTGAAAACAACTTTTTTTTACATTGAATTATTTTTATTGGTATATTAACCAACATATACAAACACAAAGGATAACAAAATTAACGAAATACCATGCATAGCTAACACACTGTACATTGTGTGTGTTTATACACGGAGGCAATTCAATACACAAACGCACCCACTAAGTACTGTGGTTTCACCAAACCACAGACACAAAACACATTGTACGAACGATAACTATTTATTTCTTTGTTACATTTATATCTCACATTTTCCCACCTATTTGTAGGCTCGATGTGGCTTACATAGTACCGGAGAGGCGTTTGCAGACTCCGGTGAGAACAAATACAAAGTGATGTTGTGGTAAGATCAAGTTCACGTGGCACAGCCACATTAGGGAATCGTACAACGGAAGAGTTGTGTTCTGTCCATTACGTTCTTTAGTGTTGTTGGGTTGCAGAGATCAGGCATTTATGTTGGATCGGTAGGGTATGCCTTTTTAAACAGGTTACTTTTTATTTTTTTCCGGAAGTTTAGGTGGTCGTTCCTAGTTTTCAAGGCTTTCGGAAATGCGTTCCACAGTTGTGTGCTTATGTAGGAAAAACTGGACGCGTAAGTTGATTTGTATTTGAGTCCTTTGCAGCTTGGGTAGTGCAGATTTAGGTACGTTCGTGTTGATTCGGATGTGTTTCTAGTTGGTAGGTCGATCAAGTCTGCCATGTATCCCAGAAGCACAGTGAACTGGTTTCCAGAATATCTGTAATTAATATGGATGGCTTCTATTTGAAAGACAGGGGACCCAAAGGGGTCAAGATTGAGCAGTACATATCCGGGTAGGTGGGGCTGCTTCAGGGATGCACCGCTCACCACTGCCAGCCACCGATTTCAGCAGTGTTACCCAGCATCATCTGGATAGGGTTGAGGCAGCCGAGGGCAGGACCAAAGCTCTCCAAGTTGGGCAGACTGGATGGACTGTACAGGTCTCTATCTGCCGTCATTTACTTTATGTTACTATGCAAGTACTACAGCTGTAAGTGCCAACTCCTGGATAATGATCCGTACAAGTGAAGACAGCAAAATAACGATCTGGATGAGTGAGGACAGCTGAACACTGGTACTATCTGGATAACGTCTGGCTGCTGCCGTAGATCCCGATATGCAGAGCTTGGCTTGAATAAACGGGTAGAGATTTAAACGTTGCAATCAGAGGGGTCCCTTTTACTAAGGTGGGCTGAAAAATGGCTTGCGGTAGTGCAGGCGCAGGTTTTGGGCCCGCGCAGAATCACTTTTCAGCGCACCTGTAAAAAAAAAAATGGCATTTAAAAAATTTTTGCCGAAATGGACATGCGGCAAAATCAAAATTGCCGCACATCCATTTTGGGCCTGCGACCTTACCGCCAGCTGTCGACCTAGCGGTAAAGTCTCACGCGGTAACCGGGCGGTAATGACCTACACATGCCAAATGCCACTTGGTGCGTGTCCAACACGCGCGACCGAAAATAACCGCTCGTGTCGGACGGGCGGCAAAAATGAAATTACTGCAAGATCCACGTGGTAGCCGTGCAGTAACTCCATTTTGGTGCGCGAACAGCCTTACACTGAGCTTGAAGTCAGTGGGGGAGGGGGGTGTATTCAATCTGTCAGGTATATTCTTTTGGGGGGGGGGGATCCTGAAAACCAGATCTCCCGCAGAAACACTGCACAACAGTTATCAATCATAGGGAAAATCCAGAGGAAAACCGTCGTGTTCGCTGCCGTTTCCTATTCCATTAACATACAGGAGAACCTTTCAACATGCAGTAACTCATTGCGAGCAACGACGCAGTTAGGTTGTGTCAACCGTGCTATGTTATCTTCCACTTTAATAATGCGTGAGAACTACTTCCACCTTAACTGTACGGAGCAGTGTCCACCTAGCCCTAGGGGTGCCCAGATTTAGGTGACGAGAGTATCTCTACATGAAGTCTATTCTTTACATGAAAGAAGGCACCGATTTTCTTTACAGAATACTTACGAAAAAAGACATAGTGGAATTGGAAAAGGTGCAGAGAAGTGCGACTAAGATGATACAGGGGATGGGACGACTTCCCTGTGAGGAAAGGCTGAAGAGGCTGGGGCTCTACAGCTTGGAGAAAAGGCGGCTGAGGGGAGATATGATAGAGGTCTATAAGATAATGAGTGGAATGGAACGGGTTGATGTGGAGCGTCTGTTTACGATTTCCAAAAATACTAGGACAAGGGGGCATGCGATGAAGCTGCACTGTGGTAAATTTAAAACGAATCGGAGGAAATTTTCTTCACTCAACGCGTAGTTAAACTCTGGAATTTGCTGCCGGAGAAAGTGGTTAAGGCGGTTAACTTAGCGGACTTCAAAAAAAGGGTTGGAAGGCTTCCTGGAGGAAAAACTCATAGAATGTTATTGAATGGACGAGGAAATAATACAGTATTTCTAGGATGGGCGAGACAAATTGCTTGTTCTTTTGGCTGCTGTCGGTGACAGGGTGCTGGGCTCGATGGACCCTTGGTCTGTCCCAGCATGGCGATGCTTATGTACTTATGTACGTAAGCAGGTATGTACATGATATATAAATTCAAGCACTACTAGATTCTATATAAAGCACCAAAAAAAATGTCGGACAAAAAACGTGCTATTCTATAAGCCGCACTTTATATAAAAGCGCTTATGCCCAGGAATTATTTATTAGGATTTATTTACCGCCTTTTTGAAGGAATTCCCTCAAGGCGGTGTACAATAAGAATAGATCAAACATGAGCAATGGGCAATTACAGCAGTAGAAATATTCAATTGTGTCAAGCTTTAGGCGCGGCCATTTGCACCAACTGAAAATGTGGTGCAAATGTACACGCTTGTCTCCGTTATTCTATAAACGCACATTAATTTTAGGACCGCCTCCATTCCGACTGTACCCCTCCCATTTCTACGCCTTTTTCAAATCACGCAGAAAATTGAGGCGCGGATCCTGCACCTAAATTTGCACTTGTAAGTTCCAATCGAATTTTGATTACTGCCCACAACTAACTGCGTGTTAAAAAGCCAATAACTGGTGCTAATTATCTTATCTAATTAAATTGCACATGCAAATTTGCAGGCACATTTGGCGACTTTTACAGAATTACAGGGTGAACTACACCAGCTATAGAACCGGTGCAAAGGTTCAGACCCAGACTACTGAAACACGTGCAAAAGTTACAGTATTCTATAATTTACCCGTGTAATTGTGCAACCTCCCTCCAGACACCGCCCACATTCTGGGGCTATCTTATAGAAGAGCGTGTAGCCAGAGTATTGATTTCGACACGCTTCTGTGCACACGTACATGCTTAAATGGTGCTGTTTTGGTACATTCTTGGGGCCTAATGTCAGCACCCACTTTGTACAATAACTCCTAGGTGGCTAACGTGGACTTCATTGAGCTAAATATTTAAGGCGCTGCTTTCACGCATGCTAACTGTGAGCACATGATTTATTGCAGCCTTAACAGCTACTGCAGCTTAGTCATTAGGCTCTGGGTTTCTAAGCTTCAGTCGCGAGCGGGGAAAGAGCCAGGCCTCCCTGAACGCGGCCCTGTACGCCGAAGAGAACCTACAGAGTCAGCTGGACCAAGTCCCAGTGCTGCTCACCACCTTCCACATCGGGAGCAGCGGGCAATCACCTCTGCAACCTCCCCCGCAGATAAGAACATAAAACCGCCACGCAGGAAGCTGCCCAGAAATAAATGAAGATTAAGTCACTCACCCCGGGGCTCCTTCGGGAGACTTGCCTGCTATCCCAGAATGGTTAGAGGTACACAGCTATCCTCTCCTCTCCTCTCTCAGCCATAGGCGTAGACTGGGGGGGGGGGCGAGGGGGGGCAATGCCCCCCCCAAACGACGAGGACGTGGACTGGCGCTAGAATGAAAAAAAAAAAAAAAAACAAGCAGGCACGCGCTCCTCTCCGTCCGCTTGGCTTCCCTGCCCTCTCTGTCTGCGTCCCGCCCGAAAGGAAATGAAATCAGAGGAAGGCGGGACGCAGACAGAGAGGGCAGGGAAGCAGCGAAGCGGACGGAGACGAGCGTGTCTATCTACCCCCTCTCTTCCTACCCTCCGGCGCAGGCAGCACCAATCTTCTCTAAGCCTTTCTTGTTCCTGGCAGCGGTAGCGACGTACACGCTGCCTTGAGCTCTGCCCCGAAGCCTTCTCTTCAAGTTCCTGTTCCCGCATAGGTGGGAACAGGAACTTGAAGAGAAGGCTTCCGGGGCAGACTGAAGGCAGCGTGTATACGTCGCTACCGCTGCCAGGAGCACAGAAAGGTTGAAGAAGACTGCTGCCTGCACCGGAGGGAGGGAGGAAGAGAGGGGGTAAACGGAGTCACGATCCTGGACCTCGCGGGGGGGGGGGGGGGCAGCAGAGGGAAGATGAATGGGACTGGGAGGGTGGAGAGCAGAGGGAAGGAGTAAGAGATGGATGGGACTGGGAGGGGTGGGAAGCAGAGGGAAGGAGCAAGAGATGGATGGGACTGGGAGGGGTGGGTGGGGAGCAGAGGGAAGGACCAGGAATTGGATTGGACTGGGAAAGGAGGTGAGCAGAGGGAAGGAGCAGGAGATGGATGGGAGTGGGAGGGGTGGGTGGGGAGCAGAGGGAAGGAGCAGGAGATGGATGGGACTGGGAGGGGTGGGGAGCAGAGGGAAGGAGCAAGAGATGGATGGGACTGGGAGGGGTGGGTGGGGAGCAGAGAGAAGGACCAGGAATTGGATTGGACTGGGATAGGAGGTGAGCAGAGGGAAGGAGCAGGAGATGGATGGGACTGGGAGGGGTGGGTGGGGAGCAGAGGGAAGGAGCAGGAGATGGATGGGACTGGGAGGGGTGGGTGGGGAGCAGAGGGAAGGACCAGGAATTGGATTGGACTGGGAAAGGAGGTGAGCAGAGGGAAGGAGCAGGAGATGGATGGGACTGGGAGGGGTGGGAAGCAGAGGGAAGGAGCAAGAGATGGATGGGACTGGGAGGGGTGGGTGGGGAGCAGAGGGAAGGACCAGGAATTGGATTGGACTGGGAAAGGAGGTGAGCAGAGGGAAGGAACAGAAGATGGATGGGACTGCGAGGGGTGGGGAGCAGAGGGATGGACCAGGAGATGGATGGGATTTGGAGAGGTCAGGCACAGCAGAGGGAAGGAGCAAGAGATGGATGGGACGGAGGGATGGTGAGCAGAGGGAAGGAACAGAAGATGGATGGGACTGGGAGGGGTGGGGAGCAGAGGGAAGGAGCAAGAGATGGATGGGACTGGGAGGGGTGGGTGGGGAGCAGAGGGAAGGACCAGGAATTGGATTGGACTGGGAAAGGAGGTGAGCAGAGGGAAGGAGCAGGAGATGGATGGGACTGGGAGGGGTGGGGAGCAGCGGGAAGGAGCAAGAGATGGATGGGACTGGGAGAGGTGGGTGGGGAGCAGAGGGAAGGACCAGGAATTGGATTGGACTGGGAAAGAAGGTGAGCAGAGGGAAGGAGCAGGAGATGGATGGGACTGGGAGGGGTGGGTGGGGAGCAGAGGGAAGGAGCAGGAGATGGATGGGACTGGGAGGGGTGGGGAGCAGAGGGAAGGAGCAAGAGATGGATGGGACTGGGAGGGGTGGGTGGGGAGCAGAGGGAAGGACCAGGAATTGGATTGGACTGGGAAAGGAGGTGAGCAGAGGGAAGGAGCAGGAGATGGATGGGACTGGGAGGGGTGGGTGGGGAGCAGAGGGAAGGAGCAGGAGATGGATGGGACTGGGAGGGGTGGGGAGCAGAGGGAAGGAGCAAGAGATGGATGGGACTGGGAGGGGTGGGTGGGGAGCAGAGGGAAGGACCAGGAATTGGATTGGACTGGGAAAGGAGGTGAGCAGAGGGAAGGAGCAGGAGATGGATGGGACTGGGAGGGGTGGGAAGCAGAGGGAAGGAGCAAGAGATGGATCGGACTGGGAGGGGTGGGTGGGGAGCAGAGGGAAGGACCAGGAATTGGACTGGACTGGGAAAGGAGGTGAGCAGAGGGAAGGAGCAGGAGATGGATGGGACTGGGAGGGGTGGGAAGCAGAGGGAAGGAGCAAGAGATGGATGGGACTGGGAGGGGTGGGTGGGGAGCAGAGGGAAGGACCAGGAATTGGATGGGACTGGGAAAGGAGGTGAGCAGAGGGAAGGAACAGAAGATGGATGGGACTGCGAGGGGTGGGGAGCAGAGGGATGGACCAGGAGATGGATGGGATTTGGAGAGGTCAGGCACAGCAGAGGGAAGGAGCAAGAGATGGATGGGACGGAGGGATGGTGAGCAGAGGGAAGGAACAGAAGATGGATGGGACTGGGAGGGGTGGGGAGCAGAGGGAAGGAGAAAGAGATGGATGGGACTGGGAGGGGTGGGTGGGGAGCAGAGGGAAGGACCAGGAATTGGATTGGACTGGGAAAGGAGGTGAGCAGAGGGAAGGAGCAGGAGATGGATGGGACTGGGAGGGGTGGGAAGCAGAGGGAAGGAGCAAGAGATGGATGGGACTGGGAGGGGTGGGTGGGGAGCAGAGGGAAGGACCAGGAATTGGATTGGACTGGGAAAGGAGGTGAGCAGAGGGAAGGAACAGAAGATGGATGGGACTGCGAGGGGTGGGGAGCAGAGGGATGGACCAGGAGATGGATGGGATTTGGAGAGGTCAGGCACAGCAGAGGGAAGGAGCAAGAGATGGATGGGACAGAGGGATGGTGAGCAGAGGGAAGGAACAGAAGATGGATGGGACTGGGAGGGGTGGGGAGCAGAGGGAAGGAGCAAGAGATGGATGGGACTGGGAGGGGTGGGTGGGGAGCAGAGGGAAGGACCAGGAATTTGATTGGACTGGGAAAGGAGGTGAGCAGAGGGAAGGAGCAGGAGATGGATGGGACTGGGAGGGGTGGGGAGCAGCGGGAAGGAGCAAGAGATGGTTGGGACTGGGAGGGGTGGGGAGCAGAGGGAAGGAGCAAGAGATGGATGGGACTGGGAGGGGTGGGGAGCAGCGGGAAGTACATAAGTACATAAGTACATAAGTAGTGCCATACTGGGAAAGACCAAAGGTCCATCTAGCCCAGCATCCTGTCACCGACAGTGGCCAATCCAGGTCAAGGGCACCTGGCACGCTCCCCAAACGTAAAAACATTCCAGACAAGTTGTACCTAAAAATGAGGAATTTTTCCAGTCCATTTAATAGCGGTCTATGGACTTGTCCTTTAGGAATCTATCTAACCCCTTTTTAAACTCCGTCAAGCTAACCGCCCGTACCACGTTCTCCGGCAATGAATTCCAGAGTCTAATTACACGTTGGGTGAAGAAAAATTTTCTCCGATTCGTTTTAAATTTACCACCCTGTAGCTTCAACTCATGCCCTCTAGTCCTAGTATTTTTGGATAGCGTGAACAGTCGCTTCACATCCACCCGATCCATTCCACTCATTATTTTATACACTTCTATCATATCTCCCCTCAGCCGTCTCTTCTCCAAGCTGAAAAGCCCTAGCCTTCTCAGCCTCTCTTCATAGGAAAGTCGTCCCATCCCCACTATCATTTTCGTCGCCCTTCGCTGTACCTTTTCCAATTCTACTATATCTTTTTTGAGATACGGAGACCAGTACTGAACACAATACTCCAGGTGCGGTCGCACCATGGAGCGATACAACGGCATTATAACATCCGCACACCTGGACTCCATACCCTTCTTAATAACACCCAACATTCTATTCGCTTTCCTAGCCGCAGCAGCACACTGAGCAGAAGGTTTCAGCGTATCATCGACGACGACACCCAGATCCCTTTCTTGATCCGTAACTCCTAACGCGGAACCTTGCAAGACGTAGCTATAATTCGGGTTCCTCTTACCCACATGCATCACTTTGCACTTGTCAACATTGAACTTCATCTGCCACTTGCACGCCCATTCTCCCAGTCTCGCAAGGTCCTCCTGTAATCGTTCACATTCCTCCTGCGACTTGACGACCCTGAATAATTTTGTGTCATCGGCGAATTTAATTACCTCACTAGTTATTCCCATCTCTAGGTCATTTATAAATACATTAAAAAGCAACGGACCCAGCACAGACCCCTGCGGGACCCCACTAACTACCCTCCTCCACTGAGAATACTGGCCACGCAATCCTACTCTCTGCTTCCTATCTTTCAACCAGTTCTTAATCCATAATAATACCCTACCTCCGATTCCATGACTCTGCAATTTCTTCAGGAGTCTTTCGTGCGGCACTTTGTCAAACGCCTTCTGAAAATCCAGGAGCAAGAGATGGTTGGGACTGGGAGGGGTGGAGAGCAGAGGGATGGACCAGGAGATGGATGGGATTGGGAGAGGTCCGGCACAGCAGAGGGAAGGAGCAGAAGATGGATGAGACGGAGGGATGGTGAGCAGAGGGAAGGAACAGAAGATGGATGGGACTGGGAGGGGTGGGGAGCAGAGGGAAGCCTACTGGAAAGAAGACACTGCATAAAACAGAAGACACTGGGATCAAAGCGAATAGAAAAACTAAATGATCAGACAACAAAGGTAAATAAAAGTTTATTTTATTCATAATTTATTAATTGAAATGTGTCAGCTTTTTGAAATGTGCATCTGTGATATTTTGCCTGTAAATTTCATTTCCTTCCTCCATATTAGCATATTCATTTGCATATGTATATATGCAAATGATATGCTAATATGCTCCGCCCATTCTTTGCCCCCCCAAATGAAACAGTCAAACTACGCCTATGCTCTCAGCCCTGATACTGGGAGCACCAGTATCTCTCCAGGAGTCATTATGGGCTGACATAGAATGCCCAAACACTAGTCTGGAAAACTCCCTTTTTTTGTGGTAAGAATCTGAAGAAGGGCTGGGATGCCAACAGGGTGGGGGAGTGACCCGGGGTGACCAGGTGTACCCCCAAAAGGCGGCACCGCTCAGTCGTATATGCCACAGCTCTACTGAACAGAGAGACCCAGAACAGGAGTTGCTGAGACCAGAAATTTGTGAGCGACCGTCCATCCGCTTGCTGGAGACAGAGAATACTGACTAAGGCCCATTCCGTCCTATAAGACAGCTCAGTTCAGCACTCTCTATTGCCACCTGCTGGTAGATGGTCACAACCCACAAGTCTCTGGATCCATCTGCTGCTGACGCTAAGAAACAGCTACAGCGGCTTAGTTATTAGGATCTGTGGGGTTCTGGATGCCTCACTCCGTAAAGCAACACGAGGGAAGCTCCAAAAAAAAATAAAAAATAGTTCTCTTCTGCAGACAAAAATGCCAAACTCTTTCTACCTCAGAAACATTAACAGCCCCCGCTAACAATTCTGAACACATCCCTAATCCCATGGAAGAGATTTACATTCCTCACCACCTTTACAACTATTGCAACTATCAGATTTAAGAACTTTTTTCCTTTTAAACCCCCTATTGAAAGTAACATCCCACAAATGTACTCCAATCACTTTACATAAATCAGGGGGGAAAAAAAGGAGATCTTTATTTTGGAAAAAGCTTATGGAGTACATGTGTGTGCAAAATGCCACATCAATTTACCCCCCCCCCCCCCCCCCAGTGTAAAAGTACGCATGATGGCAAGAAAGAACACACATTTATGCGATGTGGGTGTAGACAGAACCTTCTGCAAAATACCTATAAAGACATGTATTTGGAGGCCATACAGCTGGGGGGGGGGGGGGGGGGGGGGGAGGGAACGACAGGCATTGTTTTACCAAAAATTAAAAAAAAAAAAAAAAAAAAAAAAGAGCGACACCACTCAAGGGTCTGTAATGGGACTTACATGGGTGAAAGCTGAACATCCCAAATCAAATAATCCAGTGAATCTGGTACAATTGTAACTCACTCTACGCTGGCTGTAAAGACCAAATACTTAAAAAACTCCAGACAGCCCAGAATACGGCAGCCAGACTAATATTCGGCACATCAAAATACGAAAGCGCGAAACCCCTACGAGAAAAACTACACTGGCTCCCACTAAAAGAACGCATCACGTTCAAACTTTGCACCCTAGTCCATAAAATCATCCATGGTAACGCCCCAGCCTACATGTCAGACCTAATAGAACTACCACCCAGGAACGCAAAAAAATCTTCTCGCACATTCCTTAATCTTCATCCTCCCAAGTGTAAAGGACTGAAATACAAATTAATGCACGCATCTACCTTCTCCTATACGAGCACGCAGCTCTGGAATGCGCTGCCACGTAACTTGAAAACGGTCTATGAATTGACCAATTTCCGCAAACTATTGAAAACCTCTCTCTTCAACAAGATATATCACAAAGATCAACATGTGTAACTGTATAATCTTTTGAACTTCTAGTACTGTCTTATAATGTCTTCCTGCTTTAACACCTTCATGTATTTCACCACCATGTAACCCAAAACCCTCTGTAAAACCAAATGTATATTCTCTTCTACTTCCAGTATCCATGATGAATTGTAAGCCACATTGAGCCTGCAAAGAGGTGGGATAATGTGGGATACAAATGCAATAAATAAATAAAACTATGATTATTTTGTTCTGAGCACTAAACAGGGAACAGAAGTTGCCCTCTTCAATCCCTCCAAACAACAATCCAGGTCCAAAGATATCAGCTGACAGTTCTGTGTGACTCATAGAAGATACTGAAAACAAAATGAATGTCAATGTTCGTATTTCTATTGCAAAAGAGGGAACCATTTCTACCTCTAAGGTCTGTCCAAAAACTCTGCCCTTTTGAATTGCTGCCTGTTATTATTATTATTAGTATATTTTATTTTTGTTACATTTGTACCCCGCACTTTCCCACTCATGGCAGGCTCAATGCGGCTTACATGGGGCAATGGAGGGTTAAGTGACTTCCACTAGCAACATTCCATGTAGAAGTCGGCCCTTGCAGATCACCAATGTGGCCGCGCAGGCTTCTGCTTCTGTGAGTCTGACATACGTGCAGGACGTCAGACTCACAGAAACAGAAGCCTGCGCAGCCTTCTACATGGAATGTTGCTAGTGGAATAGCAACATTCCATGTAGAATCTCCAATAGTAGCAACATTCCATGTAGAATCTCCAATAGTATCTATTTTATTTTTGTTACATTTGTACCCTGCGCTTTCCCACTCATGGCAGGCTCAATGCGGCTTACATGGGGCAATGGAGGGTTAAGTGACTTGCCCAGAGTCACAAGGAGCTGCCTGTGCCTGAAGTGGGAATCGAACTCAGTTCCTCAGCTCCCCAGGACCAAAGTCCACCACCCTAACCACTAGGCCACTCTTACATTTGTACCCCGCGCTTTCCCACATAATGCAGGCTCAATGCGGCTTACATAGTAATTTGAAATACAACGTTAATAGAATTTTAATAAAACAGTAGTAAAACAATATAAAGTTGGGCTTAGTAGTGTATGATAAGTTGAGCTAGATAATATATGACTAGGATAAAAGAGGGTAGACAGGATAGGATAGTGTAATTTGGGAGAAAGGGTAAGGAGGGATAAAATTAAGGAGAGATGGAAAGAGAAGGACGGGAGGTTGGTATTTAAGTCAGACCAGAATTGGGGGTGGAAGTTGGCGAGATTAGGTTGGGGCATTTGGGTCCATGTGTGAACAGTGGCTTTTCCAAAATCCCTTCTTACCCACATATGTCCAGTTTCACGTATAAATAATTTAGCTTTCTAGAAGGGTTTGCTAATGGCACCTAATCTTCCCAAATCACATCCTTATCCTGCCCCTTTGTCCTATCCATAGAAACGGAAGGTAAATAATAACCCTGCGGGAGGGGCAGCCAAGCTGCAGGGGGAAATGTAAGGATTTACAATAAATCATTTTTATTCAATAGTTAATACAACTAAAGATCACGAAACATTCACGAATACGTAAGTTCCTCATTAGAATTAGATTTTCCAAATTCTCTAGTCTACACCCTATAATACAGTCCACTAAGCAACACTCTCCATTCCTGCAGATCCATGAACTCAGTTGAAGCCTCCTCCAAGTCAACTTTGACAGTCCCCATCCTAAGGTTTCAATGCGAGATAATTGCCCAGGTCTCCTTGAAGGAGGAGACCACCTCAGAGAGAACAAGAGAAGCCTCAGCCAACAGCAGAGACTGAGACGTCAGCTGAGCACAGAGAATCCGTTTGATCTCCATAGGCCACAGTATTTTCATGGGTTAAGGCAGCCTTGGATTATGCTCTGGTGATGGTCTCACTCGGGATGACCAAAAGCACCCTTCTTTACTTGTTTTCATCTGGGCCTGTATTCTCTGCAAGTACGTTTCTCTCAATCATGATTTTTGCTGTAACTTATTTCTGTGGTATCGCTGGGTGGTCGTTACACGCACATTATGGTCTCGCAGAAGTTGCATTGGATGCATCTCAGGCTCCTCAGGAACTCATCTACCAGCTCCTCTATTTCCTGTTCTGTACTGGGAAAAGACCAAGGGTCCATCGAGCCCAGCATCCCGTCCACGACAGCAACCAATCCAGGCCAAGGGCACCTGGCAAGCTTCCCAAACGTACAAACATTCTATACATGTTATTCCTGGAATTGTGGATTTTTCCCAAGTCCATTTAGTAGCGGTTTATGGACTTGTCCTTTAGGAAACCGTCCAACCCCTTTTTAAACTCTGCTAAGCTAACCGCCTTCATCACTTTCTCCGGCAACGAATTCCAGAGTTTAATTATACGTTGGGTGAAGAAAATTTTTCTCCGACTTGTTTTAAATACACTACACTGTAGTTTCATCGCATGCCCCCTAGTCCTAGTATTTTTGGAAAGCGTGAACAGACGCTTCACATCCACCTGTTCCACTCCACTCATTATTTTATATACCTCTATCATGTCTCCCCTCAGCCGTCTCTTCTCCAAGCTGTATAGCCCTAGCCTCCTTAGTCTTTCTTCATAGGGAAGTCGTCCCATCCCCGCTATCATTTTAGTCGCCCTTCGCTGCACCTTTTCCAATTCTACTATATCTTTCTTGAGATGCGGCGACCAGAATTGAACACAATACTCAAGGTGCGGTCGCACCATGGAGCGATACAACGGCATTATAACATCCTCACACCTGTTTTCCATACCTTTCCTGATAATACCCAACATTCTATTCGCTTTCTTAGCCGCAGCAGCACACTGAGCAGAAGGTTTCAGTGTGTTATCGACGACGACACCCAGATCCCTTTCTTGGTCCGTAACTCCTAACGTGGAACCTTGCATGATGTAGCTATAATTCGGGTTCTTTTTTCCCACATGCATCACCTTGCACTTGCTCACATTAAACATCATCTGCCATTTAGCCGCCCAGTCTCCCAGTCTCGTAAGGTCCTCTTGTAATTTTTCACAATCCTGTCGCGATTTAACGACTTTGAATAACTTTGTGTCATCAGCAAATTTAATTACCTCGCTAGTTACTCCCATCTCTAAATCATTTATAAATATATTAAAAAGCAGCGGTCCTAGCACAGACCCTTGAGGAACCCCTGAGGAACCCAACTACCTTTCTTGGCCACGGCCACACCTATTACATAATCCAGTAGCTCAGACTGATCTGATGCTCCTCTCTGGACCTATTCCTTTCTTTCCATTACCAACAATCACTTATCTATTTTTATCTTACAATTTATCTAATAAAAAAGATCTTAAACATTTATACCACTACTTTTGAAGTTTTTTTCCCTTTCAAATTTTTGTTGGAACTTTAACTGTGTACCTTCCAGATTTAAAGTACAGGGGGTTTTGGCATCAAACGAACAATGCATTATTGCCTTCATTTTCAGGGATCCATCTGTTTGTATGTAGCAGGGGCGTAGCCAGACTTTGGCGGGAGGGGGATCCAGAGCCCGATGTGAGGGGGCACATTTTACCCCCCCCCCCCCAGCCATTGCCGACCACCCCCGGCACCGCCGCCACCACCAACCTTGACCCCCCCCTACCGACGACCCTCTCGACCCCCCTTCCCGCCACCAACCCTCCCCCACCATCACCATCGCCTACCTTTGCTGGCGGAGGACCCCAACCCCCACCAGCCGAGGTCCTCTTCTTCCCGCGCTTCGTTCAGTTTCTGAGTCTGACGTCCTGCACGTACAAGGAAGGAAGCCTTGCCGGAAGAAGAGGACGGTGACGGCGGGTTCGCAGCGGGAGGGGGGGGTCGAGAGGGTCGTCGGCAGGGGGGTCCAGGTAGCTACGCCCCTGGTATGTAGTCCTTTCTCCTGGGGTAAAGTTTCCACATATCAAGAGTGGAATAAACTTCTCTTATAACCCAGGGTCTGTTGCTGAATCTCTCAGATTTACTGCTAGTGCTTGTCTCAACACCAGGTCCACATTCTGGAGCGCATCAGGGCTAGACTTTATATTTGCCACAAAAAAAAAACTTGGCGCCGAAAAAAGCGCTATTCTATATGCCGCGCTTAAAGTTAGGCACGGTTTACAGAACAGCGCTTACGTCCAGGAATCGCGCCTGGCCATTTGCGCCAACTGAAAGGCACGTATCCTTGTTATTCTATAACACTGAGTGTTAATTTTAGGAACGCCCCCATTTCACCCATGACCCCCTCCTCCATTTCTGCACCCCCCCCCCCCTTTTCAAATCGTGCGTAATTTTAAGTGCGGAAACCGTGTCTAAATTTAAGTACGTAAATTTCAATTAAATTTAGTTAGCACCAATAATTGCTTGTTAAAAGCCAATTACAGGCACGAATTAGCTTATTATTCAATTAGATTGTGCCCACCAATTGGACACAGAAAACATTTGGCACCCCTTATAGCAGTGGCGTACCAAGGGGGGGGGGGGCGGTGGGGGCGGTCCGCCCCGGGTGCACGCCGCTGGGGGGGGGGGGTGCCGCACTCCTGTGGGCTCTTCGTTTTCATGCTCCCTCTGCCCCGGAACAGGTTACTTCCTGTTCCAGGGCAGAGGGAGCATGGAAACAAAGAGCCCACAGGCGCACGGCACCCCCCCCCCAGCGGCGTGCACCCGGGGGGGGGGTTCTTTCGCTGGGGGGTCGCGCTGTTCTGTGGGGGGGGCGCTGCACCCGGGGGGGGCGGGGCGCATCGGCGATCCGCCCCGGGTGTCAGCGCCCCTAGGAATGCCACTGCCTTATAGAATTAGGGGAAAGGTATAACATGCACAGGCAACATATCAAGACGTGCTTGGAAATTCTTTTAAATTAGGCCAGTGGCCCCAATATAATTGGAACAATTTCGTGTATTTTTGCACTACAGTTTCTTCGTCTCTGATTTCATTTGTTAGTAATAGGGATGTTCTTTTTCTCACACACGGTGAAGAATAAATTCCTCATACTGACACTTGGGTGCCATTTCACCTTTACCACCATGTCCAGTTTGCTTGCGTTGAGCTCATCACGGTTGGAAATGAGCACGTTTCAGTCCTCTCACCCCTGTGTATTTTCTGGTGATTTGTGAGGTATGTTTTCCGACTAAAGCTTCTATCACACTCCATACACGAAAACTGTCTTTTGCCACTATGTATTTTCTGATGTCTGGTGAAGTCCGACTTAGTGACGAAGCTTTTGTCACACTCGATACAGGAAAATGGTCTCTCGCCAGAATGGATTTTCTGATGTTTAGTGAGCTTGGACTTCTCATGGAAGCTTTTACCACATTCAGTGCAAAAAAAGGGTCTCTCGTTGTTATGGGTTTTCTGGTGATGTTTGAGGTTTTTCTTCTGGCTGAAGCTTTTGCCACATTCAGCACAGTTAAATGGTTTCTCACCCGTATGGCTTGTCTCGTGGATTGTGAGGCTCTCTTTGTATCTGAAGCTCTTATCACACTCAGAACATGAAAACGGTTTCTCACCCGTGTGGACCTTTTGGTGCGTAGTGAGATAGGATTTCTCGCTAAAACTTTTATTACACACGCTACATGAGAACGGCCTTTCTCCAGTGTGGATTTTCTGATGTCTTTTTAGGTGTATCTTACGCCTGAAATTTTTTTGGCATTCAGTGCAGGTAAAAGGTCTTTCGTTGGTATGTATCTTTTTGTGTTCTCTGAGCTTAGATTGCTCGCTGAAAATCTTACTACACTCAGTACATGAAAGTGGTTTTACACCTGTATGAATATGTCGGTGGCTTATGAGGTGTCTCTTCTGACTAAAGCTTTTATCACAGTCGCTGCATGAAAATGGACTCTCGCCAGTGTGTCGTTTCTGATGCGTCTGGAGGCTCTCTTTATATCGGAATGTTTTATCGCATTCCGTACATGAAAACGGTCTCTCGTCCGTATGGACTTTCCGGTGCGCCACGAGGTATGATTTATCACTGAAGCTTTTATTACACTCGGTACATGAAAACGGACGCTCACCAGTGTGGATTTTCTGGTGTCGCGTGAGATGTATTTTACGCCTGAAATTTTTATTGCACTCGGTGCACGAAAATGGCCTGTCACTGCTGTTTATCTTCTGGTACTTTTTGCGCTTTCTCTCACGGACGGGCTTATTACGCTCAGTACGTGAAAACCGACTCGCACCGTTATGGGCCTGCTGGTAGTGATACATGAGGATTTTCTTCCGAAAGAAGCTTTCTTCACACTCAGTACATGAAAACGGTCTCTTGCCAGTGTGGATTGTCTGGTGCAGTACGAGGCTGGCCTTGTATCGATACGTTTTGTCACACTCCGTACATGAAAACGGTCTCTCATCGGTGTGAACTTTCTGGTGGGTGGTAAGGTACAATTTATCGCTGAAGCTCTTGCTACATTCACTACACGAAAATGGTCTCTCGCCGCTGTGGATTTTCTGGTGTCTTGTGAGGTGCAACTTACGCCTGAAGCTTTTATCACATTCGGGACACGGATAGGGCCTGTCGCTTGTATGGAGTTTCTGATACAGTTCTAGATCGGTCTTCCGAGAGAAGCCACTGCTGCGATTAGTACACGATAAAGGCTTCTCATTTACATACGGTTCTTCTTGTCTTTGAAGCTCTTCCTTCTGACTGAATGTTTCTACGTAGTCTGTAGCTGTACATGAACCCTCTTTAGTGGGATGTCGCTGCTGTGACTTCAGAGTTATAGGATACTTGGGCGATACTGCATATGTATCACGTATCCATCTTTCACCTCTTGTCTGAGGTTTCCGCTCCTCCCTTGCAAAGATGCAAATTGTGCGCCAGTCTGAACATAATGTACCCCCTCGTTCTCCTTCTGACAGGATCTTGTCTGCTTCCAGATTCTCAGGGAGGTACCAGCAACATCTCTCGGTATTAGTCTTTCTGGAACAGTCATTTTCTAGAAAGTAAAGACAAAAAAACATTATTAGGCTGGCAAGAAATGGGATCTAGAGAATGACATGGGGACAAAGTTTGCCCCCGTCCCCGCAGGTTCTGTCTCCATCCCCGCAGGCCCTGTCTCTATCCCTGCCCTGTCGCTGCAGGTTCTGTCCCCGTCCCCGCCCCGTTGGCTCTGTCCTCATCTACAGAAGCCTTGAACACTTATGATTTTATATTTAAATCTTTTTATTAAAGTATAAAACGGAACAATATGCTACATAAGTAATGCCATACTGGGAAAAGACCAAGGGTCCATCGAGCCCAGCATCCTGTCCACGACAGCGGCCAATCCAGGCCAAGGGCACCTGGCGAGCTTCCCAAACGTACAAACATTCTATACATGTTATTCCTGGAATTGTGGATTTTTCCCAAGTCCACTTAGTAGCGGTTTATGGACTTGTCCTTTAGGAAAGCGTGCAACTGTTGTGTATAAATTACAAACAGAAAACAATAATAACAACGAGCAGCTATAATAACCCTCCTTCCCTCCACCACCCTCTCCCTTCCAACTAGAAAATGACACGGGGACAAAGTTTGTCTCCGTCCCTGTGGGCTGTGTCCCCATCCCCGCCCCCGTGGGATCTGTCCTCGTCCCCGTGTCATTCTCTAATGGGATCCTGTGTAAACTGTAGTCAAGGTAAGCAGGAATAGAGAATCTTCAATCAGTGATGGAGAGGATTCCCCACTGGGAGACACCAGACCCTAGCACGGATCCAGTAACCAAGCAAGGGGACTAAGACGCTACTGATATGTAGAGGTTTTTTCAGAAGGTGTTTGATAAGGTCCCTCATGAAAGACTACAGAGGAAATTAGAGGGACATGGGATCAGAGATAGTGTCTTACTGTGGATTAAAAACTGGTTGAAAGATAGGAAACAGAGAGTAGAATTAAAAGGTCAATATTCGCAATGGAGAAGGGTAGTTCGCGGGGTCCCTCAGGGATCGGTGCTGGGACCTCTGCTTTTCAACATATTCATAAATGACCTAGAGATGGGGGGAAATACTGAGGTAATCAAATTTGCCAATGACACAAAGTTATTCAAAGTAGTCAAATCGTGGGAAGATTGTGAAAAACTACAAGAGGACCTTACAAGACTGGGACATTGGGCGTTTAAATGGCAGATGACGTTTAATGTGAACAAGTGCAAAGTGATGCATGTGGGAAAGAGGAACCCAAACTATAACTACGTCATGCAAGGTCCAGCATTGGGAGTCACGGACCGAGAAAGGGATCTAGGTGTCGTCGTTGATGATACGTTGAAAACGTCTGCTCAATGTGCTGCTGCGCCTAGGAAAGCAAATAGAATGTTGGGTATCATTAGGAAAGGGATGGACAACAAAAATGAGGACGTTATAATGCCTTTGTATCGCTCCATGGTGCAACTGCTCCTCGAATACTGTGCGCAATTCTGGTCATCACATCTCAAAAAAGATGTAACAAAATTAGAAAAGGTAAAGAGAAGGAGAAGGAAAATGATAAAGGGGGTGGGACAACTTCCCTATGAGGAAAGGCTAAAGCAACCTAGGGTTCTTCAGCTTGGAGAAAAGATGGCTGAGGGGAGATCTATTAAATACTGAGTGGAGTGGAAGGGGGAGGCATGAATTGCTAGTTTACTCTTTCCAAAAATACTAGGAGGGGGCACGGAAAGAAGCTACTAAGTAGTAAATTTAAAACAAATTATATCTCCGATGGGTGTACTGCTGGATAGGCATGAGGTTTTTGTCTTGAGTACATCTGGGAAACACCTGGTCCGTAAGGCCTGTTTGGTTGGCAAGAGGTTGCTACTCTGTCAATGGGTGGGCAGTACTCTCCCGGACTTCTGGCACTACGCCGGGGAGTAAGAGGCTCCTCTAGGAGGAGGAAGACTTCCTTGGACATTTGGGGCCCATACATTCAGTCGCTGCATACAAGAGGTAGAAGTGTGGTATTAAATTCCCTATGACTTTGTCGGAAGAGGGCATGGGTTATAGGTGGGTTAATTCTAGAAGATACCTTAGGGGGGGGGTTGGTAGGGGGGGAAGGGAAGAGGGGGTAGGTATAGTATAGGGGGGGGGGTAGGTTATGAGAGTGGGACAGAGAAAGTGGCACCATATAGATGCGACGTGATTCTCCTGCTAAGTGGGTGATAATTTGCAGACTGGCAGAACTACAGTATAATAGAGCAATGAAATAAAAAACCAAGACCACAGAATGGCACCAGTAGTCTATATTTATTTTTTAAATTTTGTTGCATAATGTTCGGGTTGCTATTTGATACATTTCAAAGTTAATATGCAGATTTATTGATAATAGTTATGTACAACACTTTTGCATATATATGCCAATGTTAATCAATATAGTACTACGGAAGGGGGGAGGGGAGGGGGGGGAAGGTTAGAGGGCAGAAATAAAAGAAAAGTTGATGATAGCAGTTCTGCTGTATTAGTGGAGGAGTAGCCTAGTGGTTAATGCAGTGGACTTTGATCCTGGGGAACTGAGTTCGATTCCCACTGCAGCTCCTTGTGACTCTGGGAAGTCACTTAACCCTCCATTGCCCCTGGTACAAAATAAGTACCTGAATATATGTAAACCACTTTGAATGTAGTTGCAAAAAACTCAGAAAAGCCGTATATAAGTCCCATTCCCTTTCCATACAGGTTTGAAATGTTTATGGCCAGAGTTATACTGATGGGCATGGGATTGTTTTATATCTGCATTCATCAATAAAAAATTATTAAACCTAAAACAAATTATAGAAATAATTCTTCATTCAACATGTAATGAAGATCTGGAATGCACTGCCAGAGAATGAGGAAATGCAGTTAGGTTTAAGTGGGTTGAAAAACGTTTTGGGCAAGTTCCTGGAGGAAAAGTCCATAATCTGCTATGAGATAGACTTGGGGAAAATTCACTGCTTATTCCTGAGATAAGCAGAACAAAAACTGTTTTACTCTTTTGGGATCTTGCCAGGTACTTGTGACCTTGATTGGCCACTGTTCGAAAAAGAATACTGGACTTGATTGACATTCGGGTCTGTTCTATATTTAAGCACTTAGTTGAAGTATGAGGTCTACTGAAGAGCTCCAAGAGGCCATCGTGTGACAACACTACCTTAAAACCCTTCCAGTAAAGAAGGACACTGAAAAAAACAGCATCCACATCTTCAAAAACCTCAGAAATGATCAACTAAAACACCTTTTTAAATTGATAAAATCTTGAATCATAAAATGCCATGAGGCAGTAAATCATTCATCTAAAGTATAATCAGAGCAGGATTAACCCATCGGTAGACTCTAGACAAAGAAACGCATTGGACCCGTCCCCTTTTGAAATATAAATACATTTTAAAACTCCTATAAATGCCCCCCTTTCCCCCGTGGCTCTGATTGCAGAGGAGAACCAGCAGGTAGGAGGCACTGCTCACGGATCCCTCCTGCTAATTGGAGGGCAATGTATAGGGATTAGGAAGAACAGACCAACCTCTGAAGGCAGTGGTGGCTCTTGTCTCCTCCCACCAACTCTTCTTTCTGCCAGCAGCTGATTTACCAAGGCAAAGATTTACCCAGGGAGCTACTGAGAAGGCCCTAAACACATGCCCCAAGTGTAATAGTAGGGATAGGATGGAGCACAATAAATGAGATCACCAATAAGGTCTTTTGATTACTTTTAGCCAGCAGCTGTTAAAGACTGACACTATTTGTCTCTATATCTGATGACTGTGTATCTATGCAAAGCTCTTCAATCCAGTGGCGTAGCCACAGGTGGGCTTGGGTGGGCCAGGGCCCACCCGTTTATGGCTCAGGCCCACCCAACAGTAGCACTTGTTTAGTGGTAACTGGTGGCAATCCCAAGCTCCGCCAACTGAAGATTTCCTCCTGATGGTAACGAAAATGCTACTCTCCACAACATCGGCACCTGCGCATACTCAGTTTTCAGTGCATGCCTGCTGCCAAGATGGAAAGAAGCGTTTTCCCACCAGCTGAGATAATTTTTTTTTTGGGGGGGGGGGGGGTGAGAACACTTGGTGCCCACCCAATTCTTGCCTAGGCCCACCCAAAATCTGTTGCCTGGCTACGCCCCTGCTTCAATCACAGAATCCAAGATGATTTAATTAAAACAAGATAAATTTGCGTAAGTTGCCACTATTTGGTTCACAGTCCTGAATACAAGTTCTGATGTTCCAAAAGTTGGCCCCAACGCAAGCTGAGCTTCACACCCAAGTACTGTGTCAACGGAGAGAAATGTAGGAAATTCCATTCAAAGTATCGGACATCTTAGCTCACAGTCGTATCCCTATCTCCTCATTCCATGGGCATCTCAACAGTGTTACATTACTCTCTCTTATTTAAGGACTTACCCAACCAGTTTCTTTCTCCATGGCATCTTTCCTCTGATCCCGGCTCATCCTTGATATAAGGTTCTTCCCCGTGTTCAATCAGGGATATAATATCTGGGGTGACAATCAGAAAACCTGTTCCAGGGATAAGAAAACTGTATTAAGCTTTCTGATAACAACCTTGGGTATGACAAATTCAGGATACAGAAAACTTTGCATACAAAAAAAACCAAACAAACATTCACCAACATCCATGAACAAAATTATTCAAACCTTCAATTAATGTGGCACCGTTTGGAGGTTCTGCAAGTCTAAGAGAAGTCACGTAGACTCTTTACTTATCTTTATGTTCTGGGTTCCATTATAAATAGTGGAATTTATTCTCTCACTAGTAAAAAAGCCCCGTTTCTGATGCAAATGAAACGGGGGCTAGCAAGGTTTTCTTCTGTGTGCATGTGGGAGTGTGTGTGTCCCTGCTCTCTCTCCCTTCCCCTCTGCTCTCTGTCCCCTTCCCCCTCGGAGTCGAGTCCTTCAGTGTTAAGTTTCCTGCTGTGCTATGTTTGTGTTACAGAGATAGTGAGGGCTTCTGCCCTCTCTCCCCTCCCCCCTCTGAGTCCTTCACTGTTACAGAGAGAGCGATTTGATTTCGTGCTTTGCTGTGTTTTCCTTCACTGTTTGTGTTACAGAGAGAGTGAGGGCGGGGCAGACACTCATGGGGAAACCGGATATCTCTCCCCTTCACACTTCCGGCTGGAGGCTTCATTTAGAACGTTGGTGGTGCCTTTTATATATAGAGATTTTTATATGCATGAGCCTCACTTTTTTTTTATAGCGGCTGCTTTACACCTTTGCCTCCAGGACACTCTCACCTCACAATTCCTTCTCTTGACGATTCTGAGTTGTTAATAAATCTGTAAAATTCTCCCTTACCCAATGAGCTGAGGGTCTCGTAATTCTCCTTCATCACATCCTTGTAAAGCTCCTTCTGTCCTTCTTCCAAAGCCTCCCACTCCTCCTGGGAGAAATAGACAGCAATGTCCTCAAAGGATACTGGGACATGAAACACAAACCCTTCCACAATTAGCACCTTCTGCATCAAGACAATCAGGACAGCTCCCAGCCTGGGGCTCGGTGGAACGGGAGCAGAATTTTTCATGTGTCTAAGTCCCGGGCAGGGAACAGAGCTACACTTCTGCTTTCACACTCTCCAGAGCAGCAGGACTAGCAAACACCGAGCACATTACTCCCACGGCACTTACACCAACAAAGATTCACATCCCCCCCCCCTTTTTTTTAATTGTGAGTTTACACCATTTCTCAATTGCCCTTATATGGCATACTGATCCTCAGCTGTAGTACCACAAGACTTCCACTAGGGGATGCCAACCAGTATTCTCTAGTCCTCATGGATGCATACAAGTAGGCCAGGGAGGTCTTTAGAGAAAAAGGAGGAGAGGGTTTTTGATGGGGTGTTCTTTGGGGGAATTCGTTAGTGCCCTGCCCCTTCAAGCTGCGGACCAGAAGCAGCCTGATGCTTCTGGAAGTATGAATAACGCTGCTTGCAAGGCTGATCGCTAGTAACATAGTAACATAGTAGATGACGGCAGAAAAAGACCTGCACAGTCCATCCAGTCTGCCCAACAAGATAAACGCATATGTGCTAGTTTTTGTGTATACCTTACCTTGATTTGTACCTGTCTTTTTCAGGGCATAGACCGTAAAAGTCCACCGAGTACTATCCCCATCTCCCAACCACCAGCCCCGCCTCCCAACCACCGGCTCTGGCACAGACTGTATAAGTCTGCCCAGCACTAGCCCCGCCTCCCAACCACTGGCTCTGCCACCCATTCTAGGCTAAGCTTCTGGGGATCCCTTCCTTCTGAGCAGGATTCCTTTATGTTTATCCCACACATGTTTGAATTCCGTTACCGTTTTCATCTCCACCACCTCCCGCGGGAGGGCATTCCAAGCATCCACTACCCTCTCCGTGAAAAAATACTTCCTGACATCTTTTTTGAGTCTGCCCCCCTTCAATCTCATTTCATGCCCTCTCGTTCTACCGCCTTCCCATCTCCGTAAAAGGTTCGTTTGCGGATAAATACCTTTCAAATATTTGAACGTCTGTATCGTATCACCCCTGTTTCTCCTTTCCTCCAGAGTATACATGTTTAGTTCAGCAAGTCTCTCCTCATACGTCTTGTAACTCAAATCCCATACCATCCTCGTAGCTTTTCTTAGCACCGCTTCAATTCTTTTTACATCCTTAGCAAGATACGGCCTCCAAAACTGAACACAATACTCCAGGTGGGGCCTCACCAACGACTTGTACAGGGGCATGAACACCTCTTTTCTTCTGCTGGTCACACCTCTCTCTATACAGCCTAGCAACATGTACTCCAGAGTCACTAACCTGGGATACTGAGCTACAGCAGTTTAGCGACTCCTGCGGTAAACTAAGGTGCGGTAAAAGCCTAACTTTTACTATGCATTAACAGCTACCCCCAGAATCCACTACCTACGTTCCTGCGCCTGATCTATTGAATGCCTTTGGCTGAAATCCCATGCTGACTTCATTCATTTCAAATTCTTACTGACCTCCTTCCGGTCTGCCAAACAGGATTACTACATCCACTTGACAAACTCGATTAGCACCAACCCCTTGCCACACTGAACTCTCTCCTGAAAGCACCTCCACATCCAACTCCCCTTTCACTTTCTCCCCAGACTATGACAGGGTACTTTCATGACAAGGTTCACAAGACTCCACTTCTGCTTCCCCCCAGTCTATTCTGTCAACCCTCTTTCAACTCCCGCCTCCTTTTCTTCCTTTCTGAAATCACTGAAGAGGAAACTGCTCAGCTTTTTTTCCTCCTCCAAACTCACTACCTATTCCGCTATCCCATTTTCACAGCATTATCTTTCCTACTGTCATCCCTTCTATCTGTCATATCCTCAATCTTTCACTGTCCACTGCGACTGTTCCTGATGCCTTCAAAACATGCCGCAGTCACACCACTCCTCAAAAAACCTTCGTTGGACCCTACCTGCCCTTCCAATTATCAAGAAAGCACGAAGGCAGACGGTCTGCAAACTCCAAGATGGAAAACAAAAAGAGCAGATCGTGTGGAAATGAAATGCAATTTATTTAAACAACACAACAATATTTATATGAGTACAAACAGCCCGACACAGGCCGTGTTTCGCCCAACTGGGCTGCTTCAGGGGCTATAAAAGATATTTAAAAAAATAATAAATAAAATTGGTGAGTAATCTGCTATAATATTACATATCTAGGTAACATATATAAAATATATATCATGTATATACATACATAAATTTAAAATCATATGTATCTCATATAGGGCATGTTTTATGAGATACATATGATTTTAAATTTATGTATGTATATACATGATATATCTGTTGTACGTGCATATACATGTATGTGTATATATTTTATATACCGTATTTTTCGGACTATAAGACGCACTTTTTTCCCCCAAAATTTGGGAGGAAAATGGGGGGTGCGTCTTATAGTCCGAAGGTAGCGTTTTTGGACCTCCGTCCCATATTTACACGATTCCATGTGCCCTGGTGGTCTAGTGACGTCGGGGCAGGAAAGAGAATCTCGGCGGCCATTTTGAATCTGGCCGAGACCGTCAGAAAGCATTGAGGAGCACGGAGAGCAGCGCGATGGGCAGGAAAGAGGGGGCTCTTTCCTGCCCCGACGTCACTAGACCACCAGGGCACATGGAATCGTGTAAGTACGGGACGGAGGTCCAAAACTCGGACAAGACGCACCGGAGCACCTAGGTTTTAGAGGAGGGAAAAAGGAAAATTTTTTTTTTCCTATTTCCCTCCTCTAAAACCTAGGTGCGTCTTATGGTCCGGTGCGTCTTATAGTCCGAAAAATACGGTATGTTACCTAGATATGTAATATTATAGCAGATTACTCACCAATTTTATTTATTATTTTTTAAAATATCTTTTACTACTACTACTTAGCATTTCTATAGCGCTGCCAGGGTTACGCAGCGCTGTACAAGTTTAGACAAGGGGAAGGACAGTCCCTGCTCAAGAGAGCTTACAATCTAAAGGTAATAAACTATGTATTTTATAGCCCCTGAAGCAGCCCAGTTGAGCGAAACACGGCCTGTGTCGGGCTGTTTGTACTCATATAAATATTGTTGTATTCTTCCAATTATCAACCCATCTCCCTCCTCCCTTTCCTATTCAAGATACTTGAACATGCTGTTCACTGCCGCTGTCTTGACTTTCTTTCATCTGAAGCTAATCTTGACCCTCTCCAATCCGGCTTTTGCACTCTACATTCTAAAGAACCAGTCCTTGCTAAGGTCTCCAATGACTTGTTCCTGGCCAGATCCAAAAGTCTCTATTCTATCCTCATCCTTTGCGATCTAGCTGCTGCTTTTGACACTGTTGATCACCACCTAGAAATACAATAGAACGTAGACTTGTGTATTTAAGGGATGGTTGATGTCAGGGGCGTAGCCAGACCTCAGCAGGAGGGGGTCCAGAGCCCGAGGTGGGGGGACAGAGTTTAGCCCACCTCCCCCAGCCGTCGACCCCCCCTACCACTTTGGATCCCCCCTCCTGAAGTCTTCTTCAGCGCTGGTCGACTCCAGCGCCTTTGCTGATGATCTGTTTCTAACTCCTGTCGTCCTGCATGCATGTCCTGTATGTAGCCCCGTGCAGGACGTGCTCGCAGGACGTCAGGAGTCAGAAACAGATCATCAGCGAAGGCGCCGGAGTCGACCAGCACTGAAGAAGACTTCGGCTGGCGGGGGTTGGGGATCCCCACCAGCAAAAGTATCTGGCGGCGGCGATGATCTAAAGTGGCAGGGGAGGGTCGGCAGCCGGGGGGGGGGGGGGGGGGGTGTCAAAAAGTAGAGGGGGCCAGGGCTTAATCTGTGGGGGCGCATGCCCCCACCTAGCTACGCCCCTGGTTGATGTGATGATTTGTGTCATTGGTCTTATTTGTGGCCTAGTGGTTAGGGTGGTGGACTTTGGTCCTGGGGAACTGAGTTCGATTCCCACCAGGCACAGGCAGCTCCTTGTGACTCTGGCCAAGTCACTTAACCCTCCATTGCCCCATGTAAGCCGCATTGAGCCTGCCATGAGTGGGAAAGCGCGGGATACAAATGTAACAAAAATTAAATAGATACTATTGGAGATTCTACATGGAATGTTGCTATTCCACTAGCAACATTCCATGTAGAAGGCTGCGCAGGCTTCTGTTTCTGTGAGTCTGACGTCAGACTCACAGAAGCAGAAGCCTGCGCGGCCACATTGGTGATCTGCAAGGGCTGACTTCTACATGGAATGTTGCTAGTGGAATAGCAACATTCCATGTAGAATCTCAAATAATAGCAACAGTGGAGGAGTGACCTAGTGGTTAGGGTGGTGGACCTTGGTCCTGGGGAACTGAGTTTGATTCCCACTTCAGGCACAGGCAGCTCCTTGTGACTCTGGGCAAGTCACTTAACCCTCCATTGCCCCATGTAAGCCGCATTGAGCCTGCCATGAGTGGGAAAGCGCGGGGTACAAATGTAACAAAAATAAAATAGATACTATTGGAGATTCTACATGGGATGTTGCTACTATTGGAGATTCTACATGGAATGTTGCTACTATTGGAGATTCTACATGGAATGTTTCTATTCCACTAGCAACATTCCATGTAGAAGGCTGCGCAGGCTTCTGTTTCTGTGAGTCTGACGTCCTGCACGTACGTGCAGGACGTCAGACTCACAGAAGCAGAAGCCTGCGCGGCCACATTGGTGATCTGCAAGGGCCGACTTCTACATGGAATGTTGCTAGTGGAATAGCAACATTCCATGTAGAATCTCAAATAGTAGCAACAGTGGAGGAGTGGCCTAGTGGTTAGGGTGGTGGACCTTGGTCCTGGGGAACTGAGTTTGATTCCCACTTCAGGCACAGGCAGCTCCTTGTGACTCTGGGCAAGTCACTTAACCCTCCATTGCCCCATGTAAGCCGCATTGAGCCTGCCATGAGTGGGAAAGCGCGGGGTACAAATGTAACAAAAATAAAATAGATACTATTGGAGATTCTACATGGGATGTTGCTACTATTGGAGATTCTACATGGAATGTTGCTACTATTGGAGATTCTACATGGAATGTTTCTATTCCACTAGCAACATTCCATGTAGAAGGCTGCGCAGGCTTCTGTTTCTGTGAGTCTGACGTCCTGCACGTACGTGCAGGACGTCAGACTCACAGAAGCAGAAGCCTGCGCGGCCACATTGGTGATCTGCAAGGGCCGACTTCTACATGGAATGTTGCTAGTGGAATAGCAACATTCCATGTAGAATCTCAAATAGTAGCAACAGTGGAGGAGTGGCCTAGTGGTTAGGGTGGTGGACCTTGGTCCTGGGGAACTGAGTTTGATTCCCACTTCAGGCACAGGCAGCTCCTTGTGACTCTGGGCAAGTCACTTAACCCTCCATTGCCCCATGTAAGCCGCATTGAGCCTGCCATGAGTGGGAAAGCGCGGGGTACAAATGTAACAAAAATAAATAGATACTATTGGAGATTCTACATGGGATGTTGCTACTATTGGAGATTCTACATGGAATGTTGCTACTATTGGAGATTCTACATGGAATGTTTCTATTCCACTAGCAACATTCCATGTAGAAGGCTGCGCAGGCTTCTGTTTCTGTGAGTCTGACGTCCTGCACGTACGTGCAGGACGTCAGACTCACAGAAGCAGAAGCCTGCGCGGCCACATTGGTGATCTGCAAGGGCCGACTTCTACATGGAATGTTGCTAGTGGAATAGCAACATTCCATGTAGAATCTCAAATAGTAGCAACAGTGGAGGAGTGGCCTAGTGGTTAGGGTGGTGGACTCTGGTCCTGGGGAACTGAGGAACTGAGTTTGATTCCCACTTCAGGCACAGGCAGCTCCTTGTGACTCTGGGCAAGTCACTTAACCCTCCATTGCCCCATGTAAGCCACATTGAGCCTGCCATGAGTGGGAAAGCGCGGGGTACAAGTGTAACAAAAAAAACCCCTGTTGATTTTAAGTAGGTATGTGCTGCTTGGACTCTGCCAACGATGAAAGATTATTCTAGTATTTTTAATCTGCACAAACAAGCAAACAAACAAATAAATAAATAAATAAATCGTACCCAAAAAAGAAAAACAGCTTAAAAATTCTGCTTCTTCATGCCCAGGCCCGACCCCTCCCTCTCCTAATTGAGGTTCCACTCCACCTCCCCTCTCTCCCAAACTAGCTTGAACTCCTCCCTAGACAAAAACGTCCTCCCCCCCTCCAGTTCTCTCTCTCATAGCCCTACCCCTGGCACGCACACATCCCCTAGATGACTCATTCTCCCCAACAGGCACACGCCATGGTCTCTTTCACACTAACCTCCGCCCTCTCACCCCCCCCCCCCCCCCGCTCTCTCGCCACACACCAATCTGCTACCGCAGCGGCACATACCATTTCCATGGAGCGCCGCGCACTGCACGGTTACTGCTAGTTTACCACATGGCCATTTGTTTTTCAGTCTTTTTACCCTCTGCGGTAAAAGGGGCCTCGGCGAAGGGTAAAAACAGATGCTGCAATTAGCGAAAGGCACCTTTCTACCACAGCTTGGTACATAAGTACATAAGTATTGCCATACTGGGACAGACCAAAGGTCCATCGAGCCCAGCATCCTGTTTCCAACAGTGGCCAATCCAGATCCCAAAATAGTACAAAACATTTTATGCTACTTATGCCAGAAATAGTGGATTTTCCCCAAGTCATTATAATAACGGTCTACGGACTTTTCCTTTAGGAAGCCGTTGAAACCCTTTTTCAACTCCGCTAAGCTAACCACTTTTACCACATTCTCTGGCAATAAATTCCAGAGTTTAATTATGCGTTGGGTGAAGAAAAATTTTCTCTGATTTGTTTTAAATTTCCTACACTACTTTCATCGCATGCCCCCTAGTCCTAGTATTTTTGGAAAGCGTGAACAGACGTTTCACATCTACCCATTCAACTCCACTCATTATTTTACAGACCTCTATCATATCTCCCCTCAGCCGTCTTTTCTCCAAGCTGAACAGCCCTAGACGCTTCAGCCTTTCCTCATATGCCCCTTAACCCTCCTCCTCCAGTACACATCCTCATGACTCTCTCACTCAGTATCCCCCACCCATGGCATACAACCCAGCTCTCAGTGACCACCCATCATACATCTGCCCCAAGATCCCAATGCCCACCCTACCCGTAACTGAATATCTCACCTGCCCATTTCTCTCCGGCTCCTGCACCTCAGATCTCCCTCCCTCTTCCCACAGCCCCTGCCCGGCACTGAGCACAAATGGAAGGCGGAGATTGCGCTTTGGTGCTGAATGCAAAACTTGAACCACATGGGACACCGTAGAACCCCTAGGGTTCAATTTGTGGATTCAGCGCTGGCAGCAGAGGAGGAGGAGGGTGGGACCTGATGTGCAGCCATTCTCCTCTTCCGTGGCTTATGACCAGCGTTGGGCCAGGGACTGGAGGGGGGGGGGGGGTGGGTGCATACATGTCTCAGACATGCTGGGAGAGGGGTGGGGGGAAGCAAGCGGGGGGGGGGGGGGGGCCCAAATTCTGCCATGCACTGAGGCGCACAACTCCCCAGAAGTAACCATCAGAGTTCAAGGTCACAGAAGCCCCCTCCATCCTCTATAAACTGCCTCATCTTCGGCTCATGTGGTGCACAGCACATCCTGTTTTATTTATTTTATATTTATCCCACTGTGCCCCCTTCCTTTTACTGCTCCCCCTCTCCTGCAGTCTCCAAGAGCTGAACAAAGTGCTTCCCTGCCTCTGCCAGTTCACAGGCAACAGTTCCTGTTCCAGTCGCAGTCCTAGTGCCTGCCACGTTCCCAGCCCAAATCATTAGTCCTGAAGGATCCAGCACCAGTCTCACCAAACTTTATACTGGCCACCTCTGGTTGTCCCCAGGCCACAAACTCAGGGATCCCAGATGTGGACCTAGATGCAGCCCTGTGGCTACACATCTGTTTCTTCCTCATTCACAGCTCCAAAAGGAACAGGGTGAATGTGTGTCTCCACCAGCACAACATCTGGTTAAAATAAAAGGATCCACTGTATGTATGCAAGAATCCATAAAATCTAAGGAGCAATTCTTCAGCACAGGGAGCCCAAATCCCAGCTCCGGTCTCCGATCTAACCGTCCTGGGTGCGGCAATGATTGCAATCTCCTACCTGAGCAGAGGATCGCGCAGGCATCTCCTGTCTTTGGGGGATGGGAGGGGACGTCCAGCTGGAAGGCTGCAGATTTGGGTCCACAGACTGTCCAAAGTCTTTCCTCGTCTGATGGATCTTTCACTAAACACAGCACCACCCCCGTCCCCCTCCCTTGCAGGGCGCAGACTGATGATGAGGACGGAGAGGGGGAGGGGCAATTTGGAAAACAGAATAAAGGACTGTGTGCAGATTGCAAGTAACAGATTCGTGCTCAGCAAAGAAAAATAAAGCAAACCCTGACTCCACACAGAATAAATAAGTATAGGATAGAAATAAATACAAATTAATAATGGCAAAAGCTGAACTGGAAATCTCAATGCAGTGCAACGCTACAGAACTAGAAACACGACGTATGTTTTGCTCCTGAACTGTGCAAAATACAGAGACAGCAGAGAAAATCAAAGAATTCTGTATAACCCTAGGGGGAAAGAGGAGAAAATGGAGCTATAGCAGCAAACTATGTGCAATCAAGTCACCAGACCAGGATCAGAACCTGGGAATTGCTGCTGTCCTGGTATGGCTGTCAATAGAAATCAAACAAAATAAAACATGGAAAAGAAAATAAGATGATACCTTTTTTATTGGACATAACTTAATACATTTCTTGATTAGCTTTCGAAGGTTGCCCTTCTTCGTCAGATCGGAAATAAGCAAATGTGCTAGCTGACAATGTATATAAGTGAAAACATTCAGGCATTACTATGACAGTAAAATAGATACCATTGGAGATTCTACATGGAATGTTGCTACTATTGGAGATTCCACATGGAATGTTGCTATTACACTAGCAACATTCCATGTAGAAGGCTGCGCAGGCTTCTGTTTCTGTGAGTCTGACGTCCTGCACGTACGTGCAGGACGTCAGACTCACAGAAGCAGAAGCCTGCGCGGCCACATTGCTGATCTACAAGGGCCGACTTCTACATGGAATGTTGCTAGTGGAATAGCAACATTCCATGTAGAATCTATAGAAATCAAACAAAATAAAACCTGGAAAAGAAAATAAGATGATACCTTTTTTATTGGACATAACTTAATACATTTCTTGATTAGCTTTCGAAGGTTGCCCTTCTTCCTCAGATCGGAAATAAGCAAATGTGCTAGCTGACAGTGTATATAAGTGAAAACATTCAGGCATTACTATGACAGTAAAATAGATACCATTGGAGATTCTACATGGAATGTTGCTACTATTGGACATTCTACATGGAATGTTGCTATTCCACTAGCAACATTCCATGTAGAAGGCTGCGCAGGCTTCTGTTTCTGTGAGTCTGACGTCCTGCACGTATGTGCAGGACATCAGACTCACAGAAGCAGAAGCCTGCGCGGCCACATTGGTGATCTACAAGGGCCGACTTCTACATGGAATGTTGCTAGTGGAATAGCAACATTCCATGTAGAATCTATAGAAATCAAACAAAATAAAACCTGGAAAAGAAAATAAGATGATACCTTTTTTATTGGACATAACTTAATACATTTCTTGATTAGCTTTCGAAGGTTGCCCTTCTTCCTCAGATCGGAAATAAGCAAATGTGCTAGCTGACAGTGTATATAAGTGAAAACATTCAGGCATTACTATGACAGTAAAATAGATACTATTGGAGATTCTACATGGAATTTGGCTATTCCACTAGCAACATTCCATGTAGAAGGCTGCGCAGGCTTCTGTTTCTGTGAGTCTGACGTCCTGCACGTACGTGCAGGACGTCAGACTCACAGAAGCAGAAGCCTGCGCGGCGACATTGGTGATCTACAAGGGCCGACTTAATACATTTCTTGATTAGCTTTCGAAGGTTGCCCTTCTTCGTCAGATCGGAAATAAGCAAATGTGCTAGCTGACAGTGTATATAAGTGAAAACATTCAAGCATTACTATGACAGTCTGACAGGAGGTATGCATGGGGACATCAAAGCATATCATTGATATTCTAACAGGATAGGTGTGGATAGGTGAGAATCCTGAAAGGTAACTTTAAAACCATACAAGAACGTAAGACCTTTGAAGTCAGAATGATTGAATATTTTAACACCCAACAGAAAGGACTTAACAAGGATCTGGGGTTCCTAGCCCATTATGAACCATAAAGCTGTATGTCTCTGTTGATCACCCCACCCCTCACCTATCCACACCCACCCTGTTAGAATATCAATGATATGCTTTGATGTCCCCATGCATACCTCCTACCCACCCCCATCCTCCCACCCTGTCAGACTGTCATAGTAATGCTTGAATGTTTTCACTTATATACACTGTCAGCTAGCACATTTGCTTATTTCCGATCTGAGGAAGAAGGGCAACCTTCGAAAGCTAATCAAGAAATGTATTAAGTTATGTCCAATAAAAAAGGTATCATCTTATTTTCTTTTCCAGGTTTTATTTTGTTTGATTTCTATAGATTCTACATGGAATGTTGCTATTCCACTAGCAACATTCCATGTAGAAGTCGGCCCTTGCAGTTCACCAATGTGGCCGCGCAGGCTTCTGCTTCTGTGAGTCTGACGTCCTGCACGTACGTGCAGGACGTCAGACTCACAGAAACAGAAGCCTGCGCAGCCTTCTACATGGAATGTTGCTAGTGGAATAGCAACATTCCATGTAGAATCTCCAATAGTAGCAACAATCCATGTAGAATCTCCAATAGTATCTATTTTACTGTCATAGTAATGCCTGAATGTTTTCACTTATATACACTGTCAGCTAGCACATTTGCTTATTTCCGATCTGAGGAAGAAGGGCAACCTTCGAAAGCTAATCAAGAAATGTATTAAGTTATGTCCAATAAAAAAGGTATCATCTTATTTTCTTTTCCATGTTTTATTTTGTTTGATTTCTATTGATAACAAGGATCTGGGGTTCCTAGCCCATTATAAACCATAAAGCTGTATGTCTCTGTTGATCACCCTCCCCTCACCTGTCCACACCCACCCTGTTAGAATACCAATGATATACTTTGATGTCCCCATGCATACTTCCTACCCACCCCCATCCTCCCACCCTGTCAGACTGTCATAGCAATGCTTGAATGTTTTTCACTTATATACACTGTCAGCTAGCACATTTGCTTATTTCCGATCTGACGAAGAAGGGCAACCTTCGAAAGCTAATCAAGAAATGTATTAAGTTATGTCCAATAAAAAAGGTTTCATCTTATTTTCTTTTCCATGTTTTATTTTGTTTGATTTCTATTGATAACCTTAAGAGTGGACTAACACGGCTACCACACTCCTCTACTGGTATGGCTGGAAAGGCAGCTAGAAGTTCATTAAAAGGGGGTGTTTTATGGGTATCCAGTTTGCCCAGTTGAGACTATTCTACTTAAGGAGCCAAACCTATACATTCAAGAGATGCCAAGTTGTCCAGTTTCAGGCTGGACATTTTGGGACATTCCTGGCTTTCTGACCACCCCACTCTTTTGCATTTTGGAACTTGCAGCACTGATTTCAATGGACAGTATCAGGCACTACAAATCCCATAGTGCTTTGGAATGTAAGTTCAAAACCAGGACTGTCTCGAAATCTTCAGCCTGGAACTGGGTAACTTGGCATGTGCAACCCCAACACTGGCTCCTCTTTGAGCAATGTCTTAACCAGGAATAACATGGATGTATGTTTGGGAAGCTTGCCAGGTGCCCTTGGCCTGGATTGTCCGCTGTCGTGGACAGGATGCTGGGCTCGAAGGACCTTTGGTCTTTTCCCAGTGTGGCATTACTTATGTACTTATGTCCTCTACTTGGCTCACTTTTATTACATAGAGCAGTGATTTAACCTATTGTGATGTCATAGTGGCTCATTCCACCAATAAGAGCCAACCTCATTAGTGATGTCACAATGGCTTGATTGTATAGAATGTTTGTACGTTTGGGAAGCTTGCCAGGTGCCCTTGGCCTGGATTGGCCGCTGTCGTGGACAGGATGCTGGGCTCGATGGACCCTTGGTCTTGTCCCAGTGTGGCATTACTTATGTACTCTTAACTTAACTCTTAACAGCGATACCTGCCCCCAAGCATGTCTGAAACCTGCCACCCTGATGACCCCCTAAACCTGCTCTGGAAGACTATTTCAGTCCTCAGGGTGAGCCTTTCAGGCACTAGTTCAGGGAACCCCAAAATTAAGGACACTGAAGGCCTGCCTGAGCTGCTCATTCTTAGAGAATGTATACATGTTTATAGGTAGGAGTGGCCAGAGCACCGGTCTTGCAATCCAGAGGTGGCCGGTTCAAATCCCACTGCTGCTCCTTGTGATCTTGGGCAAGTCACTTAACCCTCCATTGCCTCAGGTACAAACTTAGATTGTGAGAGAAATATCCAGAGTACCTGAATGTAACTCACCTTGAGCTACTACTGAAAAAGGTGTGAGCAAAATCTAAATAAATGTAGATACATGCACTTATAGAATAGGATCAGTGAATTTGGGATGCTGTGCCAGTTGCAACTGAGTGATCACAATAAGCCTTTAAGAACAGAAAGGTCTTCAAGGTTGTTCTAAATTTGGGATATGATCATTCCAATCGAATATTAACCAGGAGTGAATTCCACAAAGAGGGTGAGGCATGACAGAAGGCAGCACAGTGCTTCATGGGGTCTAATCTGGCTCTTGTATAGTGGGAATTCACTAACAATTGTAGAATACTAACATAAGTTGGCATTATACTCTCTGGATGTACCATCTGAAAAATCTCACTCTTTGGCTGTTTCAGACAGTTATAAATGATCTGGAAATGGAAATAATGAGTGAGGTGATTAAATTTGCAGATGACACAAAACTATTCAAAGTTGTTAAAATGAATGCAGACTGTGAAAAATTGCAGGAAGACCTTAGGAAACTGGAAGACTGGGCATCCAAATGGCAGCTGAAATTTAATGTGGACAAATGCGTTGCGAGGAATAATCTGAATCATAGTTATCTGAGGCTAGGGTCTACCTTGGGGGTCAGCACTCAAGAAAAAAGATCTGGGTGTCACTGTAGATAAATATGGTGAAATCTTCTGCTCAGTGTGTGGCGGCGGCCAAAAAAGCAAATAGGATGCTAGGAATTATTAGGAAAAGGATGTATTGATCCATGGTGCGACCGCACCTTGAGTATTGCGTTCAGTTCTGGTCGCCGTATCTCAAAAAGATATAGCGGAATTAGAAAAGGTTCAAAGAAGAGCAACCGAAATGATAAAGGGGATGGAACTCCTCTCGTATGAGGAAAGGCTAAAGAGGTTAGGGCTCTTCAGCTTGGAAAAGAGACGGCTGAGGGGAGATATGATTGAGGTCTACAAAATCCTGAGTGGTGTAGAACGAGTAGAAATGAATCGATTTTTTACTCATTTCAAAAGTACAAAGACTAAGGGACACTCGATGAAATTACATGGAAATACTTTAAAAATAAATAGGAGGAAATATTTTTTCACTTAGGGGGTCCTTTACAATGTGGCAGTAAGCCCAACGCAGGCTTACCGCATTTTAAAATGGAACTACTGCTGGTCCAACGCGACTTCTGGTGGTAGTTCCGGCTGGAGCGTGAACTATTTCTGGTTCTCCAGGAAATTCAAGAGATGCCAAGTTATCCAGTTTCAGGCTGGACATTTTGGGACATTCCTGGCTTTCTGACCACCCCACTCTTTTGCATTATGGAACTTGCAGCACTGATTTCAATGGACAGTATCAGGCACTACAAATCCCATAGTGCTTTGGAATGTAAGTTCAAAACCAGGACTGTCTCGAAATCTTCAGCCTGGAACTGGGTAACTTGGCATGTGCAACCCCAACACTGGCTCCTCTTTGAGCAATGTCTTAACCAGGAATAACATGGATGTATGTTTGGGAAGCTTGCCAGGTGCCCTTGGCCTGGATTGGCCGCTGTCGTGTACAGGATGCTGGGCTCGATGGACCCTTGGTCTTGTCCCAGTGTGGCATTACTTATGTACTCTTAACTTAACTCTTAACAGCGATACCTGCCCCCAAGCATGTCTGAAACCTGCCACCCTGATGACCCCCTAAACCTGCTCTGGAAGACTATTTCAGTCCTCAGGGTGAGCCTTTCAGGCACTAGTTCAGGGAACCCCAAAATTAAGGACACTGAAGGCCTGCCTGAGCTGCTCATTCTTAGAGAATGTATACATGTTTATAGGTAGGAGTGGCCAGAGCACCGGTCTTGCAATCCAGAGGTGGCCGGTTCAAATCCCACTGCTGCTCCTTGTGATCTTGGGCAAGTCACTTAACCCTCCATTGCCTCAGGTACAAACTTAGATTGTGAGAGAAATATCCAGAGTACCTGAATGTAACTCACCTTGAGCTACTACTGAAAAAGGTGTGAGCAAAATCTAAATAAATGTAGATACATGCACTTATAGAATAGGATCAGTGAATTTGGGATGCTGTGCCAGTTGCAACTGAGTGATCACAATAAGCCTTTAAGAACAGAAAGGTCTTCAAGGTTGTTCTAAATTTGGGATATGATCATTCCAATCGAATATTAACCAGGAGTGAATTCCACAAAGAGGGTGAGGCATGACAGAAGGCAGCACAGTGCTTCATGGGGTCTAATCTGGCTCTTGTATAGTGGGAATTCACTAACAATTGTAGAATACTAACATAAGTTGGCATTATACTCTCTGGATGTACCATCTGAAAAATCTCACTCTTTGGCTGTTTCAGACAGTTATAAATGATCTGGAAATGGAAATAATGAGTGAGGTGATTAAATTTGCAGATGACACAAAACTATTCAAAGTTGTTAAAATGAATGCAGACTGTGAAAAATTGCAGGAAGACCTTAGGAAACTGGAAGACTGGGCATCCAAATGGCAGCTGAAATTTAATGTGGACAAATGCGTTGCGAGGAATAATCTGAATCATAGTTATCTGAGGCTAGGGTCTACCTTGGGGGTCAGCACTCAAGAAAAAAGATCTGGGTGTCACTGTAGATAAATATGGTGAAATCTTCTGCTCAGTGTGTGGCGGCGGCCAAAAAAGCAAATAGGATGCTAGGAATTATTAGGAAAAGGATGTATTGATCCATGGTGCGACCGCACCTTGAGTATTGCGTTCAGTTCTGGTCGCCGTATCTCAAAAAAGATATAGCGGAATTAGAAAAGGTTCAAAGAAGAGCAACCGAAATGATAAAGGGGATGGAACTCCTCTCGTATGAGGAAAGGCTAAAGAGGTTAGGGCTCTTCAGCTTGGAAAAGAGACGGCTGAGGGGAGATATGATTGAGGTCTACAAAATCCTGAGTGGTGTAGAACGAGTAGAAATGAATCGATTTTTTACTCATTTCAAAAGTACAAAGACTAAGGGACACTCGATGAAATTACATGGAAATACTTTAAAAATAAATAGGAGGAAATATTTTTTCACTTAGGGGGTCCTTTACAATGTGGCAGTAAGCCCAACGCAGGCTTACCGCATTTTAAAATGGAACTACTGCTGGTCCAACGCGACTTCTGGTGGTAGTTCCGGCTGGAGCGTGAACTATTTCTGGTTCTCCAGGAAATTCAAGAGATGCCAAGTTATCCAGTTTCAGGCTGGACATTTTGGGACATTCCTGGCTTTCTGACCACCCCACTCTTTTGCATTATGGAACTTGCAGCACTGATTTCAATGGACAGTATCAGGCACTACAAATCCCATAGTGCTTTGGAATGTAAGTTCAAAACCAGGACTGTCTCGAAATCTTCAGCCTGGAACTGGGTAACTTGGCATGTGCAACCCCAACACTGGCTCCTCTTTGAGCAATGTCTTAACCAGGAATAACATGGATGTATGTTTGGGAAGCTTGCCAGGTGCCTTTGGCCTGGATTGGCCGCTGTCGTGGACAGGATGCTGGGCTCGATGGACCCTTGGTCTTGTCCCAGTGCAGTGTGAACTCGCAGTGGGTGGCAGTAAGTGTTATCTTAACACGTGGCCATTTTCTTTTGGGGGGGGGGGCATTTTACAAGCTGTAGTTAAAAGGGACCTGGTGTGTGGGAAAAACAGTCCCCGCCCTTACCACGGGGCCCTTTTTCCTGCAGCTTAGTAAAAGGATCCATCCACAAATAGTTAAGCTCTGGAACTCATCGCTGGATGAAGTGATAACAGCGGTTACTGTATCTGAGTTTTAAAAAAAAAAAGGTTTGGACGAGTTCCTGGAGGAAAAGTTCATAGTCTGCTTTGAGACAGACATGGGGGAAGCCACTGCTTGCCCTGGGATTGGTAGCATGGAATGTTGCTACTATTTGGGATTCTGCCAGGTACTTGTTACCTGGATTGGCCACTGTTGGATGCAGGATACTGGGCTAGATGGACCAGTATGGCTATTTGTATGTTCTTGTGTCCATAATACAGATGACGATTACTTGTCCCAGGATTGGAAGCACGGAATGTTGGTGCTTCTTGAGATTCTGCATGGAAGGCGGCCATGGCTGTTTATATATTTAAAGACTTTGTGGTGAATAAATTCAACCTTTTGTGAAAGCTGTTTGGCAATTTGTTTTTTGTTTTTTTCACTCCATGCTGGATCTTGTGAATTACCTGCCTACTTGTTTCCTTGGATCGTACAATTTGCATCCAGTTAGCAGTTGGGCTGCCTTATTCTGTATGTCTGAAGTGGCTTTAACATACATTTCAACAGTCCGAACTACTGTGTATTGCTGTAATGAATTGTAGAAACCAGTAACCTGTAAAACTGATTTAATGCCATGTTCAAGATAAGATCTCAGTCTGCAGCTGATGCAGAGCAAAGGAAAGAAACCATATAACTACATGCTTAATATTAGATTGCAAAGACAATCAGATGTTCACTTGATTTCCCAAAGGAATAGTGCTTTGGCCATTCTTGAAAGGGCTCATTGCAAGCAAAAGTAATTTTCTGGATCTTACAAAATTCACTTCCCATTTGCCTCCATTTCCTGTCCCTCAACCCCATTTGCCTCCATTTCCTGTCCCTCAACCCCTCTCTGCTGAGATCTCCCTGTTCCCCCAGAGATCCCCTCTGCTACCTCTGGGGCAGACGCTTTTGAAGTGTGCACTAAAGCTCAGCACACAATTTCCTAATGCAAGTGTAACACAACATTTTTTCTTACCCGTGCTGTAATAAAATAGCCTGCAGATAGACCAAGCACACAAAAATGTGTGCTAAGGGAAAATACACTGGACGCCTATGTTCTGTCCTCTGACAGCCTTGCCCTAGTTATAATGTGATCTTAAAATATGTTTAATGCCTTTGCTGTTATTCTCACTTCTAAGGATTTTCACTGCTGCAGTTCTCACTGCAAAGATACGTGAGCAAGGCATTGTGTGTAATGTAGTCTCACAGGTAATGCATCCACACCTGCCTGTCTTTATAGACTGTTACTATTGGTCCATACTGCTGCCAAGACCTCTTCTCTTTCTCAGCCAAGCTTGGCTCCCTTGTCTACCTGCTATCATTTCCTGGTCATCCTTACTATCTCTGTCCTGAAAGATCAGCCAGGTATGTATTTCCATCTCTTAGCCTCGCCCCCCCCCCCCCCCCCCCCAGGGAGGGAAAACACAGATAAGAAAGAGAACTTAGACTCCATTAGGCGCAGCCAGTAAATTAGCCCTCTCCTCAAGTCGCTTCACTGGCTCCCTATCCGCTTCAGCATACGGTTCAAACTTCTGCTTTTGACCTTCACGTGCATCCACTCCGCAGCTCCTCAGTACCTTTCCGCTCTCATCTCTCCCCGTGAACTCCGTTCGCTGGGTAAATGTCTCCTGTTGTCCCCCTTCTCCCCCACTGCTAACTCCCGGCTCCGTTCCTTCTATCTCGCTGCTCCCTATGCCTGGAATAGACTCCCTGAGCCAGTACGTCAGGCTCAGTCTCTGGCTGTCTTCAAGTCTAGGCTTAAAGCCCACCTCTTTGCTACTGCTTTCGACTCCTAGCCATGACTCTCTTACTCAACACCCTCACTTATCACCCCTACCACTGCAATTTAGATTGTAAGCTCTGTTGAGCAGGGACTGTCTTTTCATGTTCTTTTGTACAGCACTGCATAAGTCTAGTAGCGCTATAGAAATGTTTAATAGTAGTAGTAATTATCACAGAGCCAAAAAAATACAAACAATAGTTCTCTCCCTGAAGCAGGTTGTCAGTCAGCAAATGCGCACCCTGAAAGACAAGGACTGCTCAGCTAACACCTCCCGGACATCACATATATACTGTTGCAAATTCCATTTCTCATAAATCATGTGATTTCCCATCAACTAGAACCATTAGGTAGCCTTATGCCATATATGGATTGTTCCTGTATTCTATCAGTCTCTCCTGATGGGAGTTCACGTGCAAAGTGGGTAGCCATTGGTTAATTACTTATGAGTTCTGTGTCAGTTCTGCGTGCACAGCCAGAACAATACCCTTGTGTCCTCTCTCTGTCTATCTCCCCAAATGAAACATTCTGGACATGTTAGACTCACACGGTGTCCTCAGCCTGTCTCCTAGGAACTTACAAGGTTACATCCACCCTATATGAAAAACATACTCGGCTGCAAACCAATGTTATGAAGTGTCAGTTCTCAGCTCCTGAGAAAGCAATGATTGTTACCCAAGATGCTGAGTTAGTAGGCTAACATGTGAGAACCAAACTGACAGTACAGGCCTTAGGCTTAGCCCTTAGTAACCTGCCTAAAAAGAGTAAAGAATATACACAGGTATGTTTCAATACTTTTTATTAGACAAAATGCACATACCATGTTGAACAAGCAACCAGAATAATAACATGCAACCTTCAACACAAACTACATGTGTCTGTTCCCAGACACACGCATGTCATCTCTATGGTTCTACAATTGTCTCTTTTGTTTTCTCCCCTCCCCCTCCCCCCCACCCACCTCACCCAGGGTTGCTCTCACTCCTTAGCCTATCAGTCCATTGTCATTTGTTTATATGTTGATCAGGTAACTTCGTGCTGCTGGTGTTAATGTATCCCACAAGGGCGCCCAACGCCGCGTAAATTCCTGTTTGTACCTGGGGGGGGTTGTCTGTTCATTTCCAATCGCTCAAAACGCATTAGTTCTAGCATGCCTCCCCTCCAGTATTGTATTGAGGGTCCTCCGGGGGCCAGCCAGGCCCTTAGAATTGCTTTTTTTGCCAATATGGTAGCTCTCAGAGCAAAATGCCGCATTCCTCTCGGAGCGGGGCGTGGAAGCCACAAGCTGCCAAACAGAAGTTCTGGCTGGGGTCTCCACATCACCCGCCACATCCGTGAGATCTCCTGCAACAGGTCTCTCCAAAAGTCCCGAATTTTTGGGCATGTCCAAAACATGTGGCCCAGCCCCGCTCCTTCCATCCCACACTTCGGGCACGCCCCATCCGGGGAGAGCCCCATATGGAAAGCTCGTCTGGGTGATACGTGCGCTCTGTATAGCACCTTGTATTGGAGTTCCCAATGTCCCGTAACAGCAGTGTATTGCTTCATTCCTAAAATATGTGTTTTTATAGTCGCTTTTTTTATAGTAATTCCCAAGTCCATACGCCAGACTTCTGACAGATGCTTACAATCCAGTTCTGAAAAATTATCCCTAATATATCTGTGATGATAGGCCAGAGGAACCTTCTGTTGTGCCCGAAAGGAGAATACCTCTGCCAGTTCTTCCTGTGCATCCTCTGCCAGTGATTCCCACGGTAAACCTCTGACATAATGTCGCAGTTGAGCATAGTAATATACACAGGTATAACCTTTCCCTCCAATCGAGGGCCGTCCTCTAGGACTAGGGTTACCATACGGCTCCAGAAAAAGGAGGACAGATTGAGCCAGTCTGGGTTTTACTTCCATGGAAGCAAAACCCAGACTGGATCAATGTGTCCTCCTTTTTCTGGAGCCATATGGTAACCCTATCTAGGACCACCCTTGCGACCTGGTGGCAGGCTCTGTCCCCATTGGTCTTTACCTCCTCCTCCCTGGGCCTGTGTGAGCCTTCTTGACCTCCCTGTCTCTCTCGCCATGAGGCATTCTCCATCTTGCTTCAGACAGCACTTTTCCCGCTTCACTCCTTGGAACGAACTTGGTTTTTTACCTTGAATATATCTTCCTAATGAGATATTGCACTCCAGGGGCGTAGCTACGGGTGGGCCCGGTTGGGCCCAGGCCCACCCAATCTCAACCCAGGCCCACCCAGTCTTCCACAACGACAACTTTTAGTCTTCTTGCCCGCAGCGGCGAGCGGGCGGGCATTAAAGTAGCAAGCAGCCAGGCTCGACTCCGTCCTTCGCTTCCTGCCCTCTCAGCGTCCCGCCCGCCCGCCCGAAAGGAAATGAAATCAGAGGAAGGCGGGACCGTGCAGAGAGAGGGCAGGAAGCGAAGGACGGAGTCGAGCCTGGCTGCTTGCTGCTTTTACGCCCGCCCGCCGCTGCAACTTCAGGAGTGGAGTTGGAAGTGAGCCAGCCCATCTAGTCCACTGTAAGGAAGGAAGCCCCCGCGCAACCTAATGAAACTATTTACCATGAACACGCTGGTGAGGGACGAGTCACTGGGGATTACTCTTGCTCTGTGAATAGAAATTAGTTTGAAAAAGGATCTGATGGGGGGAATCAGGTAAGAGAGTAAAACCTTTTCTTTTTTTTTTTTTTTGGGTGGGGGAGGAGGTTGAGCATCGCAGCAGTAGTCATCCTAATTAAAACAATGGCTCTGTTCATTTTCCTTCTGTCTGGTTTCCAATGAAAACAAATCTCTACCTCTTGAGTAGAACAGCTGACTCCTTATTTAAGTTGTTTACCCAACAAATTTAAAAATACTTAGCTAGAACTGCAAAATAAATTGAGGCATGCTTTCAATTACTATCCGCCCCCCCCAAAAAAAAAAAAAAAAGTGAAAAGAAAAATAAGCCGAGTTTAAGTATGTGGTTATACTGATGCAGGGCAGCTGTTGGCCAGACTACTTAGAAATCCATCGTCAAGTGAATTCTAAGGCATTATTTTGTAGGATCCCAAGAGATACTACTCATATTTATATAGACAGTGCGTGCCCACCCTTATTAGCCCTGGACCAACCAAAATCTCAGGTCTGGCTACGCCACTGTTGCCCTCTCCAGTCACCCAGCTCTGAGCTACCTCTTTAACTATTTTCTCACCTCTGCAATAAAGCTGCCTCTCCTCAGATTTCTACCTCCAACCACTGATGCAGCTCTCAGAATTACGGAGTCTCTGTGCCCTGGGGCAACACTTCTGAACATCTGACTGTGAGTAAATTATCTGTTTATTCAATAAAAGAAACATCAGAAAAGAAAGAGACTTCAGGTGTGTTCTAGTGTGCCAAGGTTATACTTCAAGATGTTGAGACTTTACAGTTAACAAGTTGTAAGAGGCTTGACAGCATATACACACAGGTGTGCAGTAGTAGCAACTAAGTCTTGAACATGCCAACATTTTAACACCACTCATCGGATTGCATGTGCATGTATGTTGTATGATGCAATGTTAGTGTGTAAGCACTGCAGGCTTCAGTGCCTGCAGGTCACATTGATATGGGAGGGGGGGGGGTGCATGAAGGTGCACATAAGTGGTATATGGACGGGGCTCCCACTTACAAAATACTGTCACCGTGTCCTTGCCGCATTTACGCCACCGCAGTCATGCCAGGTCTACTGCTGGTCTAACCGCAGACATGTAAATGTTAGGTTGTTCCAATACTGGGTTATTCTAGTATTGTAGAATGCAATTTGGGTGCCCAGATGCCTTATAGAATAGGTTTTTAGCCTGAACGGAGGTGCTCAATTATACAAATGACCTGGTAGAGGGCAGCGCTATAAAGTAGGGCCTGCTTTTGGGTGCCAAGAAGGTGCCCATTCTGTAAGAAAAGTGGGCACTTACTTTTCTTTATAGACTACTGTCATGTCTGTGCCAGAGCTGGTGGTGGGAGGCGGGGCTGGTGGTTGGGAGGCGGGGATAGTGCTGGGCAGACTTATACGGTCTGTGCCAGAGCCGGTGGTTGGGAGGCGGGGCTGGTGGTTGGGAGGCAGGGATGGTGCTGGGAAGACTTATACGGTCTGTGCCAGAGCCGGTGGCGGGAGGCGGGGATAGTGCTGGGCAGACTTATATGGTCTGTGCCAGAGCCGGTGGTTGGGAGGCGGGGATAGTGCTGGGCAGACTTATACGGTCTGTGCCCTGAAGAGCACAGGTACAAATCAAAGTAGGGTATACACAAAAAGTAGCACATATGAGTTATCTTGTTGGGTAGACTGGATGGACCGTGCAGGTCTTTTTCTGCCGTCATCTACTATGTTACTATGTAAGTTGCATTTTGCAGCCCCTAACCCTCCTCAGTCTCCCAACACAGTTATGCAGAGATCCCAAGGATGAACTATCCCGAACAATAAGATTTACCATGCCATGGAACGAGATTAGAACATAAGAATAGCCATACTGGGTCAGATCAGTGGCCAATATCCTGTTTGCAACAGTAGCCAATCCACATCACAACCACCAGGCAGAAACCCAAATAGTAGCGACATTCCATGCAGAACCCCAAAGAATAGCAAGATTCTGGAATCCCAAAGTGTAACAAGATTCCGTGCAGAATCTCAATGAGTAGCAACATTCCATGTAGAACCCCGAAGAACAGCAACATTCTGGAATCCTAAAGAGTAACAAGATTCCATGCAGAATCCCAAAGAGTAGCAACATTCTATGTAGAACCCCAAAGAATAGCAACATTCTGGAATCCTAAAGGGTGACAAGATTTCATGCAGAATTTCAGAGTAGCAACATTCCATACTACAAATCCCACAGTAAGCAGTTGCTTCCCATGTCTGTCTCAATAGCAGACTATGGACTTTTCCTCCAGGAATTTGTCCAAACCTTTTTTAAACCCAGATACGCTAATCACCGTTACCACATCCTCTGGCAAAGAGTTCCAGAGGTTAACTATTTGTTGAGTGAAAAAGTATTTCCTCCTAAAAGTATTTCCATGTAACTTCCTCAAGTGTCCCCTAGTCTTTGTACTCTTGGAATGAGTAAAAAATCGATTTACTTCTACTCGTTCTACACCACTCAGGATTTTGTAGACCTCAATCACATCTCTCCTTCATCCATCCCTTTTCCAAGCTGAAGAGCCCTAACCTCTTTAGCCTTTCCTCATACGAGAGGAGTTCCAAAACGGTTGCTTTGTGCCAGGTTCACTCAATGGTAGCTACACCCCAGTATTCATTGGAAATCCTGAAACCTGACTAGATTGTGGTCCTTGAGGAATGAGGTTCTATAACCCTGCTCTAAATGTAGCCATTAGGCTGCAAATTCATGAGCATAAAACACATACGTTTTCAGGAAGTTTTGACAAGGAAATTGATATTTGTTCATGTAAATGACTTTGAAAACTGTCTGATCTATAACATCAGTTCTACAAACACCTGTCGGCCATCTTTTCCTCAGCTGCATTTCGTAGTTCTCACTAAAGTGTAATAACCTGTTGTGGCAAATTCTTCTTCTGCTTGTAGATAGGCATAATGGCAACACATTTCAAAGTCTGTGAGTATTATTTGCTCTTGGAATTTACACCAAATTTTGGAAGAGAAACTCTGCACTTTGTTTCACTTTCAGACGTCTTAAGTACCTGCAGACTATGCTAACCCTCTTCCCTTGGAAAATCATGGCACTTGCACATTTTAATCTCTGACCTAAATACTAAATACTCTTCTCCCGTATCCTCACCACCCTTAAAACCCTACCCACAAATAAGAATGTTAGACCTTTATGTTACCTCGATATTGTTTGTCCCCCTCTCAACTCACCATTGTTATCTTCTGATGTTCTATTCCCAAATGATATCCTGTATTTACTCTGTTTTCTATAATTCATCACACTGTAATCCATAATCATACTGTAACCAATTGTACTTCCATCATTCTCAAAGTATTGTAAGCCACACTGAGCCCGCAAATAGGTGGGAAAATGTGGGATACAAATGCAAATAAATAAATAAATAAAAATAATAACTGTAGCCGTCAGGATGCAAATTCATGGATGTTTTCACACAGAAATTGATGTTTGTTCATGTAAATGACTTTGAAAACTGTCTGGTCTATAACATCAGTTCTACAAACACCCGTCGGCCATCTTTTCCTCAGCCACATTTCGTATTTCCCCCTACTAAAGTGGAATAACCTGTTGTGAATCTGTGAAGTGTGTTATCCTAATCACCCACAAGAAACTCATGGACCTCCTTAAACCTAATTTCCACCACACTCACTGAGGACCAGCCATGAGAGGGGGAGGTCTAACCTGAGTGGTGGCCTCTTAGCAAACAGAAACAGAAGTAACACGGTGAACTCACTTCTTGAAGCTATATCAAGTTAATGAAAGAAAAATAACTTTGGTGGAAACGGTACCTTTAATAAGTGAGTTTCAAGCTGTCCGTTCTGGTCTAGCCTGAGGTCAAGCCTTCTCTCATCCTTAAATTTGGGAAATTAAAAATCATCTCCTCCCAATGATTGATTTGGTTTCCCGTGAGCTCAACCTATTTTTCACAAGCTGAAATAATATTCTATAGAAACCTATGAGTCCCTCCCCTTCTGCTCTTTATTTGATTGATATTAATTTATTTAAAATACTCGTATACCACCAATGCTTATTTGGAACAATATTTTAAAAAAATGTAATTTAGAATAAACTATTACAAAAAAACTCGTAAACAGTTTGAAGTTTCTGAATTGCAAGTAGTAATAATACATCCTAAAATGATTCCATTAGAAAGAAAGCAGCAGGTAGACACTGACGTAAATCCTTGTAAAGATAACTTCCATTGAAATCCTTCAGCTGTTCCTTATTTGTACTACCTATGCGTCACGCCAGATAGACAGCGGTCACTTTAAATCCTCCAGTAGAATCAGTAGAGTACTGTAAACATTCTCTTCACTGTGTGTGTCCTAATCAGGACAAAATTAGGGCTGGGCATTCATTTTTGACCACAGGTTTACACAGAGCTGCCCTTTGTCCCAGGCACAAAGCCTTCACATGCCATAGTCCACCTCATTTTGTAATCCTGAGTGCAAAACGTTATGCTTAGTGTGCAAACAATACCTACAGTTATACATGCAAGTTAATTGACAAATTAGCTGCTAATGCACAATAAACAGTGATTAGTGTTAATTGATGGTAATTGACACTAATTTTGGGTTACGTGCATAACTGCACTTTTAGTTGGTATTTCTAGAACCTTAGCGTGCAAATTTTATAGTACAAAACTAGAAGTGTGCATGATGTGGGAGGGATCTTAGAGAATACGGAGAGTCAGGGCCACCGAGAGACTAAGTCGGGCCCACCACCGCTGCCAACCCCCCCCCAAGGCCGCCACCACTGTCCCCAGTCTCATCCGCTCGCCCTCGGCTCCATCGACAGCCCCTCTCCGTGTGCCACCGGGCCCCCTGCATTCAAATCGATTCGGCAGCGCCTCACCTGCGTGTGAAAGCGCAGCAGCAGATCACTTCCCTTCAGGCCTTCCCTCCCTGTGTCCCACCCTTGCAGAAACAGGATGTTACATCAGATGAGGGCGGGACACAGGGAGGGAAGGCCTGAAGGGAAGTGATCTGCTGCTGCGCTTTCACACGCAGGTGAGGCGCTGCCGAATCGATTTGAATGCAGGGGGCCCGATGGCGGACGGAGAGGGGATGTCGACAGAGCCGAGGGCAGGCGGGTGAGACCGAGGACTGCGGCGCTAGGCCCCCCTTGGAGGCCCAGGCCTGGGGAATTTTGGCCCCCCTGTCCCCCCCCCCTCTTGGCAGCCCTGTGGAGAGTTACACACACAAGTGTAACATTTCCACCAGCCATTCACATGTCGTATGCAGCCCATCTAAATATTGGCATGTGCCGACAACGCCGATATAAAGTTTGAGCTTAGGTCACACCAGCCCACGGCCTCTCCTGATATTCAGTCAGTGACAGTGCGGTTAGCTGCTGCTGCTCATTCTGACCCCAGGTATACAATGCAAGGCCATATCTGACAACCAGCACTGACTACCCAGTTTCAGTTTTGGCTACGGAAACTTAACTGGCTAAGCAAATGCTCAGCACTAATGGCGGTTAAAGACAGGCTGCTTAAATATCAGGCCTATCTTAACTGCTCAACTTAACCAGTTTAATACTGAATATTCACACTTAGCCGGCTAAGTCGCACAACACAGTCGGATAGTGGCCGTTCTCTTGTGCTTGACTGCTTAAATATTTTAAATTTAAATGCTTTACTTTTTGTCTATTAGATTGTAAGCTCTTTGAGCAGGGACTGTCTTTCTTCTGTGTTTGTACAGCGCTGCGTACACTTTGTAGCGCTCTAGAAATGTTAAATAGTAGTAGTAGTAGTGGCCAAATACTGATATTCAGCAGAGATAACCTCTATCTCGCACTGCATATTAGCTCTTAGCCACCTAAAGGCTATTTAACTGGCCAGGAGCTGTTCCTGGTGAATAGCATTAAATCTCAGGTCCTCTAACTTTCAGTTACTGCAAAACAGAAACCAAGTGAAGCAGTGAGGTGATAAACCAAACGGCAGCAAACAGAAAAGTCCGTGAAGCCTTTATTGCTTAATTCATCAACCAGCGTTCATGGCACAGAGAAAAGGACTCAAGGACTCATCACGGCACTTTTTCAGTGCCAGGCATCACTCATTGGATTCCTTTGTTGTATCTAACCGCCAAGATTGGTTATTTACAGTCGATCATCACCAATTTCTATTTTGTGACACAGCATCAAAATGTATGACCGCAGACGCAGGGGTTAGGGCTGTGGCCCCTCAACGCAGGGGATGTGGGTTCGATTTCCACTATGGGTCTTTCTGGTTACACTTACTGGTCTTATTTATCCTGCCAGAGCTGCTGCAATGATTTGGTCACAGGAAGTGGCTCTCCAACATCCTTTCCCCCTCCCCACCTTTCCTTTCCATGCTATCTCAACACCTTCTGCTGGATATGGGGGTTGTAGGCACACTGTAATGAAGGTAGCTGCATGCTCAGGTCTCGATGCAGGGGTACAGGGTCAGTGGGACTTACGTCGGGCCCGAAGGTGCTACCCTCACATGCCGGATGAGGCTTAGGGCTTCCTGTTGTGCTGCCTGAGTGCCTCAAGGCCCCTGTGTAGGTCAAATCTTCTACAAAAGTTGGTGGAGACAGGCTGGAGGTGATGAGCCTCCTTGGCTTCATATACACAACTTTTTTCATGACATTTTGTGTAATGCTCGTCACATAGCCTGTGACTGATGGGGAGGGGGGGGGGCATGCATTACACAGGCACAGGTGCTGTTTGAGTTGAGGTGGCCATGGGGACAGAGGGTAGCATGGTGCTGGGAGGTGGGGATGGGCAGTGGGGTGTAGCAGGTGTGCCTTGGGGTGGTTCAATGTACTTTACTGAGCTGCTGCCAACATTCCCATCAGTAAATAGGCATGGAGACAGCATGCTGGCACTGGGGGGGGGGGGGGGGGGGGGGACGGCAGATATGTGCAGGACCTCATTTCTGTATTGAACGGTTAGTGGGGGGGCCCCCATAATTATTTGCCATTGCATATTCTGGACATTATAATGTCATAGTAACATAGTAGATGACGGCAGAAAAAGACCTGCATGGTCCATCCAGTCTGCCCAAGACAAACTCATATGTGTATACCTTACCTTGAATTGAATTTGTACCTGTCCTTTTCAGGGCACAGACTGTATAAGTCTGCCCAGCAGTATTTCCCGCCTCCCAACCACCAGTCCCGCCTCCCATCATCAGCTCTGGTACAGACCGTATAAGTCTGCCCTCCCCTATCCTAGCCTCCTAACCACCAACCCCTCTTCCCCCCACCTGCTCCACCACCCAATTTCAGCTAAGCTTCTGAGGATCCATTCCTTATGCACAGGATTCCTTTATGCATATCCCACGCATGTTTGAACTCTGTTTTCACCTTTTCACTCATTCTTATGAAAAATCAATAACATGTATTGCAACAACAAATAGACCTCACTGTCTGTGACCCTGCCTGCGTGTGGTGCTTGCACAGGAGTGGGGCTGTGATTCTGGGGGAGGGGGCAATGCTGCTCACTCACCTTTCTAGGCAGCACTCATGGAGAGTTTGTGGGGTAGCAGTTGTGGTGGAGCCTGGATTTCTCTCAGGCACAGGGGGACCAGTAAAATTAGGCTCCTCTGAACAGTGTGACTGGCCACACTGAGGGACGTTCTTCCACGCGGAGGTATATATGCACGTGGAAAGCACGTGCTGCCACGGACGTTACCCCAAAGCAGGGACCAGTACTGCCAACGCACATTTTGCATAGCTTACTTCAGATTGGTGGGAGATGTTTACCCCAAAACATCAATGGCAATTGCAGTGCATCCTCTTTCTAAACATTTCTTTTTTTGTATCTGTATATTTTTGAGTATCAGAACAGCTTTATTTGTTTCTTCCATTATGGACTTACGTTTTTGAATGTTTTCCAGTAAATGTTTATATATTACAAAAGAATTGCCATACTGGGAAAGACCAAAGGTCCATCGAGCCCAGCATCCTGTTTCCAGCAGTGGCCAATCCAAGATCCCCAAAAAGTACATTTTATACTGCTTATCCCAGAAATAGTGGATTTTCCCCAAGTCCATTTAATAACGGTCTATGGACTTTTTCTTTAGGAAGCCGTCCAAACCTTTTTAAAACTCCGCTAAGCTAACCGCCTTTACCACATTCTCTGCCAACGAATTCCAGAGTTTAATTACAGGTTGAGTATATTACCAGTCACTCACCGTTTCTTTTATTTAAATTTTTATTGACTCTTTCATAAAGGAGTTACAAAATAGTAAATATACAAGTGATTTTATAGAATGAAAATCCATTTAAGCATACCAAAAAGATTCTTATCTGTAACAATCCAGTGGCCAAACGGGATGACTCAAATAGTTTGTGGAAGAAATATTAACAGGTACTATGAAAATATATTAACAGGCTACCGCCAAATTATGCTTATTTTCCAGCAATGTTTATTCCGCTCACTGTATAGGTAACCATCCCACTTTCCGATTCTTTTGGAAAGATTAGAACACACAAGGAGTAAAATCTACATCATGACACTCTTCCAACAGGAGCAGAGAACAGTAAAAAAACATCCTAGGAGGTACTTTTATCATCTTTATCATTCATAAACAGCTTCCCATAAAATTAGGTCATCCCTAAAAGTATGTCCGGTTAAGGTCGGTATTTGTTCAGCAGGTGCGCTCAGGGGAGGAGTTTGTGTGAAACAAGGGCAAACCCACAATTTTCACATATATTCTATGCATTAATATTTATGGCTGCTTTTGTTCACTGGGGGAGTAAGGGGAGGTCATCCCCAATTCCCTCCGGTGGTCATCTGGTCAGTTCGGGCACCTTTTTGAGGTCGCAAGAAAAAATGGACCAAGTCGGCCAAGTTCTCGTCAGGGACACCCTTCTTTTTTCCATTATCAGCCGAGGACGCCCATCTCTTAATCACGCCCCAGTCCCGCCTTCGCTACGGTGCTGATGCGCCCCCGTGAACTATGGTCGTCAACACGACGGGAAGCAGTTGAGGACGCCCAAAATGGTCTTTCGAATATGCCAATTTCGGTGACCCTGAGAGGACGCCCATCTCCCGATTTGTGTCGGAAGATGGGCGTCCTTCTCTTTTGAAAATAAGCCTGTTAGTGAGTTATGCATGTAAATTCTATATTAAAGCTAGTGTCGATAATTGCTGGTTAATTGGCAATGATTGCACTGATTGGCTTGCTAAGATAATTAAGTTGAACGCACAATACAGAATATGATCTGAACTGTGCACGCATCTCAATTCACACCATATAAAATCTGAGGGATGATTTCCAACTTTGCATGTTAGTTGCTTCTTTCTCCGCACGTGCTGGCGGAGTCTCGCTCTTTCCTTCCAGTTTTCAGAACGCTTGTCCACGTTTAAAGATGGAGACTGTGACCATTTGCTTTCGTAATTAAGCACCTTTTGAGTATCTGGGTTTGTTGAAGGGCTACAAGGTAAGTCTATGAAAGTTACAGATCATTTTCTATATAGAATACCAGTGTAAGTACATAAGCACCGCCATACTGGGAAAAGACCAAGGGTCCATCAAGCCCAGCATCCTGTCTACGACAGCGGCCAATCCAGGCCCCAAGAACCTGGCAGAACCCCAAAAAATGTAATAATGATCAATGGACTTCTCCTTCAGGAATCTGTCCAAACCCCCTTTAAACTCGGCAAGGCCAACTGCTCTCACTACATTCTCTGGCAATGAGTTCCAGAGTGCAACTACACGCTGAGTAAAGAAAAACTTTCTCCGATTTGTTTTAAATCTACCACATTGTAGCTTCATCTTGTGTCCCCTGGTCCTATTATTGTTAGAAAGTGTAAACAAACGCTTCACATCTACCCGTTCAACTCCACTCATTATTTTATAGACCTCTATCATATCACCCCTCAGCCGCCTTTTCTCCAAACTGAAGAGCCCTAGCCGCTTTAGCCTTTCCTCATAGGGAAGTCGTACCATCCCTTTTATCATTTTTGTCGCCCTTCTCTGCACCTTCTCCAATTCCTTTATAAGCAAGACGGGATCACTTACATATAAACGATTGTACCTAAATCACAAAATAATGCGTGCAGATTATAAATTTGCACCCTACCACCCACCCTCAAACTACGCACTACTTAATTTAGGGGTCAGTGTATAGAATCGCATGTATCTAGGATATTGGCGTTTACACGAGTATGTGCCTAGCGAGAGAATTCTGAGAGATGGCACCAAGACTGGGTGTCAAAAATACAGGCAGATTACCAGAATCCCAGCTCACGTGTCCCTCGCGCCAGTATTCCCGCTGTGCAACAAAGTGATGGCTTGTAGTTTCAACGTGGCTGAAACAGGGTCTAGCCAGACTTCAGCGGGAGGGGGGTCCAGAGCCCGAGGTGAGGGGGTACATTTTAGGCCCCCTCAGCACCGCCGCCCCACCGCCACTTTTGACTCCCCCCTGGGCGCCGCTGCCCCTCCCCCATCTCTTTCAACCCCCCTCCCGCTGCCACAAATCCTCCCCCGCCACTGCCAGGTACCTTTGCTGGCGGGGGTCCCCAACCCCCATCAGCCGAAGTCCCCTTCAGCGCCGGTCTCTGAGTCCGGCGCAATGGCTGATCTGGATTCTGTTTCTGTGAGTCCTGACGTCAGGACTCACAGAAACAGAATCCAGATCAGCAACGCGCCGGAGACCAGTGCTGAAGAGGACTTCGGCTGGGGGGGGGGGGGGGGGAGTTGGGGACCCCCATCAGAAAAGGTACCTGACGGCGGCAGGGGAGGGTTGGAGGCGGGGGGGGGGGGGGGTCAAATGAATTACTATGTAGATAACGGCAGAAAAAGACCTGCACGGTCCATCCAGTCTGCTCAACAAGATAACTCATATGTGCTACTTTTTGTGTATACCCTACTTTGATTTGTACCTGTGCTCTTCAGGGCACAGACCATATAAGTCTGCCCAGCACTATCCCCGCCTCCCAACCACCAGCGGCTCTGGCACAGACTGTATAAGTCTGCCCAGCACTATGCCCGCCTCCCAACCACCAGTCCCGCCTCCCACCACCGGCTCTGGCACAGACCGTATAAGTCTGCCCAGCACTATCCCTGCCTCCCAACCACCAGCCCCACCTCCCGCCACCGGCACAGACCGTATAAGTCTGCCCAGCACTATCCCCGCCTCCCACCACCGGCTCTGGCACAGACTGTATAAGTCTGCCCAGCACCATCCCTGCCTCCCAACCACCAGCCCCGCCTCCCAACCACCGGCTCTGGCACAGACCGTATAAGTCTGCCCAGCACTATCCCCGCCTCCCACCACCGGCTCTGGCACAGACCGTATAAGTCTCCCCAGCACCATCCCTGCCTCCCAACCACCAGCCCCGCCTCCCAACCACCGGCTCTGGCACAGACCGTATAAGTCTGCCCAGCACTATCCCCGCCTCCCAACCACCAGCCCCGCCTCCCACCACCAGCTCTGGCACAGACATGACAGTAGTCTATAAAGAAAAGTAAGTGCCCACTTTTCTTACAGAATGGGCACCTTCTTGGCACCCAAAAGCAGGCCCTACTTTATAGCGCTGCCCTCTACCAGGTCATTTGTATAACTGAGCACCTCCGTTCAGGCTAAAAACCTATTCTATAAGGCATCTGGGCACCCAAATTGCATTCTACAATACTAGAATAACCCAGTATTGGAACAACCTAACATTTACATGTCTGCGGTTAGACCAGCAGTAGACTTGGCATGACTGCGGTGGCGTAAATGCAGCAAGGACGCGGTGACAGTATTTTGTAAGTGGGAGCCCCGTCCATATACCACTTATGTGCAGCGTAACAGAATACTGCTTAAGCACCCTGCTGGCACTTTGTTGGTAAGTGTACACTTACGCATAAGGGCAAGTAGTCTAAACGTTTATAAGCGCACAGAGGCATGTAAATTTGAGTGCCCAAATACACAACTAACCTTTCAATGTATTACCAATTTCTGTGAGACCCTACTATCATCAGGTCTTGAGATGTACAATCTTGACATACGCTGATGCTTACAGAATAGCTGAACGGCATGAAGGAGTTTTCTTATCAAAATTGCTTGAGGTCTTCTGCGGCTAATCTATGATTTCAAAACTAAATTTATTTTCTACAAGCTTAAGTTAACAGTTATGTGAAGTTAATACTTGTATGCTAGCCAGAAGTTAATACAAGAAAGAATACATATAAATTTGGTATTGCTGATGTTAATAATCCCAGAACTTTCCTGATAATACACAATGACAGTGTTTACACAGTTTCCAATGGATGGTTGTGTTACCTTACTTTATCACAGGCATTCTCTCACACTTCTGGCAGCTGTTTGGATTCTTATAAAGCTTGATGATTAGGAATTAATGAGCCCTGGATTAAGTATATGATCTTCTATGTTCATCTAACCAGGTGGCAGAGCTCCAACGAAGAAGACAAGACAAAATGATTTGAACAGCTGGTACGATCTACAAACGGTTAGGCTTTTACAGCTGGATTTTGGGATACATGTTTTCTATTCCTAGCAGTGTGGACTCATATCTGAACAGACTAACTGGGACAACCGGTCTTCAATCTGTCCTCATCTACTTTATTACTGCATCTGGGCCTGTAAATGACAGGAAATGAATCTCACTTGTAAACCAGGATATCTTGGAGATTAAATTAATCTCTCACATTTACAGCTAGTGGTCTTCGTAATACTTCCACTGTACCCAACGGTTTCCTTAGGAAGCCTGAAAAATGTTGTATCAACAGGGAACATATCAGTGTGCACTTGGAAGAATATTTATTCGGGCTGGAGGAATTTTCTGACATTTCTGGAGTGATGCCAATCTTGTATTTTTCTCCTCTGCCATTATGGACATTAAGTTGTTCCCCTCCCCCCCCATACACACAAAATGGGAGAAAATTCCTAAGTTCCAGCATCAAGCTTTTTTATCAGTTGGTTTTCGGGAACGTCCCAGGTGAACCACAATTTCTTTATTCACTATGTTTCTTTCAGAGTCACAATCCCAGTGTTTTTCAGACACTAACGTTATAACATTTACAGTTTCTAGTGAATGAGCTGGGCTACCTCACTGCACCTTCTGTACACAGGCTTCTAAAATCAGCCACATCACATCCAGTGATCAGATCTGAAACCATCTGCAGCTTTGCCTTACAAAATGTGCACCAGCCTTTTACCAGCCTTTTTTCTGTCCTTGCTGTGAACTCCAACCGCTGTCCTGTGCAGCAATTATCACCCTCTCATCTTCAGGTTTTAAGTTCAGCTTTCTTCAGTCATTCCTGTCTCAGATTTTGATCTGTGTGTGGTAACTGTCTGAATTCCCCTCTGTATGTCTGCATTTTCCACTTCTTTATCTGGTATTTTTTGGGGAATTCTATCTAAAGATTTGTTTTTTCACTTGTTTTGTAAATTATTTTGTATCTCTCTGCATGTCTTGGTATGATTTAGCTCAGTCAACTTCAGAATATTAGTCCAAGTCTAAGGATGAAGTCTGGCTGTGGTTGTTTGCTTTTGTACTCAAATACCTTTTAGGGTCTTCTAATGCTCTTAACAATGCCTGGAGGCCTATGATGATTAAACTCTATAAAACCCATATAAGGCATTCAGAGTGGAGTTTCTGGTGTCTTATAAGAGATGCCTTCTGACTAAAGAATTTACCACATACATTGCATAAAAATGGTTTCTCGCCACGGTGAATTTGTTCGTGTCTTGTGAGGGCTGCCTTCTGACTAAAAAATTTACAACATACAGTACATAAATGAGGACTCATGCCAGTGTGGGTTTTTTGGTGTATTTTGAGGTGGGTCTTTTGACTGAACCTTTTATCACAATCAGAACAAGGAAATGGTCTCTCCCCTGTATGGATATGCTGATGTGATGTTAGATGTGATTTCCTAATGAATCTTTTATTACAAACAATACATAAATATGGTCTCTCACTAGGAGGCTTGTCACCAGATTGAATTTTTGGGCGTTTTGTATGCTTGGCTTTCTGAATTAATTTTTTGTCACTTTCAGATGAAGGTGGAATTTTACCAGAATGAATGTATTGGTGTTTTACAAGGTGTGCCTTTTGAATAAAGGTCTTATTACACTCAGAACAAGTATATGGTCTTTCACCAGTGTGTATTTTCTTATGAATTGTGAGGCTTTTCTTAAGCCTGAATTTTTTATCGCATTCAGGACAAGAAAATGGTTTCTCATTGGTGTGGGTTTTCTGGTGTATGGCGAGGTAAGCCCTCTGATTGAAGCATTTATTACACTCAGGACAGGAAAACGGTTTCTCCCCGGTGTGAATTTTCTGATGTTTGGTGAGATTTGACTTACACGTGAATCGTTTATCACACTCATCACATGAAAAGGCTTTCTCACCGGTATGTGTTTTCTGGTGCAATCTGAGACCTTTCTTACGTCGGAATCTTTTCTCACACTTAGGACAGGAAAATGGTCTTTCATCCGTGTGGATTCTCTGGTGTACTTCAAGGCTGGTCTTGGTCCAGAATCTTTTATCACATTCAGAACAGGAAAATGGTCTCTCACCATAGTGTATTTTCTGGTGTTTTGGACGGTGTATTTTTCGCCTGGAGCTTTTATCACACTCAGAACATACAAATGGTTTGTCTCCCGGATGTACTTTCCGTTGTTCCAGATCTCCATCCTCAGTGAAAGCTTTCTTGCATTTGGTACATGTAAAAGGTGTCTCTCCTGTGTGTGTTTTCTCTGTGTTCTGTAGTTCTTCCTTCTGTTTGAGGGTTTTCTCATTTTCTGTATTTGGTGTCTCTTCAACGCTCAATCCTTTCTGTGGTTTCTGAGTTACAGGATCTGTGATATGTATCCCATTTGTATTGCGTAAACCTCTTTCTTCTGTTGCCTGGTCTCCCTTCTCTTCTCTTGTACGTGCGATTCCACTGGCATTTTCCTCACACTTCTCAGCTGAGCCTTCAACTGAAGTTTTCTGCTCGTTTTCTAAGAGGCAGTTTTCTCCTCTGTCAGAACATGATGCCGTCTCCTCTCTCTCTCCCTGCGATAAGGTCTTCTTGGATTCGTGGTTCTCCCCAGGATCGATCTCCGTGGAATCATCATTTTCTGCAGAAAAAGTAAATAAAAATGTAATATTATGTATGTTGCAGACAGAGATTAGAGAAGTGAAAGGCTCTGATGTAACTGGGAATTGGGATGAGTGAATTTAGGGGTTTTGAATTACTGATGGAGAGAATTCTCCAGTGGGAGATTCCAGACTCCAGCACAGAACCTGTGATTCTGGAACACAACTGAGAACATGAACCAGGAAGCAAATCAAAAGCAGCAGAGTAAAACAGAAACATATGGAGCTTTATTATTTGGGTTTGGCTCACACCTCTCCAGTAGTACTTCACGGTTACATTGAGACACACGTAGGTATTTTTCTGTCCCTGGAGGGAGCACAATCTAACCCCCCCTGTTTTTTAAACTGTGCTAGCGGCTGGCGGTGAGCTAACGCCAACCTAGTCCATTCACTTCGAATTGGCTGTGTTGGAATTGCCACGTGGCTTAGTAAACAGGGGGCTATGTTTGTACCTGAGGCAATGGAAGGTTAAGTGACTTTCCCAAGGTCACAAGGAGCTGCAGTGGATTTAAACCGGGCCTTCCTTGGTTCTCAAACTGCTGCTCTATAAAGCTACTGAGCAGATCAAACTTTGTAAATCGGTGCTGGGGCCGATTCTGTTCAATATATTTGTGAGTGACATTGCCGAAGAGTTAGAAGGTAAAGTTTGTCTATTTGCGGATGATACTAAGATCTGTAACAGAGTGGACACCTGGGAGGGAGTGGAAAACATGAAAAAGAACCTACGGAAGCTAGAAGAATGGTCTAAGATTTGGCAATTAAAATTCACTGCGAAGAAATGCAAAGTGATGCACTTAGGGAGTAGAAATCCATGGGAGACGTATGTGTTACGTGGGGAGAGTCTGATAGGTACGGATGGGGAGAGGGATCTTGGGGTGACAGTATCTGAGGATTTAAAGGCGACGAAACAGTGTGACAAGGCGGTGGCCGTAGCTAGAAGGTTCTTAGACTGTATAGAGAGAGGTGTGACCAGCAGAAGAAAGGGGGTGTTGATGCCCCTGTATAAGTCGTTGGTGAGGCCCCACCTGGAGTATTGTGTTCAGTTCTGGAGGCCGTATCTTGTTAAGGATGTAAAAAGAATTGAAGCGGTGCAAAGAAAAGCTACGAGAATGGTATGGGATTTGCGTTACAAGACGTATGAGGAGAGACTTGCTGACCTGAACATGTATATCCTGGAGGAAAGGAGGAACAGGGGTGATATGATACAGACGTTCAAATATTTGAAAGGTATTAATCCGCAAACGAACCTTTTCCGGAGATGCGAAGGCAGTAGAACGAGAGGACATGAAATGAGATTGAAGGGGGGCAGACTCAAGAAAAAGTATTTTTTCACGGAGAGAGTAGTGGATGCTTGGAATGCCCTCCCGCGAGAGGTGGTGGAAACGAAAACGGTAACGGAATTCAAACATGCGTGGGATAAACATAAAGGAATCCTGCTCAGAAGGAATGGATCCTAAGGAGCTTAGACGAGATTGGGTGGCAAAGCCGGTGGTGGGAGGCGGGGATAGTGCTGGGCAGACTTATACGGTCTGTGCCCTGAAAAGGACAGGTACAAATCAAGGTAAGGTATACACAAAAAGTAGCACATGTGAGTTTATCTTGTTGGGCAGACTGGATGGACTGTGCAGGTCTTTTTCTGCCGTCATCTACTATGTTACTATGTAAATCATAGACTAGTGAGACTAGGCGAGTACAAACCTGCATTTAATTTAATTTGATTTATTACACTTCATATTCCACCTCTAGTAAAATTAAAGTTGCCTCAAAGCAGATCACAGTTAATGAAAACGCTTCTTAAAATACCCCAGTTATAATGGAATAGACTAATCAGACCCAGGGGCAGACTGACCAGTCAGGCAACTGGGCCACTGCCCGGGGGCCCAGTACCTCCTCCCCATATGACCAATATCTCTCGCCCCTGCGTCCCTGGGTCTTGCACCCGCTACCCAACTCCAGCATGCTCCAGGTTCACCGAGACTTATTTTAGTTCTTCTGCATCATCTTCTGCCGCTCTGTTCATTATTAAGGTGTCTTGGGGGCTCATTTTCAAAGCACTTAGACTTACAAAGTTCCACAGGTTACTATGTAACTTTGTAAGTCTAAGTGCTTTGAAGATATGCCTCTTTCTTGGTGTGCAATACAAACTTTACACACATGATATACAAGTTTTGATTCCTGTTGAGAGCTCTTTTGAAGATAGCTTTGCTCTGTTGCGCTTATCTCTTCCTAGCGCTAACAAGTGGACAGAAGGGAATTATCTAAAACTGAATCTCTCTAAAACACAACATAGTAACATAGTAGATGATGGCAGAAAAAGACCTGCACGGTCCATCCAGTCTGCCCAACAAGATAACTCTTATGTGCTACTTTTTGTGTATACCCTACTTTGATTTGTACCTGTCCTCTTAAGGGCACAGACCGTATAAGTCTGCCCAGCACTATCCCCGCCTTCCAACCACCAGCCCCGCCTCCCACCACTGGCTCTGGCACAGACCGTATAAGTCTGCCCAGCACTATCCCCTCCTTCCAACCACCAGCCCCGCCTCCCACCACCAGCTCTGGCACAGACCGTATAAGTCTGCCCAGCACTATCCCCTCCTCCCAACCACCAGCCCCACCTCCCACCACCAGCTCTGGCACAGACCGTATAAGTCTGCCCAGTCTTGTAACTTATGAAGGCTAACCTTTGTAGCTACCACATTTGACAACCAAAGCGGCCTTCTTTCCCTCTTACTTCTACGTACTTTTCTAAAATGAAAAGTTAATCGCCTTTAAAAGAGCACTTTCACTTTTGCCCACTGCTGTTTTACTTCCTGCAGCTGTTCCCGTCCAGCTAACTCTTCCTTGAGATATTGCCCCAACTTGGCAAAGCAAGTCCTTCTGAAGTCTAGAACCTTCAGTCTTAAATAAATGCTCTCCTCCTGTGTCTTAACATTGAACCATTTTAATTCCAGGGTGCAGCCACTGTGACATTCATTCTAACTTCATTATAATCCCCAGACAGTTCAAATGAATTTTATTCTAAACAATACAAACTGCCCATAGAGCCCCATATGACATCCCATGTATCCCTTCATAGAGGTGGTTAATAAATTCCAACAATTAAAAAAAAAAACAACAAAAAACAATTCAAAGCTCATTATAAACCCCAAACAGAGCCACATACGACATCTATGCTCACTACTTTCAGCAATGAAACATGTCACGAAACGCCTAGCCACCTGCCTGGGGTTACCCCGCGGCCACTTAGAGGGTCTATCCCCAGCACAGCTCAGGTCTGCCTGCACCTGCTGCTTGTGCTCTACAAGAGTACCCTCCTCCTACCAAATGGGTCACAACCGCCTCTGGGTGAGTCTCCCACTCTCAAGTTATCCCCAGTGATTTCTAGGTTACTTGGGGCCACACTCTGTGGTCCCACAGTTCCCAGAAAGCACTCACAGACCCAACACACAAACCACCACGATTCTTTATCAGTCCAGACAAGCAGGGCGAACAAACAAATATGTTTATTCTCATAAAAAATATTGAACAATGGACAGAAAATGTGCAATCAGCAAACAATAACAGGTTACTGAAAATATGGATCAATTATAATGCTAATTAAATATTTGTATACTATCTAAACAATCCCTGGGGAGGTCAGGACATATAGCTGCTCACAAGTTATCAAACATAACTGTTTTACAGGGCCTTAGCAAAGAGATCCCTCTCTATTTTCTTCCTGCCTAAGACTGGGGGAAAAGCCAGTAAAGTCCAAATGGGCCAATCAGAGCTCAGACGAGTTTGAAAGTATACTGCCGACTGCCTTTCCAAATGGCTTAAACAAAAAGAACAGTCTTGGTTCTGCAACAGCTTCAAAATATAAACATGCACCACCTGCTGGCCAAACTAGAGAAATACACTTCTGAATTATTTAAGGCAGTTTTACAGGCTTAAAAAACACGGTTCTGTCACAAAACAAGAATTCAATTGAAATTCTTTGTTTTTCTTTTGACATTTGCCATTTGTAGATAAACAAGCTATTTGTAATAATTCCTGTGAACAGAAATCAAAATGAAATGAGCAAAAAAACATCTGGAAAATGCCCCCAAAATGAAATGAAATTCTCCTACGTCCCTATTCAGGGCCAGGGTTGGGGGCGGAAGCAAACAGGGCAGTTGCCCTAGGCCCCACAGCTCAAGGGTCCCACTGGTCCAGGCATCGCTTCCCCTTCTCCCCACAGTCCATCTCCTCTTCCCTTCTCCTCACCTCCTGATCTTCTTTAAAACTTACTTCCCTTCTCAGAGGGGCCCCGGCACAGAAGCCATCCTCGAAAGCTGCCTCTGGCTTCCCCAAAGCTTTCCCTCTCTGCCGCAATCCGCCCAGGCAGAAACAGGAAATTGCATCGTGACGGTTGGGCGGATCATGGCAGAGGGGGAAAGCTTTGTGCTAGTTTTTTGTGTATACCTTACCTTGATTTGTACCTGTCTTTTTCAGGGCACAAACTGTATAAGTCCGCCCAGTACTAGCCCCGCCTCCCAACCACCGGCTCTGGCACAGACCGTATAAGTCTGCCCAGCACTAGCCCCGCCTCCCAACCACCGGCTCTGCCACCCATTCTAGGCTAAGCTTCTGAGGATCCCTTCCTTCTGAACAGGATACCTTTATGTTTATCCCACGCATATTTGAATTCCGTTACCGTTTTCATCTCCACCACCTCTTGCGGGAGGGCATTCCAAGCATCCACCACCCTCTCCGTGAAAAAATACTTCCTGACATTTTTCTTGAGTCTGCCCCCCTTCAATCTCATTTCATGACCTCTCGTTCTACCGCCTTCCCATCTCCGGAAAAGGTTCGTTTGCGGATTAATACCTTTCAAATATTTGAACGTCTGTATCATATCGCCCGTTTCTCCTTTCCAACCAGAGGCAGCTTGTGAGGATGGCTGCTGCGTCAGGTCCTCTCCAAGACGAGAAATACATTTTTAAAGAAGACCGCAAGGGGAAGGGAAGGGAGGATGACAGAATGTGGTGGGGAGAAGGTTAAAAGATGCCCGGACACAATGCAGGTGGGGAGACGGGGGCAGGAGAGGGGATCAGGGTCCCCCTCCTTGATTTCTGCCCTGGGCCCCACCATGTCAAAAAAACAGCCCTGTCCCTATAACACTACATGCTACTTTTCACTCCCAAGTCATGAAGCATCTGCTGCATTTTAACACTCTGGGGACCTTCCTGCGTACTGAGGCCATTTTTACCACAGCAGTAAAATAACCCCAAATCCTATTTTCCCTATTAATGGCCACACCCTAATTTTCCCATTACCACAAGCCCCCCCCCACCACCTAGTTTGTAGGCGGTATAATCACACGCTAATCGGTTAGCACACGGCAATACTGTCGTGCTGATTAGAGCAGAACATGCACACTCTCTGCTTCCGACTTACCCCTAATGCTAAAAAATAACATTTTTTTTTTAACAAGGAGGCAGAGTGTATTGTTGTGTATACTTAATGTGAGTATTGTTTGTATAGTATTTATTTATTTACTAGTAAAAAAGGCCTGTTTCTGTTTGAAAGGAAACGGGCGCTAGCAAGGTTTTCCTCTGAGTGTGTATGTTTGAGAGAGTGACTGTGTGAGAGTGGCTTCTGTTCCTGCTGCTGTGCATTCCCCGTGTTGTGCTGATTAGCTGCTCCCTGTATCGTGGCTCCGCCCCTCTCCCTTCTACTGGCCAATCTGGTGTGGGTTGTGTGACGTCACTATTATCTACTCCAACTCCAGACCACCTCCAAGGGATCCACGGTTCCAGGCAGCCTCAGAATGTTGGAGGTGACAATTATTATATAGGACTAGTAAAAAAGGCCCGTTTCTGTTTGAAAGGAAACGGGCGCTAGCAAGGTTTTCCTCTGAGTGTGTATGTTTGAGAGAGTGACTTTGTGAGAGAGGCTTCTGTTCCTGCTGCTGTGCATTCCCCGTGTTGTGCTGATTCGCTGCTCCCTGTATCCTGGCTCCACCCCTGACCATTTAACCCTACTCTCTGTTTTCTATCTTTTAACCACTTCCCACCCAAACCCACTTCCCCTCTCCCTCCACTCTCTATCTCAGTTGATAACACCCTCATCGTCCCCGTCTCATCTGCCCGCAACCTCGGAGTCATCTTCGACTCCTCCCCCTCCTTCTCTGCGCATATCCAGCAGATAGCCAAAACCTGTCGCTTCTTCGTCTATAACATTAGCAAAATTCGCCCCTTCCTCTCTGAGCACAACATCCGAACTCTCGTCCACTCTCTCATTACCTCTCGCCTTGATTACTGCAACCTACTCTTCACTGGCCTCCCACTTAGCCATCTATCCCCCCTTCAGTCCATTCTGCTGCATGTCTTATCTTCCGCCTTGACCGATATGCTCATATCACCCCTCTCCTCAAGTTACTTCACTGGCTTCTGATCAGGTACTGCATACAGTTCAAGCTTCTCCTACTAACCTACAAATGCACTCGATTTGCAGCCCCTCCTTACCTCTCTACCCTCATCTCCCCTTACGTTCCTACCCGTAACCTCCGCTCTCAAGACAAATCCCTCCTTTCAGTACCCTTCTCCACCACCGCCAACTCCAGGCTCCGCCCTTTCTGCCTCGCCTCACCCCATGCTTGGAATAAACTCCCTGAGCCCATACGCCAGGCCCCCTCCCTGCCCATCTTCAAATCCTTGCTCAAAGCCCACCTCTTCAATGTCGCCTTCGGCACCTAACCACTATACCTCTATTCAAGAAATCTAGACTGCACCAACTTGACATTTCATTCTTTAGATTGTAAGCTCCTTTGAGCAGGGACTGTCCTTCTTTGTTAAATTGTACAGCTCTGCGTAACCCTAGTAGCGCTCTAGAAATGTTAAGTAGTAGAACACTACCTCCTATCCTATGACTCTCCAATTTCCTCTGGAGTCTTTCATGAGGTAGTTTGTCAAACGCCTTCTGAAAATCCAGATACACAATATCAACCGGCTCCCCTTTCTCCACATAAGTTGCATTTTCTTTGTTTAGTTTGAGTAATACCATAAAGAATATCTGCTTAAGAATTGAGAGTCTACTGGTGAAGCTTGTACTTGGGGATGGTTTATGCTTGCTGTTTGCTACACTATACTTTGCCTTGAACAGTATGGGAAGCACATTTTGTTGCGAGAAGCAGGCGGAAGTGCTTACTGCAGCTTCATGAAAGGGCCCCTTAACATGGATCGACAGGATCACTGCCTCACCAGCAGACCCTCATGTTCACAATTCTTTTTCTGCCGATTTAGGTCTGCAAATAAAACTGTAAAATGATCTTACCCACTGCGCTCGAGATTTCATAACTCTTTTTCTCATCCTTTTGAACCTCCTTCTGTCCTTCTAAGCACTGTACGTCCTCCTGGGAGAAACAGATGGAGACGTCCTTAAACACAAACCCTTCTGCATCACATCCATCAGGAGCAAAGTTTTTCATGTCTGTAAGTCCTGGCTGGAAACCGAGTCTCTGTTCTGCTTTCACCCTCTCTAGAGCAACAGCACATTATCCCCAGGGATCACACAGGAAGAGTCAAGAACCTACATTTTTATGTTTAAGTTCTACTGGTCCAGTCACCAGAAAGACTGAGGGATTAAAGAAAGACCCCGAGCATTCGGGTGACACTTCCCATTGCTTAAATAGTGCTTGAATGACCTCAACGCACAGTTTGTTACCCCTGTGTCTCTTCTTCCAGGAACTGGACAGACACACCACAGCTTCAAATATCTGTATTACACGTCCCTTTCTAGGCATGTCCTTCCCATCCCTGACCGTTCCTTATATACAGTGGGGTGGGGTGGAAATGCCTTCCAGCTAAGACACCTTACTTTTTACACACTTTTACATGCTTTTTTTTTTTTTTTTACAAGTTTTTGGATACCAGAATAACTGGGTAAACTGGAAGGACTGAGGTTCACGGTGCTTAAAACTGGTTTGCACAGTTGTAAAACAGAAATGCAGAACGGGATTGGCCAAACGGTTAGACACCGTAGAAGGGCTGTATCCACCTGGATCCAGACCCTAAGGGGGTGTGTGGGTAAAACCCAGATCCTCAGGGTACCACCTTAAAAATGGATCACTAGTTTGTTTACAGTGCAGCAGTCCTTCTCCAAAGAAGGGAGGGTGCCTTCCTGCTCAAGCAAGCACTCATTTTCATAACCCTCTAATGTGCTGTAAAGGGCTAGAAGCACCTTGGACCAGCATTGTTTCTTCTCAGAAGGGCCGCTTCCCCCTTGATCCTGCACTTATTTCTCCCCAAATCCCCCTGGATCCTGCACTGCATCCACCTGGATCCTGCCCTTAATCCCCCCCCCCCCCCCCCAGAAGGGAGCAAAAGGTAAAAAACGGATACACAGAAATGCAAATAAGTAAATCCCTTTGTCTGCAGCTGGAAAAGAGCAGAAAGCCCTGTCTTATGCAAGGTCAGATCCCTGCTTAAAGTGCAATGTGGTCAGCAGAGAGGGCCCAAAGCCCAGCTCTCCTGGGTGCAGCAGTGATTGCAATGTCTTACCTGAGAGGCTCCTGCAGGCATCTCCTGTCTTTGGGGGCTTCAGATGGGGGGGGGGGAGGGGGGGGCTGCAGGATTAACAACAAGCCTTTTTTTTTTTTCCTTGCCTTGCTCCTTCCTTCCCTTGTCAAGATTAAGAAGCAGAACAGCAGCTCCTCCTCCCCCTGCTCTGCTGCTGGGCGCAGGCTGATGATGTTGAAGAGGGGGAGGGGGAGGGAGTTTCCCTCCTTTACAGTAACAGGAGGGGAAATGTATTATTACTTAATTTAATTTGGGAGCACAGAAAGATCTTGCATCGTAGCCTCACTAAAGTTGCCCGATTCCACCGGGTCCTGTGAGTCCAGTCCTGGTTTTTGAACTAGCCCGACGTCCCTGTAGCATAAAGGAGCTTAGGATTGGACGAGCCTTGCGTTTGAGTGTACGGCGGTGACGGCCGCGCGGAGGAGAAGGAGGAGGGAAAGGGAAACCAACCCAATTGACTTCAGCTTTGTGACGTCACGCCGCCCTGGCCTCAAATTCTAACCTGCTTGGCGTAGAATAAGTAAGAGTGCAAAATGCTACGGCACTTCCGAATAGTTCCAAAACCAGGACCTGGACTCGCACGACCCGGAGGGATCATCTGTGCGCCCAAATGAAGTCGTGTGCCGTTAGGGGCTTTCCAATCCAATGCTTCCCCCGCCCCTTCCCCTCTACGTCATCACATCGTCATCAGTCTGCGCCCAACGGAGCCAGAGGAGGAGGAGCTGCTGCTGCTGCTGCTGCTGTTGTGCTTCAAGGGAAGGAAAAGGGGAAAAAAAAGGAGACTTGTTGTTAATCCTGCAGCCCCCCCCCCCCCCCCCCAGCTGAAACCCCCAAAGACAGGAGATGCCTGCAGGAGCCTCTCAGGTAAGACATTGCAATCACTGCTGCACCCAGGAGAGCTGGGCTTTGGGCCCTCTCTGCTGACCACATTGCACTTTAAGCAGGGATCTGACCTTGCATAAGGCAGGGCTTTCTCCCCTTTTCCAGCTGTTGTTTTGCATTTCTCTGCATCCCTCCTTTGGGTGTGGCCCCAGGGGTGTGCTGGTAAATTGTTAACAGGGGGCTGTCTCTCAGCCAGCAAAGTAAAAGAGAATTCAGGAGGGGCCCAAGCCCACATTTTGGGATCCATTTGTTAAAGTAGCCATGGAGAACCGGCTCCCAAAAATCTTAAAAACTTAACAAACGCCTGTGAGAGCCCTGCTCCAGCACACCACTGGCAGTGTTGCCATATAAAAAAAAAAAAATTCCCACCCAAAACAGCCCAAAACCCGCCCAAAAACCGCACACACCCCACCATCATCAACCCCACCCCTTCCATCATCAGCCCCGCCCCCTCTGTCATCGCCCCACCCAATACTTCACCTCGCCCCGCCCAATACATCACCAAACCCCGCCTCTGTCACCGTTAGCCCCACCCCCCGCCGGCCAAAAAACTGCCCAAAACCCGCGCGGAAAAAAAAAACAAGCCCAAAAACCCGCAACCCACCGTGGGCAAAAGTTTCCCACAGCGGGTTGCAGAAAACCGCCCAATTGGGCGGGAAAACCGCCCATCTGGCAACCCTGACCACTGGGTGTGGGTAAAACCCGGATCCTGGATCACTAGTTTCTTTACAGTGCAGCAGTCCTCCTCTGTCTTTTTACCCTTTGCACTTTTTCAAGGCCAGATACGCTAAGCATTTCCCTGCTGGCACCTGAGCACTGGAGGGTTAAGTGACTTGCCCAAGAAGTCCCTTTTTTTTGTGTGTCAAAATATTTTATTAATTTCCAAGTATACAATAACAAGGAAACAATGATGGAATAACATTAGAAGCTATATACACAGTAATTGAGGGAGGAAAAAAGAGAAAGGAAAAGAAAAAAAAGGCTAACCATTTGGCCACTCCCGTGCTCCATTTCGATTTTACAGCGGTGCAAAAACAAAATGTTAACACCGTGAACACACGGCATCCCTCAGCCCATCCAGTTTACCCAGTTATTCTGGTTTCCAAAAACTTTTGCTCTGCATGTAAAAAATAAAGTTTCTTAGCTGAAAGGGATTTCCACCCCCACCCCACTGTATATAAAGAACAGTCAGGGATGGGCAGGACGTGCCTAGAAAGGGACATGTAATACAGATATTTGAAACAATGGTGTGTCTGTCCAGTTCCTGGAAGAAGAGACACAGGGGCAACAATCTGTCCAGTTCCTGGAAGAAGACAGATGGGCAGCAAATGTGCGTTGAGGTCATTCAAGCACTATTTAAGCCCCTGATGGCGAACCTATGACACGCGTGTCAGGACTGACACTTGTAGCCATTTTGGATGACACGCGGGTTGAAAGCCGGCAGCAAATAGAACCCAGCCTACCTGCTCTTACTGCCAGGGCCGGTCTTAGGCAGGGGCGACAGGCGCGTTGGTGGTCTTATCGCAGCTTCAGAACCCCCCTCCGAGTCGGAACCCTCCTGCTCCGCCCCACCTCGCAGCCTTGGTAACCAGCAGTCCTCTTCGTCAGAAACATCCAATTAGGAGTGCCCTTTTAGGTGCCAGACAGGCTCCCTACAACCAATCACAGCTCACTGCAGTTGTAGCTCAGCCAGGTGAAAAAACTGGCTGAGGCTCGAGGCAATTGTGATTAAATGTCGAACCTGAGTGCTCAGTGCGAGTAACCCAGGCAGCTGCTGCTCTCTTCAGACCAATAAAGTCGGGTCAGCGGCCGCTTTCTTCCTCTCTGTGAGCCTTAGCTCAGCTGTGCTTGGACACTGACTGCTGCTCCTGCTCCATACTTGTTTGGGAAGTTCCTAAAAATACCGGTCCTGCTAAGAAATCACTTTTCATTGCTTTTATAATGCTCCTTTCACTACTTGTTTGTAGCAATTTGTTATGAGAGAGGGAAACAAAAAGGGAGAATAAATCATGGGTGCCGTTTCCCGCCATTAGAAATAGCGGCAGGTAAGTTAAATAATTAGTTTTTGGTTTATTAAATACAGTTATATATTACAATTATATATTTTTGTTATTTAAACTATAAATATTGCGAAATTATGATTTTTTTCTCAAAGTGACACACCACCCGAGTTATGCTTGTTTTTTTGGCGAATTTTGACACACCAAGCTCAAAAGGTTGCCCATCACTGATTTAAGCAATGGGAAATGTCACCCGAATGCTCGGGGTCTTCCTTTGATCTCTCAGTCTTTCTGGTGACTGGTCCAGGAGAACTTAAACATAAAAATGTAGGCTCTAATTTCACTCTGTTCTTGACTCTTCCTGTGTTTTGTTTGATCTGATCCCTGGGGATAATGTGCTGCTGTCAGCTAGGGACTTACACACATGAAAAACTCTGCTCCTGATGGATGTGATGCAGAAGGGTTTGTGTTTAAGGACTTCTCCATCCGTTTCTCCCAGGAGGACGTACAGTGCTTAGAAGAAGGACAGCAGGAGCTTCAAAAGCATGAGAAGAATTATGACATCTTGATCACAGTGGGTAAGATCATTTTACAGTTTTATTTGCAGACCTAAATCGCTGGAAAAAGAATTGTGAACATGAGGGTCTTCTGGTGAGGCAGTGAGAGAGAGCTGTAGTGATCCCATCGATCCAAGTTAAGGGGCCCTTTCACGAAGCTGCGGTAAGGGAAGATAGAGTATCCTGATAGTGAGGTTGCAAAAGAGATTGTAGTAGATCGGGTATCTTTAAATAACAATAAAAATCAGACAAAAGATTGCCAATTAATACTGTCAAGTACTGAGCATGATGTACTTAGGAACAACAAACATAGTTTGAAATGTCTATATGCGAATGCCAGGAGCCTAAGAAATAAGATGGGAGAGTTAGAATATATTGCACTAAATGAAAAATTAGATATAATAGGCATCTCTGAGACCTGGTGGAAGGAGGATAACCAGTGGGACACTGTCATACCGGGGTACAAATTATATCGTAGTGATAGGGTGAATCGGATTGGTGGAGGGGTAGCATTGTATATTAACGAGAGCCTTGAATCAAATAGATTGAAAATTCTGCAGGAAACAAAACACTCCTTGGAATCACTGTGGATTGAAATTCCATGTGCAAAGGGGAAAAGGATAGTGATAGGAGTGTACTACCGTCCGCCTGGCCAGGACGAACAGACGGATGCGGAAATGTTAAAGGAAATCAGGGACGCAAACAAACTGGGCAACACAATAATAATGGGGGATTTCAATTACCCGCATATAGACTGGGTTAATGTAACATCTGTACACGCAAGGGACATAAGATTTCTTGATGAAATCAAGGACAGCTTCATGGAACAGCTAGTTCAGGAGCCGACAAGAGAAGGAAAAATACTAGACTTAGTCCTTAGTGGTGCTCATGATCTAGTGCAGGGGGGTAACGGTACGAGGGCCGCTTGATAACAGTGATCATAATATGATCGGTTTTGATATTGGCTTTGAAGGAAGTGAAACTAGGAAATCAAGTACGCTAGCGTTTAACTATAGAAAAGGTGATTACGACAAAATGAGAAAAATGGTGAAAAAAAGACTGAAAGGAGCAGCTCGCAGAGTAAAAAACTTGCATCAGGCGTGGATGCTGTTTAAAAACACCATCCTGGAGGTTCAGGACAAATATATTCCACGTATTAGAAAAAAGGGAAAAAAGACTAAACGTCAGCCGGCGTGGCTAAACAGTAAGATAAAGGAAATCATTAGAGCCAAAAAACAATCCTTCAGAAAGTGGAGAAGAGAACCAACTGAAAGTAACAGGATAGATCATAAGGAATGCCAAGCCAAATGCAAAGCGGAGATAAGGAGGGCAAAAAAGGACTTTGAGAAGAAATTAGCGTTGGAAGCAAAAATACATAGTAAAAATTTTTTTAGATACATTAAAAGCAGGAAACCGGCCAAAGAGTCGGTTGGGCCACTGGACGAAAATGGTGTTAAAGGGGCGATCAGGGAGGACAAAGCCGTAGCAGAGAAATTAAATGAATTCTTTGCTTCGGTCTTCACCGAGGAGGATTTGGGGGGGACACCGGTGCCGGAAAGAATATTTGAAGCGGGGGAGTCGGAGAAACTAAACGAATTCTCTGTAACCTTGGAGGATGTAATGGGTCAGTTCAGCAAGCTGAAGAGTACTAAATCACCGGGACCTGATGGTATTCATCCCAGAGTATTAATAGAACTAAAAAATGAACTTGCGGAGCTACTGTTAGAAATATGCAATCTGTCCCTAAAATCGAGTGTAGTACCGGAAGACTGGAGGGTAGCCAATGTTACTCCGATTTTTAAGAAGGGTTCCAGAGGAGATCCGGGAAATTATAGACCGGTGAGTCTGACGTCGGTGCCGGGCAAGATGGTGGAGGCTATTATTAAGAATAAAATTGCAGAGCATATACAAAAACATGGACTGATGAGACAAAGTCAGCACGGATTTAGTGAAGGGAAGTCTTGCCTCACCAATCTAATGCATTTTTTTGAGGGGGTAAGCAAACATGTGGACAATGGGGAGCCGGTTGATATTGTATATCTGGATTTTCAGAAGGCGTTTGACAAAGTGCCGCACGAAAGACTCCTGAAGAAATTGCAGAGTCATGGAATCGGAGGTAGGGTATTATTATGGATTAAGAACTGGTTGAAAGATAGGAAGCAGAGAGTAGGATTGCGTGGCCAGTATTCTCAGTGGAGGAGGGTAGTTAGTGGGGTCCCGCAGGGGTCTGTGCTGGGTCCGTTGCTTTTTAATGTATTTATAAATGACCTAGAGATGGGAATAACTAGTGAGGTAATTAAATTCGCCGATGACACAAAATTATTCAGGGTCGTCAAGTCGCAGGAGGAATGTGAACGATTACAGGAGGACCTTGCGAGACTGGGAGAATGGGCGTGCAAGTGGCAGATGAAGTTCAATGTTGACAAGTGCAAAGTGATGCATGTGGGTAAGAGGAACCCGAATTATAGCTACGTCTTGCAAGGTTCCGCGTTAGGAGTTACGGATCAAGAAAGGGATCTGGGTGTCGTCGTCGATGATACGCTGAAACCTTCTGCTCAGTGTGCTGCTGCGGCTAGGAAAGCGAATAGAATGTTGGGTGTTATTAGGAAGGGTATGGAGTCCAGGTGTGCGGAGGTTATAATGCCGTTGTATCGCTCCATGGTGCGACCGCACCTGGAGTATTGTGTTCAGTACTGGTCTCCGTATCTCAAAAAAGATATAGTAGAATTGGAAAAGGTACAGCGAAGGGCGACGAAAATGATAGTGGGGATGGGACGACTTTCCTATGAAGAGAGGCTGAGAAGGCTAGGGCTTTTCAGCTTGGAGAAGAGACGGCTGAGGGGAGATATGATAGAAGTGTATAAAATAATGAGTGGAATGGATCGGGTGGATGTGAAGCGACTGTTCACGCTATCCAAAAATACTAGGACTAGAGGGCATGAGTTGAAGCTACAGTGTGGTAAATTTAAAACGAATCGGAGAAAATTTTTCTTCACCCAATGTGTAATTAGACTCTGGAATTCGTTGCCGGAGAACGTGGTACGGGCGGTTAGCTTGACGGAGTTTAAAAAGGGGTTAGATAGATTCCTAAAGGACAAGTCCATAGACCGCTATTAAATGGACTTGGAAAAATTCCGCATTTTTAGGTATAACTTGTCTGGAATGTTTTTACGTTTAGGGAGCGTGCCAGGTGCCCTTGACCTGGATTGGCCACTGTCGGTGACAGGATGCTGGGCTAGATGGACCTTTGGTCTTTCCCAGTATGGCACTACTTATGTACTTATGTACTTACCATACTGTTCTGTAGCTTAAACAGTCAGCATAAACCATCCCCAAGTAGAAGCTTCACCAGTAGACTCAGTTCTTAAGCAAATCTTCTTTATGGTATTACTCAGAATAAACAAAGAAAATTCAACTTACAGGTCAGTTGCTTGTAAAAGATTTGTGGCCTTCTGCACATAGAGTCTGTATCTAACCATCTCAGAGGCAGGGAGATGACCAGAGCCTCAGCCCAGCTGAAAGGAAGAGCTGTAACACCCAAAGAACATATTTATAATTGATCTAGAAATGGGAATAATGAGTTAGGTGATTAAATTTGCAGATAACAAGAAACTATTCAGAGTTGTGAAATTGCAGGAGGACCTTGGGAAGCTGGAAAACTGGGCATCCAAATGGCAAATGGAATTTAATGTGGACAAGTGCAAAATGATGCCCGTTGAAAAGAATAACCCAAATTATAGCTATTTAATGCTAGGGTCCATATTAGGAGTTGCCACCAATGAAAATGAGTCATCGTGGTCAGTACTTCAAAATCTTGTGCTCAGTGTACGGCAACAACTAGAAAAGCAAACAGAATGTTAAAAATTACAGTGCAATCTGCTTAAGTGCAAGGGTCTGGGACCAAAGAAATGCATGCAGTTAACTGGAGCGTGCACTTAACCGTTGTGACCCAAAGAAGCTTGACATCTGATAAACATATGTACAGTACTGTTTATTATTATACGTACAGTATACAGTCTCCATTAACTGACATTAGTATTACTTGAAGTAATCAGTTATAGTCCTCTGTACATTCTTGGGTCTGTGAGTCCCATAGACTACGTCTGCCAGACGGTAAAAACTGTCATAGCACTGACATCCAGTGGCCTCCAGATAGGCTCGCATGGTGTTGAGACTGTCCAGCGCTCTAGCAAAAGTGACAGGAGGAGGTTGTTGAATTTCATCAACATGTGCCTCGCTGCTCATTTCTTCATCTGTTCTATCATCAGCCGTTGTTGCCTGCGTGTAGGCACATATCTCGACATCAGTGCTGTCTTCAGCTGTTTGTAGATCATAATCAACAAATACATGGCGATGAAACGCCTCTTCAGTAACATCGGCTGGGATGTCAATAACCTCTTCATCTGACGCGTTTGCAACAGCTGCATCTGTTTCCTCGCCACATCCTTAACCAAGCTTACCCGCTTGTAGCAGTTCACAATGGTTGCCTGAGTAACATGATTCCAGGCTTCTTTCTGCATATGCAGGGAATCCAACAGTGATAGATTACAAGCCAGTTCAACAGCACATTTATCCTTGCCAGTCTGGTCATCCACAACGCTCCTCACACAACGTAGCACAAGAGCCCGATAATGTTGTTTGAAATTGTCTGTTATGCCCTGATCCATAGGTTGGATCACAGAGGTAGTGTTTGGTGGCAGGAAGACCACCTTGAGGTTAGACAGCCTGACATCATCCCTGTGTGCAGCACAATTATCACAAAGCAACAAAATCTGACAATTTTGTGCCCGCATTCTAGTGTCTAACTTCTTTAGCCACGGCTTCCAAATTTCCCCAGTCATCCATGAATTTGCGTTAGCCTCGTATGACACAGGAAGTCGCTTAACTTTCTTGAAGCAACGGGGCTGTTTGCTCTTTCCAATGACAAGGGGTTCAAATTTCTCACTCCCATCTATATTGCAGCAAAGGAGGATCGTCAGTCGGTCCTTCGATGTTTTACCTACAGTAGTTTCGGCATGTTTGAATGCAAGTGTTTCATCAGGAATCACTCGCCAGAAGAGACCGTTTTCATCAGCATTGAAAATGTCACGAGGTGCAAAGTCGTTCAAGATAGTAGGAAGAACTGAAACAACCTAATTTTCAGCACCAAAGTCACCAGCGTCTGGTTTCTCACCATGCTGTTTCTTTAATTTTATGCTGTTCCTCTCCTTACATCTTTCCAACCATCCAACAGTGGCTTTGAATTCAGTTAGTCCAATACTTGCTGCTAGCTGGTTAGCTTTCTCCATAAGCAGCGGACCACTGACAGGAAACTGTCTGCTCCTGCCTCGAGAAAACCACCGAAGAAGAGCATCTTCTACCTCTTCAGCTTTTCCCGCCCGTTTTCGTTTCCGTTGTGGATTTGTATTGTTTTGCCATTCTTCCAGAAGCTGATCTTTCTGCTTCAAGACACTGGGATTAACACCATATTCTTTAGTAATAGATGCTTGACTTTGTTTTCTAATTTTTTTAAAGAACTTCTATTCATTCAACCAGTGTTAAAATCTTACAGTTCCGCCGCTCATAATAAGAGCTAGGCTTCTTAAAATCAAAACCATCTCTGATATAAAAGAGAGCTAGCTTGTAAAAATCAGAGATCCCCTTTGACACAGTTACATTTTAGTGTGGCGAGTACTGAGATGAGATAATTGAGAGCTGGCAAGGGTGGGGGCAATCTACTCTATAAACAATCCTAAGACTGGCACCTGCAAGACGTCATGAGCAAGCGTTGCTATGGTTATGTAGAGATAATACTGGGTCAGCTGCACCCCGGGTGAGAACATCCAAAGGGGGGGGGGGGGGGGCTAGAGGAAGGTTTGGGAACATGTGAAGTCATTCTGATCCACTGATAAGAACCAAGAGCCCTGGTGAGAGAGACTGGGGTCCATTGGAACCAATGAAGCCAAAATGGTATGTAAGGACCAGTCTGGAGAGTATTAGATCAGACAAGAGGAGAAGAAGACCAGAGAAGGAAGACTCCAGAAGGCTAGAGAAAGAGAGGACGTGCCATGATATGCTGTTCCATGATGTGAATGCTTGACTTGCCTGTACTGCTATTGGTAAGATTATAATAAACTATCTTATTATATCTATTGAATACTGGGTTCCTTTCTAATTACAGACCTAGCTACAGCCTGGTCTATGCAGACCTGCCATGCGCAAATACAGGATTGGGGTAATTAAGCATCTAGAGGGGATTTGCAGTTCTCTCTAGGATAGTGCAGAGAGCCCATGGCTTCCGCTGCCCAAATGGGTGAGGCAGACCTAATTATATACACTAACAACATTCTTTTGCTTATTCTGCCTGTGGCAGTTAAACAGGCAGTAAATTTGAAATCTCGTTGGTTGTCACGCACCAATCGGTTTCCATATTCCATGCGCGCACTTATGCGGAGTCTTTCCTGCAGAGGAGCGGTCTTGAACCATGCATATAAGCAAATCTTGCACTTATCAGTGGTGCGCTAAACCGAAGTTTGTCCCAATAGAAATTGATGGCGCCAAAATCGGGACCGAAGTATAGCATGCAGTTAAACAGAGCATGTGCTTATCCGACGTGCACTTAAATGGAGTGCTCTGTACTAGGAAAGGAGTGAAAAAAACAAAGAATATTATAAATTCTTTATCGCTCCATGGTGTGACCTCACCTTGAGTATTGTACATAAGTAATGCCATACTGGGAAAAGACCAAAGGTCCATTGAGCCCAACATCCTGTCCCCAACAGCGGCCAATCCAGGTCAAGGGCGCTTGGCAAGCTACCCAAACATACAAACATTTTATACAAGTTATTCCCGAAATTGTGGATTTTTCCCAAGTCCATTTAGTAGCGGTCTATGGACTTGTCCTTCAGGAAACCGTCCAACCCGTTTTTAAACTCTGCCAAGCTAACCACCTTCACTGCGTTCTCCGGCAATGAATTCCAGAGTTTAATTACGCGTTGGGTGAAGAAACATTTTCTCCTATGCCCCCTAGTCCTAGTATTTTTGGAAAGCGTGAACAGACGCTTCACATCCACCTGTTCCACTCCACTCCTTATTTTATATACCTCTATCATGTCTCCCCTCAGCCGTCTCTTCTCCAAGCTGAAAAGCCCTAGCCTCCTTAGTCTTTCTTCATAGGAAAGTTGTCCCATCCCCGCTATCATTTTTGTCGCCCTTCGCTGCACCTTTTCCAATTCCACTATATCTTTCTTGAGATGCGGCAACCAGAATTGAACACAATACTCAAGGTGCGGTCACACCATAGAGCGATACAACGGCATTATAACATCCTCACACCTGTTTTCCATACCTTTCCTAATAATACCCAACATTCTATTCGCTTTCCTAGCCGCAGCAGCACACTGAGCAGAAGGCTTCAACGTATCATCAACGACGACACCTAGATCCCTTTCTTGGTCCGTGACTCCTAACGTGGAACCTTGCATTTTTATTTATTGCATTTGTAACCCACATTATCCCACCTATTTGCAGGCTCAATGTGGCTTACATAGTTTGTTAACACATGTAATCTTGGATGTCAGGTACATTTATTATTGAGCAGAGATTAGTTAATGGAAGTAGGTAAAGAGAAGAAGGAAGGAATCTATTAGATATAGTAGAAGGTGGGTTTTTTCAGAAGTGGATTAGTGAAATTCTGGGTTTTCATTGTAGGCTTTGTTGAAGAGATATGTCGTGAGGGATTTGCGAAAGTTAGTTAGCTATAGTTTGGGTTCCTCTTTCCCATATGCATCACTTTGCACTTGCTCACATTAAACGTCATCTGCCATTTAGCCGCTCAGTCTTCCAGTCTCGTAAGGGCCTTCTGTAATTTTTCACAATCCTGTCGCGAGTTAACGACTTTGAATAACTTTGTGTCATCAGCAAATTTAATTACCTCGCTGGTTACTCCCATCTCTAAATCATTTATAAATATATTAAAAAGCAGCGGTCCTAGCACAGACCCCTGAGGAACCCCACTATCTACCCTTCTCCATTTTGAATACTGCCCATTTAACCCCAATTCTGGTTGCTGCATCTCAAAAGAGATATTGTGGAACTGGAAAAGGTGCAAAGAAGAGGGACCAGTATGATAAAGGAGATGGAGCTCACCTCGTATGTGGAAACGTTAAAGAGATTAGAGTTTTTCAGCTTGGAGAAGAGACTGCTGAGGGGGGATATGATGGAGGTCTATGAAATCCTGAATGGAGTGGAAAAGGTAAATGTGAATGAATTCTTTACGAACCTTTTCCGGAGATGGGAAGATGGTAGAACGAGAGGACATGAAATGAGATTGAAGGGGGGCAGACTCAAGAAAAATGTCAGGAAGTATTTCTTCACGGAGAGAGAGTGGTGGATGCTTGGAATGCCCTCCCGCGGGAGGTGGTGGAAATGAAAATGGTAACGGAATTCAAACATGCGTGGGATAAGCATAAAGGAATCCTGTGCCGAAGGAATGGATCCTCAGGAGCTTAGTCAAGATCGGGAGGCGGGGCTGGTGGTTGGGAGGCGGGGATAGTGCTGGGCAGACTTATACGGTCTGTGCCACAGCCAGTGGTGGGAGGCGGGGCTGGTGGTTGGGAGGCGGGGCTAGTGCTGGGCAGACTTATACAGTCTGTGCCCTGAAGAGGACAGGTACAAATCAAGGTAGGGTATACACAAAAAGTAGTACATATGAGTTTATCTTGTTGGGCAGACTGGATGGACCGTGCAGGTCTTTTTCTGCCGTCATCTACTACTCTTTCAAAAAGTACAAAGACCAGGGGAAGTTACATGGTGGCACATTTGAAACAAATAGGAGAACGTGTAAAGGTACAGTTAAGCTCTGGAACTCAGAGGAAATGGTAAAAGCAGTTAATGTAGCTGAGTTTGAAAAAAGGTTTGGACAAATTCCTGGGGAAAAGTCCATAGGCGTTATTAAGGAAAACCCGGGGAAGCCACTGCTTATCCGTAGCATCGAGTAGCTTGAATCTTGCACTTTCTGGTACTCTTAGATATTAGAACATAAGACCGAGGGTCCATCTACTACTACTACTTAACATTTCTAGAGCGCTACTAGGGTTACGCAGCGCTGTACAATTTAACAAAGAGGGACAGTCCCTGCTCAAAGAGCTTACAATCTAATAGACAAGTGAACGGTCGGTCCGATAGGGGCAGTCAAATTGGGGCAGTCTGGATTCACTGAACGGTAAGGGTTAGGTGCCAAACGCAGCATTGAAGAGGTGGGCTTTAAGCAATGACTTGGACGGGCAGGGAGGGGGCTTGGCGTAAGGGCTCAGGAAGGTTGTTCCAAGCATAGGGTGAGGCGAGGCAGAATGAGCGGAGCCTGGAGTTGGCGGTAGTGGAGAAGGGTAATGAGAGGAGGGATTTATCCTGTGAATGGAGGTTACGGGCAGGAACGTAAGGGGAGATGAGGGTAGAAAGATAGTGAGGGGCAGCAGACTGAGTGCATTTGTAGGTAAGAAGGAGAAGCTTGAATTGAATGCGGTATCTGATCGGAAGCCAGTGAAGTGACCTGAGGAGAGGGGTGATATGAGTATATCGGTTCAGGCGGAATATAAGACGTGCAGCAGAGTTCTGAACAGATTGAATGGGGGATAGATGGCTAAGTGGGAGGCCGGTGAGGAGTAAGTTGCAGTAGTCCAGGCGAGAGGTAATGAGAGCGTGGACGAGAGTTCGGGTGGTGTGTTCAGAGAGGAAAGGGCGAATTTTGCTGATGTTAAAGAGGAAGAAGCGACAGGTCTTGGCTGTCTGCTGGATATGCGAAGAGAAGGAGAGAGAGGAGTCAAAGATGACTCCGAGGTTGCGGGCAGATGAGACGGGGAGGATGAGGGTGTTATCAACTGAGATAGAAAGTGGAGGAAGGCCAGTATCCTGTTTCCAAGTTTAGTCCAAGTTTTTTTTAAAGAATTTGATACTGCTTTTTTTAGGAAGGTGGTTTACAATAAATCAATTCAAATCAAATGGAAAGAGAACTACAATTATTAATAGGAAAAAAACAGTGAAAGAAAGTAAGGAAAGACAAAGAAAAGAGACCAACTCTGATAGTGATCCTGCATCTGCCCAGACTATCGCTCGCTGCCTAATGTGAAGATAAGCAGAAAGTGGGTGTGATATGGAGGGGACTAATTGAACGTCTCCGGCGAAATAGGTCGCTGGCGATCTATTTTGGCGGCGGCGCAACAGCTGGCTGGAACCGTATTTTCAAAAAAAGATGGCCGGCCATCTTTTTTTTCGATAATATGGTGTGGGCCGGCGAAATGCCTTAGATTTTGCCGGGTTTGAGATCGCCAGTTTTGTTTTTCCGCGATAATGGAAAAACCTGCCGGCGATCTCAAACCCGGCAAAATCCAAGGCATTTGGCCGTGGGAGGAGCCAGCATTTGTAGTGCAATGGTCCCCCTCACATGCCAGGACACCTAGGGGGCACTTCAAACATCTTTTATAAACAACCAAATTAGCTTCCAGGTGCATAGCACCCTTCCCTTGTGTGCTGAGTCCCCCAGATCCCCCCCAAAACCCACTGCCCACAAGTGTGCACCTTTACCCTAGCCCTAAGGGCTGAAGGGGAGCACCTACATGTGGGTAGAGTGGGGTTTGGGAGGGCTCAACATTACCTACCACAAGTGGAACAGGTAGGGGGGGATGGGCCTGGCTCTGCCTTTCTGCAGTCCACTGCAACCAACAACAACTGTTCCAGGGACCTGCATACTGCTGTCAGGGTGCTGGGTATGACATTTGAGGCTGGCATACAGGCTGGCAAAAAAGGTTTGTATTTTAATAATTTTAGTGTGGGAGGGGGTTGGCGACCACTGGGAGAGTAAGGGGAGGTCACCCCCCATTCCCTCCGGTGGTCATCTGGTCAGTTGGGGCACCTTTTTGAGGCTTGGTCGTGAAAATAAAAGGACCAAGTAAACCTGGCGAAATACTTCTTATCGCCGGGTTTTATTTTTCCATTATCCGTGAAAGCCGGCCATCTGGTAGCCACGCCCAAGCCTGCCCATGTCCCGCCTTCGCTTCGCCGCCAACACGCCCCTTTGAACTTTCGCCGGCGAGGCGAAGGGTAAGCGGCGAAGCTATCACAAATGTAGCTTTCCATTATACGCTTTTCGCCGCTTTTGCGAAATCGCCGGCCATATCCCGATTTGTGTCGGGAAATAGCCGGCGATTACTTTCAATTATAAGCTGGATGGTTAGTCAGAGGAGTGGCCAACGATGAGAGCCAGCCTGCGGGTCTGTCCCGCATAGAGAATGACATGTGGACAAAGTTCGTCCCCATCCGTGCAAGCCTCAAAAGTTATGATAAATCTTTTTTTTTTTTTTTTAAATTAAAGTATAAAATGGAACAATATTTATGCACAACTGTTGTTTTATAAATCACAATTAGAAATCAATAATACAGATCAAGGATCAACAAATTCCCCCCCCCCCCCCCCTTCACAAACATCCCCTCCCTGCCCCACTTACAAGAGCGCCGGAAAAGGCCTGAGCTGCTACAGCCCTCCCTAGCACAGCCATGGGAACCAAAATGATCCAGTTCATCGAGCACCTGAAATAAACCCCCTGCCACCTTCTACCCTTCCAACCCCAACATATTTTAAACTGAATTATTTCAGGCGCTTACACATCTATGGAATCAAGTCAATGGTATGTAAAGACCCCTCGAGAGAGAGTGCCTTTCATTTAAACCTGATCAGACAAAAGTTTGTTATTGCAGGATCTAATATATGTTGACTTGACTATATGTTTAAAAACCCCATCTGATATTAACAAAGTGAATTTATATTAATGTTTTGATGTGATCTTGGTACGGCCAACACACTATATCCTCTCGTCATTATTCAGTGTCTTCCCCTGTCTTTTTCTTTGCCCCCTTCCCCTTCTGCCCCCACTTCAGGGCCATATATCTCCCCGGCCTGCCATACATACACACACTTCAGTGTCTTTCCACATTACGTTCCCCATGTAGACGTATCCAAGTCTGCTAACAGGAAGGGGAAACATGAAGAACAAATAGACAGAAAGACACAAACACGCACATGCGCATCTGAGTCTGCCAACAGGAAGAGGAAACGTGAAGAACAGATTGGCAGGAAGGGAGCCACCCTCACACCAGTGGGGCTCTTTCATGCGGTTAGTTGAGTGATAGTCTGGAGTCACCTTTGTATAACAGAGAGCCTTGTGCAAGTGCCTGAAACTTTTTCAAAATTTAAACAAACCAAAAACACTTTGAAACACAAATTGAACCCTTTCCATTGTCATAAATTGCTGTTTCATTGTAGTCACCTTCACTGACTATTACCCAGAACGTTTTCCTCCCTACTAGGGCACTAAAAGTTAAGTTCTCCAAAAATGTAAATTGTGGAATTTTCCATGTTTTCATAGTTCTACTTTGCAGCAATTCCCTTTGTACAGCTGGTGTTTGATCAGAGTCAAACAGACTCCCTGAAGCTAAACAGAAAGTTGAAGAGATTTTTGGGACACACACACACAACAATTGCAGCCAAGGGGCACTAAGGGACTCATGTTCGACAAGAAAAAAGTTCAAATGGTGACACAAACCCGCATTTGGACATTTTGATTTTCCAAAACGTTCAAATTGCTGTTTTCGAAATCCATTTTCTAAACATTTTGTTATGCAGTTCATTGGTAGTGCATGCAAATCACAAGAGGGCGTATCAGGGGTGTGTTGGGGGCGGGATTTGAGCATTACTAACATTTGGACGTTTTTCCGCCTTAATGGAACAAAACAAAAATGTCCAGGGCTACAATTGAGATGTTCTGGTCTAGACCTGTTTTTATAACGAATAAGGCACAAAAAGGTGCCCTAAACCAGATGACCACTGGAGGGATTCAGGCGTGACCCCCCCCTCCCACCCCTCCCAAAGATGTGAAAAAAACAGTACATATCTATGACAGCTTCAGATGTTATAACCAGTCCTATTAGAGCACAATCGGGTCCCTGGAGTAGACTACTAAGTGCACTGAAGGGGACCCAGGCCCATAATCCACTGTTAACAAGTACACTTGTGGTGGAAAATGTGAGCCCTCCACAACTCACCAAAAACCTACTGTACCTACATATAGGTGACACTTTCAGGCATAAGAGCTATTGTAGTGGTGTACAGTTGTGTTTTTGGAGAAGCTGGAGGCGAGCCCGCTGTGCTTTCTTCTTCACTGCCGTCGCTGCCACTGAAAATAAAAAGGTTAAACGCGCCGGGGGGGGGGGGGGGGGAGGAACGGAGAGGAGGGCTGTTGGGGAGCTGAGGGAGGGCAGGGAAAATCGCTGGACATGGATGGGAGGGGAGGGCAGGGGGAGAGAAGACAGAGCTGGACATGGAGAGGAGGGGAGGGCAGGGGGAGAGAAGAGATCGCTGGACATGTAGAAGAGAGGAGAGGAGGGGAGAGAAGAAATCACTGGACATGGAGAGGAGGGGAGGGCAGAGATCGCATGGCCATTTAGAGGAGGGGAGGGCAGGGGGAGAGAAGACAGAGCTGGACATGGAGAGGAGGGGAGGGCAGGGGGAGAGAAGAGATCGCTGGACATGTAGAAGAGAGGAGGGGAGGGGAGAGAAGAGGTCACTGGACATGGAGGGGTGGGCAGGGGGAGGGAAGAGATCGCATGGCCATGGAGAGGAGGGGAGGGCAGGGGGAGAGAAGACAGAGCTGGACATGGAGAGGAGGGGAGGGCAGGGGGAGAGAAGAGATCGCTGGACATGTAGAGGAGAAGAGGGGAGAGAAGAGATCACTGGACATGTAGAAGAGGAGAGGGCAGGGGGAGGGAAAGGATCACTGGACATAGAGAGGAGGGGAGGGCAGGGGGAGGGAAGAGAGTGCTCACTATACAATATAAGGGGGTAACAGTGTTGTGTACCTGGGACTTTTATGAGAAGTCCTCTGCAGTGCCCCTTAGGGTGCCCCAATGCTCTCCTGGGATATCTGTGTGGTCTGCTAAGAGTGTCGGCCCTCTATACATCCCAATGGCTTGATTTTGTTTTTGCCTTGGATGTTTTTTTTTTTGTTTTGAAAATGGTCCAAAAAATAGATGCACTGAGTAAGAAAAGCAAAGTGTAGGAAATGGCCATTTTCGAAACAAAAAGATAAAACGTTTCGCTGGTTTGATAATTATGTTCACCGCTTGGATTTTAAATGTTTTGAGCAAAACGTCATATCAAACCTTCCCCTCCACATGTCTCAGGGAGGTAGAGATTAACTGTGAGATAAGACCACCGAGAGCCCTTGGGCAAAGGGCTGAAATGTGGAGGCATTAACAAGCTACCATTACCCACTCTACAGGCTAGTTCAAGCTTAGTTTTATTTCTGTAAATGTGTCTGAGGAAGAAGGGCAACCTTTGAAATCTAATCAAGAAATTTATTAAGTTATGTCCAATAAAAAAGGTATCATCTTATTTTCTTTTCCATGTTTTATTTTGTTTGATTTCTATTGATAACAAGGATCTGGGGTTCCTAGCCCATTATAAACCATAAAGCTGTATGTCTCTGTTGATCACCCACCCCTCACCTATCCACACCCATCCTGTTAGAATATCAGTGATATGCTTTGATGTCCCCATGCATACCTCCTACCCACCCCCATCCTCCCACCCTGTCAGACTGTCATAGTAATGCTTGAATGTTTTCACTTATATACACTGTCAGCTAGCACATTTGCTTATTTCCGATCTGAGGAAGAAGGGCAACCTTCGAAAGCTAATCAAGAAATGTATTAAGTTATGTCCAATAAAAAAGGTATCATCTTATTTTCTTTTCCATGTTTTATTTTGTTTGATTTCTATTGATAACCTGTAAATGTGTCGACCTTTGTGTTTAGATTAGAAGACTTGTAAAGAAGCACTTACCAAATAAGTCAATAACAGACTTTTGAATTGAAATTCATCGTCATGCATTGTCGTGCAGTTCTATCAAGCAACCTGAGACAGTGTGTGGCATGTGTGTCATGTCATCACACTATTAGGATATATTAGGATGCTGACCCATAGCTCAGTTTAAATTGCCCTTCCCCCCACCAGGCTTAGGTAGGTGGCTTTCACAGAACCAGTCACTATTTAAAAAAATTCAGAATGATCACAGGACACACTACCAAAATTGATAGACAACCTAACCAATCCCAATAAATTCCCAATCAGGGAGGGCAGGGGCAGCAATGGAAGGAGAGGATCGCATCTGTCGCTCGACTGTAGGGGCTGCTGGTGCTCAGGGTCTGAGATATTGACACACAAGGCGCAGAGAGACTCACGGCAGGAAGATTTATTTCAATTTCTAGCTGTTCTGTAGTACTGTGTTCCTTCCGGATCCGTCCTTGTACTCGGTGGGGGGGGCTTATTTCTCACAGTCATTGTAACTAGTGTGTTGTAGTATATACAACAACAACAGTACACTGTGACAATCGCCACTGACTCTCATTCAAACTCGCACAGCTTCACCACTACTTGCTTGCCACTGTCACCACAAAACCCACAGGGACTGTCTTTTCTTCATGTTAAATTGTGAAACGCTGCGTACGACTGGTAGCGCTATAGAAATGATTTATAGCAGTAGTAGTAAAATGACACACCTTCGTGGCACGGTGTTTAGTTGTGAGGCCGGCGATATGCCCCGAAGAGTCCAATGATGGTACCCTTCTGAGGTGATGTCATGGTTGGACGGCGGGGAGCAGCGGAAGGCAGGCACATGACCGACCTCTCTCCTCTGTCCGTGGGTCTGGCACCCCCTCCCTCTCCCGCATTTACCTCAAAAGTTCCTTTCTCCATACAGGCCCCAGCATAGGCTCTCTGCCGCTGACTGCAAACGTCTCTGCTTTCTAACTTCCTGCTTCTGCAAGGGTGGGGTGTGGCAGAGAAGGTTCCGGTCACAGCAGATGGTCTAAGCCAGGACCCTGCATGGAGAAAGGAAGTTTTGAGGTAAATGGGGAGGGGAGGAGGTGTTTCAGAGATAGGGAAGATGCTTGGGGGGGGGGGGGGGGTGCCAGACTTGGGGACAGAGGGGAGAGAGATGTTGGTCATGTAAGGAGGAGGTACTGGGCCCCCAGGCACTGGCCCAATTGTCTGATCATTTTGCACGTGGGTCTGATTAGTCTGTCGTCTGTCCCATTATAACTGTTGGGTATTTTAAGTTGTGTTTTCATTAACTGTGATCTGCTTCAAGGCAACTTTATCTTACTAAAAGAATATAAAGAGCAATAGATCAAATTAAATTAAATATAGGTTTGTACTTGCCTAGTCTCACTAGTCTGTGATTTACAAAGTTTGATCTGCTCAGTAGCTTAATAGAGCAGCAGTTTGAGAACCAAGGAAAGTCCGGTTTTAAACCCACTGCAGCTCCTTGTGACCTTGGGCAAGTCACTTAACCTTCCATTGCCTCAGGTACAAACGTACCCCCCCTGTTTACTAAGCCGCATGGCAATTCCAACACAGCCAATTCAAAGTGAATGGACTATGTTGGCGTTAGCTCGCCGCTAGCGCAGCTTAGAAAACAGGGGGGGTTCGATTGTGCGTCCTCCAGGGACAGAAAAATACCTACGTGTGTCTCAATGTAACCGTGAAGTACGACTGGAGAGGTGTGAGCCAAACCCAAATAATAAAGTGCCATATGTTTCTGTTTTACTCTGCTGCTTTTGATTTGCTTCCTGGTTCGTGTTCTCAGTTGTGTCCCAGAATCACAAGTTCTGTGCTGGAGTCTGGAATCTCCCACTGGAGAATTCTCTCCATCAGTAATTCAATTCCCAGTTTCATCAGAGCCTTTCACTTCTCTAATCTCTGTCTGCAACATACATAATATTACATTTTTATTTACTTTTTCTGCAGAAAATGATGTTTCCACGGAGATCGATCCTGGGGAGAACCACGAATCCAAGAAGACCTTATCGCAGGGAGAGAGAGAGGAGACGGCATCATGTTCTGACGGAGGAGAAAACTGCCTCTTAGAAAACGAGCAGAAAATTTCAGTTGAAGGCTCAGCTGAGAAGTGTGAGGAAAATGCCAGTGGAGTCGCATGTACAAGAGAAGAGAATGGAGACCAGGCAACAGAAGAAAGAGGTTTAAGCAATACAAATGGGATACATATCACAGATCCTGTAACTCAGAAACCACAGAAAGGATCGAGCGTTGAAGAGACACCAAATACAGAAAATGAGAAAACCCTCAAACAGAAGGAAGAACTACAGAACACAGAGAAAACACACACAGGAGAGACACCTTTTACATCTACCAAAACCAAGAATGCTTTAACTCAGGATACAGATCAGGAACAATGGAAAATGCATCCGGGAGACAAACCATTTGTATGTTCTGAGTGTGATAAAAGCTCCTGGCCAAAAGTACACCCTCCAAAACACCAGAAAGTACACACCGGTGAGCGACTGTTTTGCTGTTGTGAATGTGATAAAAGATTCTGGACCAAGACCAGCCTTGAAGTACACAAGAAAATCCACAGTAATGAAAGACCATTTTCTTGTCTTATTTGTGAGAAAAGATTCAGACATACGAAAGGTCTCCGGTTACACCAGAAAACACATACAGGTGAAAAAGCGTTTTCATGTGGTCTGTGTGATAAACGATTCACGTGGAAGTCAAATCTCACCAAACATCAGAAAATTCACACCGGGGAGAAACCGTTTTCCTGTCCTCAGTGTGGTAAATGCTTCGCTCAGAAGACACACCTCAACATACACCAGAAAACCCACACCGATGAGAAACCATTTTCTTGTCCTGAATGCGATAAAAAGTTCAGGATTAAGAAAAGCCTCACAATTCATATGAAAATACACACTGGTGAAAGACCATATAGTTGCACTGAGTGTAATAAGAGCTTTATTCAAAAGGTACATCTTTTAAAACACCAACGTGTTCACACTCGTAAAATTCCATCTTCAGCTGATGGTAGCAAAAAACTAATTCCGAAACCCAAGCGAACAAGACGCCCGAAACCTCCATCTGGTCCAAAGCCTCCTAGCGAGAGACCGTATTTATGTACCGTCTGTAATAAAAGATTCACTAGGAAATCGCATTTAAAGTCACACCAGCATATCCACACAGGGGAGAAACCATTTCCTTGTACTGAGTGTCATAAAAGGTTCAATCAAAAGACCCACCTCAAAATACACCAAAAAACCCACACTGGCGTGAGTCCTTATTTGTGCACTCGCTGTAGTAGGTTTTTTAGTCAGAAGGCAGCCCTGACGAGACATGAAAAAATACACCTTGTTGAGAGACCGTTTTTATGTACTGGATGTGATAAACGTTTTCGTCAGAAGGAATATCTTATAAGGCACCAGAAAATCCACGCTGACGTCCCGAAGGTCAAAGTTAAATGCCGGCGCTAGAGGCCCCACTGTCGCCAGACTCGCATCTGCATTTACCTTCGCACCTATGATCGGAGGGGTCTGGTGCAGCAACCGTGCAAAGTTAATTTTAAATTAGATTTAAGTGAGCACTGCTGTTTTCTGCCCTTGTGGTCAGAGAACAGCACTCTCATCGTAGGGGCGGAATAGCTCTTTAACCCTATGCCAGCTCAGAGCTGGCGTTAGGTTTAAGGCTTCCTTTGTTCCCGCTCTCCAGCCCCATCCAAGTCAAGCAGCCCGGGCTGTCACCATGTCCTGGGGGTCCAGGTGGGCTAGTGCCAACCCCAAGCTCCCCCCCAATACAGCAACAAGGGCACAGGGCACTGATAGGAAGCCCCATAGGGCACTGCCATGTTGAGGCGGCACTGGAAGAGGAGGGAGTACTTGTGTTGGTGGGGGGGGGGGGGGCTGGAGGTCTGCTGGACCTGCAGCCCCCTGTGTCACTGTATTGGGGAGGGGCACTAGGCCACAAGGGCCTCAGCGATTGTGGGGTCCGGAGGTCCCACGGACCTCCCATCTCCTTTGCTTGACAGATCCGAGCTTTAGACAGCCCTGACGTAATCAAATGCAGGAGGATTGCTCAGGCACAGTCCTCCCGCACTTTCCCCAAATGATCAACGCTAATAATGTGCTTAAATTAGCATGTTATTAGTGTTGATCATTGGGGAGTTAATTCCCTGTGCTGTTCCGGCTTTATTTGTAGGGCACTGTTCAGGACACTGCGGGGGATTGATCATCGAGACCGAATGTCTTATATGGGATTTATAGATTATACTTACAGCTCAATTATCATAGGCCTCCAGGCATAATTAACAGCATTAGAAGGCCCTAAAAGGTACTTGAGTACAAAAGCAAACAACCACAGCCAGACTTCATCCTTAGACTTGGACAAATATTCTGAAGCTGACCGAGTTAAATCATACCAGGACATGCAGAGAGAGATACAAAACAATGAAAAACAAATCTTTAGAGAATTGAACCAAAAGAAAAAGAAGGAAAAACAAGTGGAAAATGCAAAAAAAAAAAAAAAAGTACAGAGGGAAATACAGTTACCACACACAGATCAAAATCTGAGACAGGAATGATTAAAGAAAGCTGAACTTAAAACCTGAAGATGAGAGGGTGATAATTGCAGCACAGGACAGCGGTTGGAGTTCACAGCAAGGACAGAAAAAAGGCTGGTAAAAGAACGGTGCACATTTTGTAAGGCAAAGCTGCAGATGGTTTCAGATCTGATCACTGGATGTGATGTGGCTGATTTTAGAAGCCTGTGTACAGAAGGTGCAGTGAGGTAGCCCAGCTCATTCACTAGAAACTGTAAATGTTATAACGTTAGTGTCCGAAAAACACTGGGATTTTGATTCTGAAAGAAACATGGTGAATAAAGAAATTGTGGTCACCTAGGATGTTCCCCCAAACCAACTGATAAAAAAAGCTTGATGCTGGAACTTAGGAATTTTCTCCCATTTTGTGTGTATGGGAGGGGAACGACTTAATGTCCATAATGGCAGAGAAGAAAAATACAAGATTGGCATCACTCCAGAAGTGTCAGAAAATTCCTCCAGCCCGAATAAATATTCTTCCAAGTGCACATTAATATGTTCCCTGTTGATACAACATTTTTCAGGCTTCCTAAGGAAACCATTGGGTACAGTGGAAGTATTAGAGCACTAGCAGTAAATGTGAGAGATTAATTTAATCTCCAAGATATCCTGGTTTACAAGTGAGATTCATTTCCTGTCATTTACAGGCCCAGACACTGTAATAAAGTAGGTGATGGCAAATTAAAGACCGGTTGTCCCAGTTAGTCTGTTCAGATATGAGTCCACACTGCTAGGAACAGAAAACATGTATCCCAATATACAGCTGTAAAAGCCTAACCATTTGTAGATCGTACCAGCTGTTCAAATCATTTTGTCTTGTTTTCTTCGTTGGAGCTCTGCCATCTGGTTAGATGAACATAGAAGATCATATACTTAATCCAGGACTCATTAATGCCTAATCATCAAGCTTTATAAGAATCCAAACAGCTGCCAGAAGTGTGAGAGAACGCCTGTGACAAAGTAAGGTAACACAACCATCCATTGGAAACTGTGTAACGTGTTTTATTAGGGAAATTCTAGGATTATTAACAGATCAGCAATGCCAAATTTATATTTATTTGGATTTCAATTTGGATTTATTATTTTTAATCTGCCTATGTCCAAGGTGGCTTACAAAAATACATACATAAAATCATGCAAACACATACATAAAATCTTGTAAATACACAATAACATGATACACAATTAAACAATAACATCCAGGCCCTTTAGGCGATCCAAAGAAGTAGTATCAGCAAATGCATAATATGGCAGGCCAAACATACCAGAAAGTAACATCCAGGCCCTTTGAGTAATCAAAATAGTAGCGCTATAGAAATGATATAAGTAGTAGTAGTAGTTTAATATGCCAGGCAAATCAAAAGTCTTTTCAGCTGGTGTTTAAATGTCAATGCATGTTGTTCATTTTTGAGATTTCTCGGCAATTCGTTCCATATTGTTGGTCCAGCTAAAGAGAAAGTTCCTCTTTTTTCGTTATGTCCAAACACACACAATTCAAAGCAGGCAGTCACGAGACATCAGTGAAAGTAATCGACGTGATGGAATGTACTTTTGCACCGCACGTGTCAAGTACAAAGAGGATTTCTGGTGCAAAACATGCAGCATCAAAAGTAGCTTTAATTTTGTACGATAAGCAACTGGCAACCACTTCAAGCTTATTACGTATACAGTGATGTGATCAAACTTCGACAAACTAAACAGCAAACGTACTGCTGAATTATGAACCATTTGTAATGATTTAATACTGGTGGCAACTAAGCCCAAATAAGCTATATTACAGTAATCAATGCTACTCATAACAATAGTTTCAACAACTCGAACGAGATCCATTTTTTGGTAGAAGTCTCTGTAATTTACTAAGTACTAGGTTATTCTTTCTTTTATTAACTTCTGTCTAGCTTAAGCTTCTAGGAAATAAATTAGTTTTGAAATCGTAGATTAGCCACAGAAGACCTCGACCAATTTGATGAGAAAACTCCTTCGTGCCCTTCAGCTATTCTGTAAGCATCAGACTATGTCAGGTTTGTACATTTCAAACCCTGCTTGTAAGACAGCATCGGAGAAGGTGTAACATTTCTTTTCTCTGGGTGTGTCATGAAGTCCTGGATCCAGATAAAGTAGCCTGACTCCTCCACTGGAAATTTTGTAAATATCACAAGATTATGGGGAATACTGGGATTCTAGCGGCTAAAGAGTGGCGATTTTAAAGTAATTCTATCCTGGACAGCCAGTATTAACTTCTCAAAACTTTATTTTGCTTGCTTGATTCTGTGGGAAATAATTAGTTTTGCTTTCTAACATGAGCTGCTCCCCACCTGGCTTGAAAATCAGACAGTGTTTCTGTGGCCTCTGTGTGTGTAAAGATTCTCCTGTAATAGGTTTAAGTCTCAGGTCAGTGGAATAAGATTAGGGGGGAAAAGTGTGCCTGACCTTAAGTTTGCTGCTTTACAGATGGCTGAAGAGCCAAAAGCAAATCTGGACATTGGTATATGTTCAATATGAAAGCTAACTTTTAGAGGGCAATTTTATAACCGGTGCCCAGGGTAGAAGAAAGGCGCCTATGTTCTAAAGATATATGCATGAACAAAAGCAGCCATAAATATTAATGCATAGAATATATGTGAAAATTGTGGGCTTGCCCTTGCTTCACACAAACTCCTCCCCTGAGCGCACCTGCTGAACAAATACCGACCTTAACCGGACATACTTTTAGGGGTGACCTAATTTTATGGGAAGCTGTTTATGAATGATAAAGATGATAAAAGTACCTCCTAGTATGCTTTTCGCTGTTCTCTGCGCCTATCTGGACGAGTGTTATAATGTAGATTTTACTCCTTGTGTGTTCTAATCTTTCCAAAGGAATCAGAAAGTGGGATGGTTACCTATACAGTCAGCGGAATAAACATTGCTGGAAAATAAGCATAATTTGGCGGTAGCCTGTTAATATCTTTTCGTAGTACCTGTTAATATTTCTTCCACAAACTATTTCAGTCATCCCGTTTGGCCACTGGATTGTTACAGATAAGAATCTTTTTGGTATGTTTAAATGGATTTTCATTCTATGCTCTGTATAAAATCACTTGTATATTTACTATTTTGTAACTCATTTATGAAAGACTTCAATAAAAAATTAAATAAAAGAAACAGGGAGTGACTGGTATATAAAACTTGTATTGAACTTTATATTCGTTATATAATAACTTCCCTCTTTATGATCCCTTGATGTGTCTGTTTATATCTATTTCATTGTAAATAACTTCAATTTATATTTGTTTCTTCACCGTAGGTGGCTATCGCCTCACGGCACTATGTAAGCCACATTGAGCCTGCAAATAGGTGGGAAAATGTGGGGTACAAATGTAATAAATAAATAAAATATAAAGAGGAGCATTTTCAATATCAAATGGCAAAAAAAAGTCCATAATGGAAGAAAGAAAGAAACATGTTCCAATATTTGAAAATACACACCCAAAAAAAGTGTTTAGAAAAAGGAAGTCTTGCCCGACCAGTTTACTTCATTTCTTTGAAGGCGTGGATAAACATGGATAAAGGTGAGCTATGTTTTGATTTGGACGTCCTTGCACAATGTCCCGATCCAGGGGCGGGGAAACCTGTATTTTCGAAACAAGATGGACATCCATCTTTCATTTCGAAAATACCATCAGGGACGTCTAAATCTTTAAATTTGGTTGTCCTTAGAGATGGACGTCCCTAGACATGGTCGTTTCTGATTTTCAGCGATTTTCGAAACCAAGGACATCCATCTCAAAAACGACCAAATGCAAGCCATTTGGTCATGGGATAAGCCAGCATTTGTAGTGCACTGGTCCCCCTGACATGCCAGAACACCAACCGGGCACCCTAGGGGCCACTGCAATGGACTTCATAAATTACTCCCAGGTACATAGCTCCTGTACCTTGTGTGCTGAGCCCCCAAAACCCACTACCCACAACTGTACACCACTACCATAGCCCTTATGGGTGAAAGGGGGCACCTAGATGTGGGTTTCTGGTGGTTTTTGGAGGGCTCGCTGTTTCCTCCACAAATGTAACAGGTGGGGGGGGGGGGGGGGGTATGGGCCTGGGTCCGCCTTTCTGAAGTGCACTCGCCCACTAAAACTGCTCCAGGGACCTGCATGTGCTGTGATGGACCCGAGTATGACATCTGAGGCTGGCATGACATATTTTCAAAGATGTTTTTTGAGGGTGGGAGGGGGTTAGTGACCACTGGGGGAGCAATGGAAGGTCATCCCCAATTCTCTCCGGTGGTCATCTGGTCAGTTCGGGCACCTTTTTGTTCCTTAGTCGTAAGAAAAACAGGTCCGGGTGAAAATGTCCAAGTGTTCATCAGGGACGTCCTTTTTTTCGATTATGGGTCAAGGACGTCCAAGTGTTAGGCACGCCCAAGTCCCACTTTTGCTACGCCTCCGACACGCCCTCTTGAACTTTGTCCGTCCCTGCGACGGAGTGCAGTTGGGGATGTCCAAAATTGGCTTTCGATTATACCGATTTGGATGATCCTGGGACAAGGACGTCCATTTTCTGATTTATGTCGAAAGATGGGCATCCTCTTTCGAAAATGAGCCCAATAGTGTACCTAGATTTTCAGAAAGCTTTTAATAAAGTTCCTCATGAGAGACTCCTGAGAAAAATAGAGTCATGGGATAGGAGGCAAGTTTCTGGTGTGGATTAGGAATTGGTTATTGGACAGAAAACAGAGGGTAGCGTTAAATGTTCATTTCTCTCAATGGAAGAGGGTGAACAGTGGAGTGCCACAGGGATCTGTGGGACTGGTGCTATTTAACATGTTTATAAATGATCTGGAAAACAAGAACGACAAGTGAGATGAATAAATTTGCAGATGAGACAAAACTATTCAAGGTTGTTAAAACACGTGCGGACTGTGAAATATTGCAGGAAGACCTCAGGAGGTTGGAAGACTGGGCATCCAAATGGCAGATGAAATTTAATGTGGACAAATGCAAAGTGATGCACGTTGGAAAGAATAATCTGAATCATAGTTAACTGATGCTAGGGTCCACCTTGGGGGTCAGCACTCAGGAAAAAGATCTGAGTGTCATTGTAGATAATACGCTCAGTGTGCGGCAGCCAAAAAAAGTAAACAGGATGCTAGGAATTATTAGGTGAATAAGACTGAAAATACTATAATGTGTTCAGTTCTGGTAGCCAAAGCTCAAAAAACATACAGCAGAATTAGAAAAGGTTCAAAGAAAAGCGACCAAAATGATAAAGGGGATGGAACTCTTCTCATATGAGGAAAGGCTAAAGAGGTTAGGGCTCTTCAGCTTGGAAAAGGACTGATGAGGGTAGATATGATTCAGGTCTACAAAATCCTGAGTGGTGTAGAACGAGTAAAAGTAAATCAAATTTTTTTTTTTTTACTCATTCCAAAAATACAAAGATTAGGGGATACTCGAGGAAGTTACATGGAAGTTCCTGAGCCACAGCTGAGCTAAACGCGCTGTGATTGGCTCAGAGACTTCCAGGTCTCTTAGCTGACTGAAGCATGGCCAAAAAAGATGTTTTTATTATTTGGGTGTGAATAATGGCCAAAATGGAAGGCTATTTTTGTGATGCACGCTTTCAACTGCACTCTCCGATAGCAGCTGATTGAAAAACGGGGGTGAGCGGCGCGGCGTCTTAGGGCAGCGTATTTGACATGCGCAGAACAGCCAGCATAACGCTTGGCTGCTGTGCGCAAGCTCTACCAGCCGATTATCTGATGGTTTTACGAAGGGTTAGAGAATGCAAGTGAGCTGCAACGAGCAGCTCATTTGCATTCCCTCTTCTTGATGCATAGCCGTTCCCTACCGATTCGCTATGGAATTCGGTACGGAACGACTCTAACGACGACTTTAGTGCATCTTGCCCTTAGTTGGGATGCATTTGCCCATGAGTTCATAATGTTTAAGCACGTAAGTGCAAGTTAGTGTTAATTACAATCAATTAACACTAGTGCGAATTAGTTAATTTGTCAATTAACTTACATGTGTAACTATAGGTATTGTATAACCTGTGTGCACAATTTTGCACGCTAGGCATAATGTTTTGCACTCAGGATTACAAAATGAGGTGGACTATGGCATGTGAAGGCTTTGTGCCTGGGACAAAGGGCAGCTCTGTGTAAACCTGTGGTCAAAAATGACTGCCCAGCCCAAATTTTGTCCTGATTAGGACACACACAGTGAAGAGAATGTTTACAGTACCCATTACTTCCCTCACCCATAACTGTCTTGTTTGTCTGCGTTACTTAGATTGTAAGCTCTTTTGAGCAGGGACTGTCTCTTTGTGTCAGGTGTTCAGCGCTGCGTGCGTCTGGTAGCGTTATACAAATGCTAATAATAATAATACTGGAGGATTTAAAGTGACCGCTGTCTATCTGGCGTGACGCATAGGTAGTAAAAATAAGGAACAGCTGAAGGATTTCAATGGAAGTTATCTTTACAAGGGTTTAAGTCAGTGTCTACATGCTGCTTTCTTTCCATTGGAATCATTTTACGATGTATTAGGGATACATTTGTTGTTACATTTGTCCGGCTTGTCATTGCTAAGTATTCATCTCTACAAAGAATCCCCTTAACTTCTGCATCCTTTTCTACCCTTCAGAGTCCTAGGTTCAGTTCTGTTCTGTATAGCTTTTCTCAGCTGCCCTTCTGCTCTCAGAAGACCATCAACTCATTTCTTTCATCACCTTAATGCGGAAGGGTTAAGGGACCAGTGAATCTCGAGTCTCCTGCGGGTACTCTATGCATGTCTTATAAATAATCCTTTCTGAGAGTGCATTAAATCCAACTGGTGTGGTGAGCTGGGTGATGCAAAGGGATAATCAACTCATTCTCTCTCGATGGGATGCGGTAAGTTTATTTCGGCAACAAATGAAATTGTCACCAAAGCTTTGATCAGTTAGGCGCAGGACTTCTAAAAGCAGCTTAACAATATCAGAATAACAATTTAAAAAAATATCTACAGCAATGATGAGTGGGGCTTAACTTGCTTCAAATATATCTTTAACTGGATTGTCAAAGCACTATCCAGTTACTTCAGGGCTATTCCAGTATCTTAGGGAGTCTTTTTTTACTAAGGTGTGCTAGCATTTTTAGCGCGTGCTAAAAAATCAGCTGGCGCTAAACGCTGAGACAACCGTGGGCACAATTTATTTGATAAATAAGTGGTTTACAAAGTCTAGTAATAAGTGGGGGATAGAGATCCAGGGATCTAGGAGCTGAACGGAGGGCAGAATGTGTGTATGGGGGGGGGGGGGGGGGGGAGTGTTAATCAGTTTTCATAGGGGTAGAAGGTAAATAATGGGGTCCCAGCTGGAACTATGCAGGAAATTGTACAGGTTGATACATTAATATGTGGGAAAAGAATGAAACAGTATAGTGACAAAGTCTGCAGTAGGTTCAAAATTATTCCGAATAATGAAACCTAGAGCCACTGATGAATGTGGAGGAGTGGCCTAGTGGTTAGGGTGGTGGACTTTGGTCCGGGGGAACTGAGGAACTGAGTTCAATTCCCACTTCAGGCACAGGCAGCTCCTTGTGACTCTGGGTAAGTCACTTAACCCTCCATTGCCCCATGTAAGCCGCATTGAGCCTGCCATGAGTGGGAAAGCGCAGGGTACAAATGTAACAAAAATAAAATAGATACTATTGGAGATTCTACATGGAATGTTGCTACTCTTTGAGATTCTACATCGAATGTTGCTATTCCACTAGCAACATTCCATGTAGAAGCCTGCGCGGCCACATTGGTGATCTGCAAGGGCCGACTTCTAGTGGAATAGCAACATTCCATGTAGAATCTCAAATAGTAGCAACAGTGGAGGAGTGGCCTAGTGGTTAGGGTGGTGGACTTTGGTCCGGGGGAACTGAGGAACTGAGTTTAATTCCCACTTCAGGCACAGGCAGCTCCTTGTGACTCTGGGCAAGTCACTTAACCCTCCATTGCCCCATGTAAGCCGCATTGAGCCTGCCATGAGTGGGAAAGCGCAGGGTACAAATGTAACAACAAAAAAAAAAAATCAGCAACAGAGACAAATATAGAGACCTACACAGAAGAGAAAAGGAGGATGGAAGAGCCTACACTTTCGACAGAGGAGAAATAGGGAAAGGAAAGCATAAAATGAGTCAGAGTAATTATGCTCCAAAAAACCGCTTGGTGGGCCAGTCATAATATTGAGGAACAAACAATGAAAGCAACTGGAAAAGCAAGGGAGAAGAAGCAGGTTTTAGGCTGAGATTTGAACAAGTCTAAGATTCAAGGGGAGGTTATTCCAGCCGGTAGGGGTGATTACACTGAAGCAAGATGTTCTGGTAATATCAAGGCAACCCTGGTGGAAGGAGGACAGCATCAGAAAGTGTTGGGAGGATTGGAGAATCCTTTCAGGGGAAGATTAGCCAAAATGAGTGGAGTCCAGAGGATTAGATCTGCAGCCAAAATATCTGAATAAATTTACCTGGGTCGAGGTCTGTCTGTATTTTTAGATTGTAAGCTCTATTGAGCAGGGACTGTCTCTCTGTGTCAGGTGTTCAGCGCTGCTTGCGTCTGGTAGCGCTATACAAATGCTAATAATAATAATAATAATAATGATATCGTTATCCTCTAGATTAATTTAGACCCCCACCTTCACACACAAACTCTGGAATGTCCCTGTCCCTTCCTACTCTTAAATGGCTAAATTTTGACTGACCAAAATTTATGCATTACCTGACACTACTACTTCTACTTATTTCTATAGCGCTACTGGGTGTACACAGCACTATACACTTGAACGTGAAGAGACAGTCCCTGCTTGACAGAGCTCACAATCTAATTAGGACAGACAGACAGGACAAATAAGGGATAAGGACAAAGAGTAGCAAGATTCCGGAATCCCAAAGAGTAGCAACATTCTGTGCGGAATCCTAAAGAGTAGCAACATTCTGGAACCCAAAGAATAGCAAGATTCCAGAATCCCAAAGACTACTACTACTTATCACTTCTATAGCACTACTAGACATACACAGCGCTGTACACTTGAACATGAAGAGATAGTCCCTGTTCGACAGAGCTTACAATCTAATTAGGACAGACAAACAGGACAAATAAGGGATAAGGACAAAGAGTAGCAAGATTCCGGAATCCTGTAGGGTGAGATAAATAATACCTAGGGCAACAAGTACCCACAGATTACTTATACCAAGATTCCCTGATGCATAAGTCTGCCTAACAGACTCACTAGCTCTGTCTAGGGTGAGATACAGGAATCTTGCTTCTGGCACCTCTCCAGGTGTTGGTGTGTAGAGTGAAAAAGAAAGACACAGCTGATAGATATATATATATTAGCTTTATTATGGATAAGAAAATAGAAATACTCTGCGCTAGCTTATGCAATAAAAATATCCCTTACTGATATGAGCACTACCAAAATATATTGTCTAAACTACACTCTGATTATCCTGAGACTAAGTACAGTAATGATTAGAACAGTACAAATGATAACCTAATAATCCTTATGAAACTTATCACATCTTATGCAAAATACACATTAGCTGCTTTCCCTGACCAAGAGCTGACATAAACCAGTCGTACTTAGATAAAACCACTGCCTAACCCCAGACCAGGAAATATATCACTGTGATCTTACCACGCTGTCGTGATGACGGCTTCAGATAAGACCGGAGCAGAATCTCCCCAGACGCTATTTTAGCTGTCGGTGTCTTAGGTAGTGCAGGTCTTTATTAGCCCACGTAGGTTCCCGTCACTCCTTTGGTTATCAGAGCCAATATCTCTGCCACAGGTATTTGCACCAGGATGCAGGTCACGATGTTGGTATCATACAAAGTCTCTGGCTCCCCCCGAGCCTTGCTGGATCTCTCAGGTCCTCTTACCAGTTGCCCCTCTTCCAAGGGTCTCCGACTCACTAACTTACTTCTGTTCCCGCTTTCCCCGTACCTCTCGGTCAGGTGACGGTAGGAACCAATCATGATCTTGTCCAGTTCAGTACATGGCAAGAAGAGTTCTTTGTTTTGTGACCTTGGAGAATGGTAACTTCTGGAGCCATGTCTGCCTCCCTACTCCGTTCTCAGGGTGATAGAAGGGGGTGTTTAGAACACAGACTGTCCTTGGCTTTAGCAAGCCTGTCAGTGATTTTCCACAAGTTGAAGCTGGATCTTGCTGACACAGAGAGGTTGCAGCAGCCATCTTATTATACCAAGATGTCATAGGCTTGTATAGGCCAAGACCAGCATAGGCTAGATCACAGGGAAATACCCCTACAGATTCCCCCCCTTGGAGATGGAAGTTACTACAAAGGAGTAAAAGCCTTCTCCAACCTAACTAATAATACAGCTAGACGGGTTGACATCAAGACTCATGGTCAGGACCAAAAATTAAGAACTGTAAATGTCAGTAACTCAAAACTAACACTCTGTTAAGGATAACTGGAAGCAAATAATTCAAATACTTCATGAAATCATAGCAATGTTCAAAAGTATACCAAAACTAAACAGCAAACACTGATACTAGAACAAACATAGGGTGTTAGCTGTTATGTCCTAACACATGAAAGTATAATCAAAAATCAATTATCATACTATAAAAGGCATGGCAAAGCATAAGCAAATTAGTCCTTAATATGATAGTAGACTAAAACTGTTGCATCATGGAGAATTACTCATGGTTGACCTCCACAAAGTCTAACAAAGTCAATGATATGAGAGTCTTTAGACTGTAAAACAACATAATGTCCAAACCAAAGTCAATAGGGTGGACCGTGATGCATGATGAGGTGTAAATGGACAACTTCTCACATCAAGAAGACATCAAACAGGAACAAAATGGTCCACGTAATGGTGATGATGAAGAAAGTCTTCAAACATAAGCATTGGACACAGTTCAAAAAGAAAGTCAATGAAATGTCCCAAAAACAAACAAACACACATCCAAAACTTCACTGTCAGGAACACTGGATCGGTTGAAATAAAAATAAAACCAAACAAATTCCCCCCCAACAAGAAGAATGATTCTTGGCCAAAGAAAAACTCCAACAGTCATGACTAAACAATGGAAATCATGAGGAACAAGGGGAAGGAATGTTGAAAACCACAATGGATTAGGAAGCAGGGCGTCAGGAACATCTTGTAGAACGACATCAGGAACAGGAACAGGATCAATCTGTTTGGCAACTGCACCGGATCTTCAAGGTTTTGTTTTTTTTCTTTGTAGCTGAAAAACAAAAGAAGACGAAGCTATTCTGCTTCATGGTTAGTTTGGGTCATTTCAACAATGCATGTATCTGGAGCCAAATGACTGGGATGACATGGTCTCAACTGATTGATGTGGACCCACTTAAGGTTATCTTCACCTTGAGAATTTTTTCTGAGGCGAATTTGGTAAGCCACAGGTGAAGCTTTTTCCACTATAGGGAAAGGACCATGCCAACTGTGCAGAAATTTCTTTTCTTTAACCTTGTTTCTGGCAAAATTGAAATAGAATACCTTGTCGCCAATTTGGTATTCTTTGGAGGTAGTCCCTTGATCATAGTAGGCTTTTCTACCTCTAGCGCTACTTTCCAAGTTCTTCTGGGCAAAGGCAAAGGCACTTTGCAAATGTTGACGCAAATGGGTGACATACTCATGAGAGGAAGTAGCACTGGACAAGTTCACATCATTAGTCCTGTAAAGCAAATGAATTGGTAACATCATTTCCCTACCTGTCATCATCTCAAAAGGCGACACTCCTGTAGACCGATGGGGTGTGGCACGTATGGCCATGAGGACCAATGGTAACTTCATGTCCCAATCCTTACCCGAGGATGACACGTACTTCTTCAGAATGGTGATGATGGTCCGATTAGCTCTTTCCACTTGTCCTGAGGACTGAGGTCGGTAGGCAATGTGCAGTTTACTCTTCACGCCTAGCATCTTCCACATGTGTTGGATCACCTCTGCGGTAAACTGAGATCCTTGGTCTGAGTCCACTCGCATGGGCAAACCCCACCGGCTGAACACATGATTCAGTAGTAAGGTAGCCGTAGTCTCGGCGGTGCAATTGGGTGCAGGTAGGCACTCCACCCACTTGGTGAACATGCAGGTGACAGTAAGCATGTACTTGTTGCCTCGGGTGGATCGAACCACAGGTCCAACCCAATCAATCTGGATATCTGACCAGGGCATAGCAATACCCTTCTTCCTGAGGGGTGCCCGATGGGATGGTGAAGATGGCTGGAAACGACAACAGGTCAGACAACCTCGAGTATACAGCTTCACATCCTGACGCATATGGGGCCAATAAGCCACTTGCTTCAAGGTCTCATAGGTAATGCCTTCTCCTCTATGTCCTGCACATGGTTCATCATGAGCATGTTGCAACATGATGCCACGATACATCTGAGGCACAACCCATTGCTCAATGCCATGCTTACTCGTCCGAATAAGCAGGTCCTGGCGGATCTGGAACTTCTCTCTGGAGGTGTAGAGTACCCTCAGTTCCTCAGCTTGACACTCCTCTTCTGTCAATGGATGTTCTTGCGGATTCTGGATGTACTCATAAAATCTTCCAACCACCGGATCTGATTTCTGAGCCGTGACAAGATCAAAGGATGGGACTTCACTGCTCCACTGTACCACTGGAGTCTCACAGAGCTGTTTTGTTTGCTGTCGGGTAACAGCATGAACTTCCAAGGTATCAGGTTCTGTGAACCGCCATAGTTCTCCTGTGAGCGCACCTTCCTTCGCGAGTAGATCTGCCAGATCGTTCCCTATCTTGTCAGGACTGTCAACCTTTGCATGACCCTTTACCTTCTTCCAATAGATGGTCATGTCATGGTCCTGTACCAGTTGATCCAGGGCCAGAATCAAATTTCCATGATGTACCGGTTTTCCTTTCGAGTTTAGCATGTTGTTCTGCTTCCAGTTGGGTAGATGAGAGACAAAATTCTGCCTCACATAATCTGAGTCAGTGCATATGACCAATTCCCTAATTCCTTTCTGAACTGCAGACTGTACCGCCACCAAGGCTGCCACTATCTCAGCATACTGGTTTGTTTGTGAACCCAAGCTGTGCTTCAAAGTCTCTTCAGGAAGGTTTGGGTTCCATACCACTCCCACACCTGCGACCAACTCATGGTCTGTGTCGTGGCGGTAGGCGCATCCATCCACATAGACCTTAGGCAAGGTTTCACAGATCTTCTCATCATACAGATGGTGCCGATGAGGTTCTTTCTCCTGCTCGGGAACCTCTGTTTCAGAAATACCTGCAAGGGCATCATGTCCTGCACAGTCATGCAGCTCAGCCATACCTTGGGCTACTACATTACGATGTTTCTGGGCATACCTTACCTCTAAAGGCCATCCTTGAAGAGCCAATGTCCAGGAGACTATCCTACTGTTGGACACTCGACTGGATTTGATTCGGTCGCTACCCAGGAAACTAACGATTTGATGACAAGTTTCTACGATTAGCTTCTCCCCTTGGATGTAACTCCGGAAATGTTGCAGAGCCCATACCGTGGTCCACAAGGATTTCTCACAGTCAGAATACTTCTTTTCCACATCCGATAGGCCTTTGCTAGCATAGGCCACAACCCGCTTATCAGAGTCATATTTCTGATACAGGACAGCACTCATGGAATGATTGGAGTATCCCAGGTCAACGTAGAATTCGCGACCCCCCTCAGGGTACGCGAGGCATGGAAAGCGGCTAAGCTGATCCTTCAGCTCCTGCATAGCAGATTCCTGCTCTGGACCCCACGTCCAGGGTGTATCTTTCTTCAATAGCTTGACCAAGGGTCGGGTGATCTCCGCATACTCGTCTATGAACTGTCTGGAATAATTGCATATTCCCAGAAAGGAACGCAGTTCTGTGAGATTGGTGGGATGTTTCAGCTGTTGTAAGGCCTGAACTCGCTTCTTCTGAGGTCGCAGACCATCAGCAGAAATTTCATACCCTAGGTAATTCAGAGATTTCTTGCACCATTGTCCTTTGGCTAGGGTCAATTTAGCTCCAGCATCTGTCAACTGTGTGAAGACATGCTCAATCTCTGCCAAGTGATCTTGAAAAGTAGGGCTTTTGATCAGAATATCATCCACATAGACCACAGTCCCTCGAGCTTCAGCATCTGGAAGTGCTTTGTGTAGGAAGATGTTGAATTCAGCCGGGGAGTTGAGAAAACCAAAGGGAGTTCTGTTCCACGTATACTGTTTCTTCCCAAACGTGAAGGCCAGTTTATATTGGTCATGTGGATGTACCGGTACGGTCCAAAACCCTGATGCTAAGTCTAGGCTGGTGAAATACTTAGCCCCTTTGATGGTAGCAAGACTCTGATCCAGTGGAGCCATTGGCCACCTGGACAGCGGTACTCGCTTATTCAGCTGACGGTAGTCCAGGGCAATTCTCCAGCTGTTGTTCTTTTTCAAGATGGGCCACAGAGGGGAGTTGTATGTGCTGTTGCATTGCCTAATGATGCCCCTGGCCTCCAAGGTATTGAGAATCTCTTGCACGGACTCATAGGAAGCTAATGGGATCTTATACTGGCGCACAAAGACAGGCTTACTACTTGGTTCCGTAGGCACTCTGGTGACGTGTAGGTCTGTAAGGCCACAGTCATATGAGTCCACAGCAAAAAGTTCCTTGTATTTGTACAGCAACTCAGTCAACTGCATCTTCTCTGTGTCAGTAGCACAAGCATCAGCCTGTTCCACTTGGTCTTTCACCATCGCGTCAAACTCTGAGAAAGGCTGGTTGGTTGGAATTTCCACCTGCTCTTCAATGTCCTCCTGCAGAGATGAAGTTTCAACCGCATTCACCACTCTAGACTTCTGGGGTAAAGACATCTTTCTGGACAAAATCAAGTAGTCGTCTTCCATCTGCACTTGCGAACCCGTTGCATCATATGGCCAAACAAACTCCAGCGAGATGAGGCCTCTGGGAGAGGTGAACAGACATTCAGGTGTCTCCCCCCCCGGCAGGTGTTCCAAGAGGAAGGCAGCCTGCCAACAATGGGCAAACTTACCTCGACATCAGGAAAAGAGTCTCCCACTAGAAATCCAAAAGGGTCTCCTGCAGACACTTCCACTTCATCAAACTGTGGATTGGTGACTAACAGGTGAAAAGTCTTACCAATTACCTCTAACCATGGCAGAACGCCGGTGGACAGCCCTAGGTCACGAAAATGAGCATGAGGGTTGAAGAACACCACTTTGTCCAACAGACGCTGTCCCTGGGCAAGACGGAGCTTGATGGAAAAGTCCCTCACTCTAGCTGGAATGGTCACATTTGTATCACAGACTACTTCACAGACCTGGGGTATGGTCTGTCCAGACTTCAAGCTAACAGGCGTTACTTCAGATTCCACTGGGCTGCCATCAAGTCTACTCCACAAGACCAGGTTCACCAGATCCACATAAACTCCCAGTCGCACAAGGCAATCGGAGCCCAGATATAAGGGCTGTGGTAGGTCTCTCACAACAGAGAAGTGGTGGGTGAACGACTTCTGTCCTACAGTCAAAGGAAGGCTACACAGTCCCACGAGCGTCTTGGCACCTTGTCCAGGTACCTGCACAGAAGTGGGCGAACACTTACTGAAGTGAAGTTGCACAGACTTGCGAAGACAATAAAACAGAGTGTCACTGATGAAGGAAACGTCACTAGGCAACAGCAACGTGGACTGAAGTGTTTGGATGTCAGCTATCTGGACAGGAATGGTGTAAGCATCATCCTTCTGTTGAATGTCCGTCAACTTGCGAGGATGCGGTGAGTCTGGACTGGAAGTGGAAACAGAGGCCTCGTGGGCTATCTCGGCAGCAGCATCTGGGGAGTCACTGGTATGAGTCGAGTCAGTCAAAACAATTTCCAAATTGTCATCCTGGAGAACAATGTCAGCTATCCGGTCCGTTTGGACGCGGATAACTTCACCACGCTGTTCATCCCCCCCTGGTGCACCACACAACTGGAGCTCCCAGGTGTGAGGGTCTTCTGACTTCCGGAAATTCATTAGAATTGGGGAATCCCTAAGCCCCACGGAGCTGGAACCACTGACTCTGCTCATATGCTTTACTTTCCCATACGGGAGGGGACTTGCCACTTGGGCCCAGATGACTTCATGGCGATAATCCAGATCAGTCTGCAATCTCTTCAGAAGATCGTTCCCAATTAAGAATTCTTCACCAGCACCAGTAGTAATGATAGCAGGGTGTTTGACAAACAACTCGCCGAACTGCAAGGAAAGCCAAACCCGTCCCACAGTACCAATGCTTTGATTGCCATAGGCCACCAGTGACAAGTCACACGGGGTGACACGCAGCGCCTCTCCACCTCCCCCCAGAAAAGCCTCAAGTTTCTGAAACATGCCCTGGGTGATCAACGTCACCTCTGAGGCGGTATCCAGTAGACCCTGACAGGAAAATTTCTGTTGAATCAACAGAGCTAAGGTATATCTGTACCCTTTAGGAATAAGTTTACCAAGAAAATACCTGTTTTCCTCATTCGAGTCCTGTAAGAGAGGCCCTTTCGGGTTAGAGGGCTGGGCATCAGCATCGGTCACGGAGGACTCCTCACTGTTGGACGACAAAGCATTCACCTGAACTGTGGACATGATGGTTGGTGAAGGAGGGTCCGAGTCTAGTCATGCCAGGTCTTCCTCACAAGAAACCGGATCTTCCAGTAATTCAACGGACTTGACACTCGGCCTAGGCCCTGTAATTGGCCCGGAAGATTTCTCTTTGGGCTTCTGAAAGTTGCCTCCTTTGTTCGGTGACGAGGATGGGTGGGGTGCGGCTGCAGGATTTGTTTGTTGAAGTTGCGCCATCAGTTGCTCAATCTGTGCTTGTTGGGTCCGGATCTTTTCCGCTGCCCACTGTCTCTTGTTAAAACGCTTCCTTTTCGGGTCCTGTTGTTGGCCCTCCGGCGCAGTCGGAGGCGTGGTGCCCTTTTGCTGGTAAGATTGGGTATTGCCAACCCGGGCGGGTGTAGAAGGACTTGACATCTTGTTTTCCAGAGAAAGCGTGGATGTAACAGCACAAACACTAGGTGGAGCCACTTTGCTGCGATTCTTAGGAACTACTTGGGTGGTCGCCGCATCAGGCTGCTCGCGACACATATCAAAAAGCTCCTCCGCCCGCTTTAGCAGAAGGGAAAAAGGTTCACTTTTCTTTCCTGCTAGAGACATTTTCACTTGATTGGGCAGACCTTTCACAAAAAGATTCCTAAATTCCCCAAACTCAAGCTCTTTGGCCTCTGGGTCCGCCCCCCCATCGAAAAATGCGCGCCTCAGGCGATAGGACCAATCATGTGGACTCTCATTCAGCCTGCAGCGCATATTATATGCTGCCCTTTTGGCCTCGGTGGGGTCCGCAAACAGTCCATACCGCTTTTTCAACGCTTGTTCCACGGTGGAGAAATCATTACTCTCAGCCAAAATTGCCTTTAAATACGTTTGGCACTCAGTCGCAAACGTCCACTGCAGTAAAGCTCTTTTATCTGAGTCGGCCTGAACCTGTAAGAAATTGAAAAGGTCATGCACGCTATCCAGATGTGCATAGATTGTCACCTCAGAAGACTCTTTAAAAGGTGTAATCATCGCCCGAAGTGTTTTCATTACTTGTGAATACTGGTCCCTAGATAAAGGAATGACTTTGTGTCTCTGAGTGGAGTTCCGCTGCTCACCTGTAGGGGACTTAAACAGTGGTGCTGTGGTGCTGCTGATGTCATCAAGAGGTGCCGTGAGCTGCGCCCTTCCTGGGCGGAGCATAGGCCCAATTGTACCGGTGCCCTCCTCAGGTGTCACAATAAGCTGTGACCTTCCTGGGTGGGGCTTAGGTGCAACTGTCCTGTTAACATCATCAATTTGCACAGTGTTCTGTGGCCTCCCTGGGCGGAGCCTAGGCTCCTGCATGCTGTCGAAGGTCTCGGGAACTAGGCTACTGTACCGGGGTGGGGCTGTCAACTGACAAGGGTTAGGCTCCAGCTCTACTTCATTTCTCGGGGACCATTCAGGCAGTTTGAACTGTTCTAGCATAGGACTGGGCGACCTAGAGTCAGCCCTATTCTGTGACTCCATGGGTGTAGCAGTAGCCTCTTCCATAGAGTCATATACCTCCTGCTGGACCGTATCTAGTTCTGTCCTATACTGAATTAATGCCTTGTGACTTTCAGGCGAGTTTTTCCTAAACAATTTCAACAGAGAGTTTATAGAATACTCCGGTACTGCCTTATTAGACTGTCTTGCACTAATTAAAACTTCAAAAACCGTGACTTCTAGCGCGGAGAGCATATTGCTAGGTAACGTCATACTGAAGAACTGAAAGCTGCTAGCAAGTAACACAACTAGTACTGAAAAAAAAAACCTTATCTCACTGCTAGGTCGTAAAGCTGGCAGAAGCAGCAGATTTACGACTACCAGTGTCTATAGCACGCTTCACAGACACTTTCCAGTGCACACACAGAGAGAGAAATTTAAAGTTCAGAACTATACAGCTAGGATTTCTTTCTTTCTACAGAAAAAAACAAACGGATTCTTTCCTCAGCTCTTTGAGATCCCGGACGAGCCCCCATTTGTAGGGTGAGATAAATAATACCTAGGGCAACAAGTACCCACAGATTACTTATACCAAGATTCCCTGATGCATAAGTCTGCCTAACAGACTCACTAGCTCTGTCTAGGGTGAGATACAGGAATCTTGCTTCTGGCACCTCTCCAGGTGTTGGTGTGTAGAGTGAAAAAGAAAGACACAGCTGATAGATATATATATATTAGCTTTATTATGGATAAGAAAATAGAAATACTCTGCGCTAGCTTATGCAATAAAAATATCCCTTACTGATATGAGCACTACCAAAATATATTGTCTAAACTACACTCTGATTATCCTGAGACTAAGTACAGTAATGATTAGAACAGTACAAATGATAACCTAATAATCCTTATGAAACTTATCACATCTTATGCAAAATACACATTAGCTGCTTTCCCTGACCAAGAGCTGACATAAACCAGTCGTACTTAGATAAACCACTGCCTAACCCCAGACCAGGAAATATATCACTGTGATCTTACCACGCTGTCGTGATGACGGCTTCAGATAAGACCGGAGCAGAATCTCCCCAGACGCTATTTTAGCTGTCGGTGTCTTAGGTAGTGCAGGTCTTTATTAGCCCACGTAGGTTCCCGTCACTCCTTTGGTTATCAGAGCCAATATCTCTGCCACAGGTATTTGCACCAGGATGCAGGTCACGATGTTGGTATCATACAAAGTCTCTGGCTCCCCCCGAGCCTTGCTGGATCTCTCAGGTCCTCTTACCAGTTGCCCCTCTTCCAAGGGTCTCCGACTCACTAACTTACTTCTGTTCCCGCTTTCCCCGTACCTCTCGGTCAGGTGACGGTAGGAACCAATCATGATCTTGTCCAGTTCAGTACATGGCAAGAAGAGTTCTTTGTTTTGTGACCTTGGAGAATGGTAACTTCTGGAGCCATGTCTGCCTCCCTACTCCGTTCTCAGGGTGATAGAAGGGGGTGTTTAGAACACAGACTGTCCTTGGCTTTAGCAAGCCTGTCAGTGATTTTCCACAAGTTGAAGCTGGATCTTGCTGACACAGAGAGGTTGCAGCAGCCATCTTATTATACCAAGATGTCATAGGCTTGTATAGGCCAAGACCAGCATAGGCTAGATCACAGGGAAATACCCCTACAATCCCAAACACTACTACTACTACTTATCATTTCTATAGCACTACTAGATGTACGCAGCGCTATACACTTGAACATGAAGAGATAGTCCCTGCTCGACAGAGCTTACAATCTAATTAGGACAAACAGGACAAATAAGGGATAAGGACAAAGGGTTGCAAAATTCTGGAATCCCAGAGAGTAGCAAGATTTATTTATTTATTTTATTGCATTTGTACCCCACATTATCCCACCTTTTTGCAGGCTCAATGTGGTTTACAGAGTAAGGTTATGATAAAGTCAATACATGATTTAAATACAGTTGATCATAAGCTGAGGTAAAAGAGGAATTTAGATGGTTGGATGTAGGGTAGGTTGTGTGACAAGTGTTTTAGGTGTGCTTGGGTGGTTTGGGTGGTTTGGGGGATGATTTGTATCATTGAGGGTGACTTTTGTAAGCTTTGTTCAAGAGGTGTGTTTTCAGAGCTTTGCGAAAGCTGGTTAGGTTGTTCATGGTTTTCAGGGCCTTGGGTAACGCATTCCAAAACGGTGTGCTTTTGTATGCAAAATCTCAAAGAGTCACAAGATTCCAGAATCCCAAAGACTACTACTACTAGTACTACTTATCATTTCTATAGCGCTACTAGATGTACGTAGCGTTGTACACTGGACATGAAGCGACAGTCCCTGCTCCACAGAGCTGACAATCTAATTAGGGCAGACAAACAGGCACGCAAAAAGATCATCACGCACATTCCTCAATCTCCATTACCCTAACTGTAAAGGGATAAAATACAAATCCACATATGCGGCCAGCTTCTCATACATCTGCACGCAGCTATGGAACGCACTACCGAAGGCCATAAAAACAACGCAAGACCTAACCATCTTCCAAAGACTACTGAAAACAGATCTTTTCAAGAAGGCATACCATAAACATCCATCTTAAATACTAAACGATAACACTACACACGATCTATACAAAACCGATCTTTTGCCACGATTGTTTAACCCTTGTTATTAATGATCAGACACCACCACCACCTCAAACCGTATGTCGAGGATCTAATGTCTGTTACAATCTAATTTATTACTCAGGAACCTTCTTGCACTACCATAATGTATTCTTTTACCACGTATGTATGCACAGGGCATATATATATACCATGATCTGTTTCATATGAGCTATGTTCCATATATGTTACCATGTATGTATGCACCATGTATGCCATCATGTATGTATGCACCTAAATGCAATAACATTGTAATTCTGTTACCCGAAAATGGCAATCGCCATTATGGCAAATGTAAGCCACATTGAGCCTGCAAATAGGTGGGAAAATGTGGGATACAAATACTACAAATAAATAAATAAATAAGACAAATAAGGGATAAGGACAAAGAGTAGCAAGATTACTTTCAGAAAACCAGTCCTTCACTTAGCTATAATTAATCAAGACTTTCCCTGACCTCTTTCACCTATTAGCTTCCTACACAGAACTCGCTAGGACTGTGGATAATTCAAACCAGATGATGACCTCTTAAAACTGCAGACAAAGCTTCACTTGAAAAGTCAGCCACTAATGTAACACTGGATTGAAAAGATATTCTATATAGAAATAGAACTTACTAATTACACAGAATAAAACATATTCTAAAATAAGCAGAAATCAGAATTCCTTATAAGACAAAATCTAATTCATCTAGAATATCTATATCTACTCTATCTTCTTCTAGACAGCATTAAACTAATCATTTTAAAACTACAGTATGCCTTGCTTGCTGATCCCCTCGAGATTATCCAGATGTGGTAAATAATTACTTCTCTCTGACCTTTCTAACCTCTAGTCTAGCAAAAGCTAGACTTCTTGAGCAAATTAAACCCAGATGGCATTCCTCCACTTTACAGGACTGAAAAGTTACCAAATTAATCTGATTTCTTTTGCCCAAGCTGCCTCAAGGGTACAAGATAAGGGAGCAAAGATGAGATGTGTGCCTGGGAGCATTTTTATGAAGTGCACAGAAGTGCCCTCTATGGTGCCCCATTGCTCTCCTGGGAAGTCTGGGGGACCAGTCTACTACAAATGCTGGCTCCTCCTACATCCCAATGGCATGAAGCTCTACGTTTTGCACTTATTCGTGGGTTGTTTTTTTTTTAAATGGACCAAAAAACAAAAAGTCCAAAGCACAAAACCTTATTCGACACAGTATTTAAAAAAAAAAAAAAAAAAAAAAGATAAATGTTTTTCTCTTTTGAAAATGACCTTCTTTCCTATTTGGATTTTGGATGTTTTATGCAAAACGTCCAAAATCAGACTTAGACGTCTTATCGAAAATGCCCCTCCACAGGACTAACTACAGAGCTGCCAAGTTACCCATTCCAGGAGGGAGACTTTTTGGCCTGTCCTGGTTTTAAAATTTACATCCCAAAGCAGTGTAGTATTTGTAGTCTATAATTCTATCCATTGAAATCCGAGCTGCAGGTCCCATAATGCAACAGGATAAGGTTAGCGGACATCCAGGACCGGCCAAAATGTCTCCCTCCTGGAATGGTAGCTTGGCAGCTCTGTAAATAGTTTGCCTCTGCCTCTGTCAAACTAATTTCTGCTGCTGATATTATAATTCATCTATTCTGGTTAAAAAAGTTTAGTAAAGGAGGTGGCTCCTGCTTTATGCCAGTCCCGGGCCCTGATCCCAAACTAACACGTGGAAAGGTCTGATCCCAGGCACATACTAGGCAGTTATACGTCAACCATGATAAGTCAAGGTCCTTAACATTGAGCATTTCTGGTCACAAAGCAAATAGAGAGGGTGATACAGCATACACTGAAAGTATACAAAGAAAAAAGCACAACTGGGCCTTCAAGACTGAGACAACAGGAGTCCTTTATTGAAATAAGACCCGACAAGGGCCATGTTTCGGCGTCAACAAGGCCTGCCTCAGGGGTCTATTGATAAAACACATACAGTATAAAATAACTTAAAAATGAAAATAGAGATCAAAACAAATACAGAAACACATAAGTACATAAGTAATGCCACACTGGGAAAAGACCAAGGGTCCATCGAGCCCAGCAACCTGTCCACGACAGCAGCCAATCAAGGCCAAGGGCACCTGGCAAGCTTCCCAAACGTACAAACATTCTATACATGTTATTCCTGGAATTGTGGATTTTTCCCATGTCCATTTAATAGTGGTTTATGGACTTGTCCTTTAGGAAACCATCTAACCACTTTTTAAACTCTGCCAAGCTAACCGCCTTCACCACATTCTCGAGGCAAAGAATTCCAGAGTTTAATTATGCGTTGGGTGAAGAAACATTTTCTCCGATTTGTTTTAAATTTACTACGCTGTAGTTTCATCGCATCCCCTCTAGTCCTAGTATTTTTGGAAAGCGTGAACAGACGCTTCATATCCACCTGTTCCACTCCACTCATTATTTTATATACCTCTATCATGTCTCCCCTCAGCCGTCTCTTCTCCAAGCTGAAAAGCCCTAGCCTCCTTAGTCTTTCTTCATAGGGAAGTCGTCCCATCCCCGCTATCATTTTAGTCACCCTTCACTGCACCTTTTCCAATTCTACTATATCTTTCTTGAGATGCGGCGACCAGAATTGAACACAATACTCAAGGTGCGGTCGCACCATGGAGCGATACAACGGCATTATAACATCCTCACACCTGTTTTCCATACCTTTCCTAATAATACCCAACATTCTATTCGCTTTCCTAGCCGCAGCAGCACACTGAGCAGAAGGTTTCAGTGTATTATCGACCACGACACCCAGATCCCTTTCTTGGTCCGTAACTCCTAACACGGAACCTTGCATGACGTAGCTATAATTTGGGTTCTTTTTTCCCACATGCATCACCTTGCACTTGCTCACATTAAATGTCATCTGCCATTTAGCCGCCTAGTCTCCCGTGTTGGGTCTTATTTCAATAAAGGACTCCTGTTGTCTCAGTCTTGAAGGCCCAGTTGTGCATTTCTGGTTACTCCATGAAAGGTTAGTAGGGTATATCTCAGTAAAAACTGTGCAGCCTTCCTTTTGGCTATCTTGACCTTTATGCTGGCGTTATATGTGGGAGATTCATTGTCTATGGGGTGGGGGCCCTAACCTACAGCTGTCTGTTGCCTAATGCCACAGGCAGCTGGGCCTGTATCTGCTCATCTGTTTTCTTGACCTACAGCCTACTTGCTTCAGTGTTGGCTTAACCCCATTGAATGTGGAAGAGGGAAAGATTCAATGTTGTTTTAAGTGACTGCCTAGATATCATGGTTGTTATGTCAATAAACATTGAAATGGTAGGAATCTGTAACTTTGCACTGTATTAACGCTATCTCTTGTAATCCTAAATGGAAACACTGTTAGTGAAGCTCCACCCATTTTCCTTAGCCTTTGTGTGTCAAAAGACAGGGATCCATTGACGTGCGCATGTAAAGGGGATCGGTAGCCACAGTGGGCAACGTGAAGATAAGGATGGAGTAATGACAACTAGAGTCATCATGGGGGCCTTCAACTAATAGATGTGGGGTATGAGTTGTAGCAGACCCTACCAGTGATCAGTATGTTTGCCCTAGGGATGACACATTTGGTGATGGTTTGTTCCTAAACCCTGCAGATGTGATCAGCATGTCTGCATGGCCCAGATTCATGGGGGCATTCCTCAACCCAACTAGTGCCAGGGCAGGGCCTGGAGTTTCGGGCTCATCTTCATATCAAATGCATGTTTTCCTAAAGGCAAGGTTGGCAAGGCAGGGGTGGCAATAACATTTGTGTGTATGAAAACTCCATTGGAAGAGATTTTACTCAATGTCTCCATGAGTTGGACATCTTCATAGCTAAATGTTGGCAACTGTAATGTAGGCACGCATCCGATTATACAACATAGTACAACCCATAGTCCTGGTACATAGGCTTCCGAAGCCTCTACCGGGCATTGTGCTTACACTTAGATTCAGGGCATTTATGGTTCTTGTTTTTACAAACCCTGTTCTCATTTGATACGTGCATAAACCAGCACTAAATCAGGTGAATTTTCGAAAGAGAAGGGTGTCCATCTTCCGACACAAATCGGGAGATGGGCGCCCTTTTCGCAAGGTCGCCCATATCGGCATAATCGAAAGTCGATTTTGGGCGCCCTCAACTGCTTTCCATCGCGGGGACGACCAAAGGTCACGGGGGGGGGGGGGGGGGGGTCGGCAGTGTAGTGAAGGCGGGACTGGGGCGTGCTTAGGAGATGGGCGTCCTCGGTCGATAATGGAAAAAAGAAGGGCATCCCTGATTGACACTTGGGCAACTTTACTTGGTCCATTTTTTTTCACGACCAAGCCTCAAAAAGGTGCCCGAACTGACCAGATGACCACCGGAGGGAATCAGGGATGACCTCCCCTTATTCCCACAGTGGTCACTAACCCCCTCCCACCCTAAAAAAAATCTAAAAATATTTTTTTGCCAGCCTCTATGCCAGCCTGAAATGCCATACTCAGGTCCATCGCAGCAGGTACCTGGAGCAGTTGTAGTGGGTGAGACTTGTGGTGGTAAATGGGAGCCCTCCAAAAACCAACACAAACTCACTGTACCCACATGTAGGTGCCCCCCTTCATCCCTAAGGGCTATGGTAGTGGTGTACAGTTGTGGGTTTGGGGTTTGGGGGGTGGTTTGGGGGACTAAGGGAGCTATGCACCTGGGAGCTTTTTCTGTAGTCCACTGCAGTGCCCCGTAGGGTGCCCGGTTGGTGTCCTGGCATGTCAGGGGGACCAGTGCACTACGAATGCTGGCTCCTCCCATGACCAAATGGCTTGGATTTGGTCATTTTTGAGATGGGTGTCCTCGGTTTCCATCATCGCTGAAAACCAGGGCCGACCATCTCAAAAATGCCCTAAGGATGACCATCTCTAAGGTCGACCGAAATTTCATGATTTGGGTGTCCCCGACTGTATTATCGAAATGAAAGATGGACGCCCATTTTGTTTCGATAATACGGGTTGCCCCATCCCTTTACGGGGCCGTCCTGCGAGGACACCCTCATGAAAACTTGGGCGCCCCATTCGATTATGCCCCTCCATGCCTATCAACTCCAGTAGTTACACCTGCTATCAAGCATGTTTAGGATTTTGTAAACAGCTGCTTCTGAGCGGCGCTCCACTGGAGGGAATGAGGGGGGGTTGCCCCCTTAGCCCCCCAGTGGCTTTTGTCCACTCCCCAAATGCCAACCTGGCAAAGGAAATTGGTCACTGTAACAGCATCAGGATAATACCCGGTTATTTTTCCAAGGTCGCAGAGACAACCCGTTATATGCTGGCTTTGAACCCATGGATATTAAATGCTTTTATTTTTTCTGAAATGGAACGTTATGCTACATTCACCCAGCATATAAATGTCCATTTCTCCTGTATTTTACAACAGGATCTATGTCAGCAGATTTTGTTCTAAAATACTGGTGAAACTTGAGAATCACTGACCTGCAGGTTTCAATTCCTACTTCTATGACCTGTCTAAAGTGGGTCTATATGTCTTCTATTGTCAATAGAATATGACCTTTCAACTCTATTCCCCATAACTACACAATAGTGAAAAAAAGATCTGTAATAAAATAATTCCCATGGAAGTTCTTTCTAATTCATAAATAAAGGCTTTCTTAAACATACTGCAACAAGGCGGGGATGGGACGACTTCCCTATGAAGAAAGACTAAGGAGGCTAGGGCTTTTCAGCTTGGAGAAGAGACGGCTGAGGGGAGACATGATAGAGGTATATAAAATAATGAGTGGAGTGGAACAGGTGGATGTGAAGCGTCTGTTCACGCTTTCCAAAAATACTAGGACTAGGGGGCATGCGATTAAACTACAGTGTAGTAAAGTTAAAACAAATCGGAGAAAAGTTTTCTTCACCCAACGTGTAATTAAACTCTGGAATTCATTGCCGGAAAATGTGGTGAAGGCGGTTAGCTTAGCAGAGTTTAAAAAGGGGTTAGACAGTTTCCTAAAGGACAAGTCCATAAACCGCTATTAAACGGATTTGGAAAAATCCAAAATCCCAGGAATAACATGTATAGAATGTTTGTACATTTGGGAAGCTTGCCAGGTGCCCTTGGCCTGGATTGGCCGCTGTTGTGGACACAGGGCCGTGCCGATGCGGTAAGCGAGGTAAGCGCCGCAGGGGGGCGCCCACCTCTGGAGGGCGCCGCCGCGGTGCTTACCCTCGCCCCGCCGAGGACTTTAAATCTTTTGGCACCAGAGAGGGGGGTGCCGCCGCTCCCGCTGCTCTTCATGATCCTGGCACCCCCCCCCCCTCCCGCACCAGCCCTTTAAATTTATTTGCCGAGCGAGCGCAGCACCTCGTGTGCAAGTAAAAGAAGCGGATCCGATCATCTCATTGGGCCTTCCCTCACTGTCCCGCCCTCCTCTGACGCAACTTCCTATTTCCTCTAGGGCGGGACAGTGAAGGAAGGCCCAATGAGATGATCGGATTCGCTTCTTTTACTTGCACACGAGGTGCTGCGCTCGCTATCGCGTCGGCATTGGCAATTTCTTTTTAAAGACGGGTGGCAGGGAGAAGACGAGGCAGGGTGAGGGTGGGGGACAGATGGGGTGACCGTGAAGGTGGGGGGGGACTCGGATAGCAGAAGGGACTGGGTGGGAGACAGATGGGGTGAGGGGGACTCGGATGGGCAAAAGAGACTGGGTGGGAGACAGATGGGGTGAGGGTGGGGGGGCACTTGGATAGCAGAAGGGACTGGGTGGGAGACAGATGGGGTGAGGGGGACTCGGATGGGCAAAAGGTACTGGGTAGGAGACAGATGGGGTGAGGGGGACTCGGATGGGCAGAAGGGACTGGGTGGGAGACAGATGGGGTGAGGGTGGGGGCACTTGGATAGCAGAAGGGACTGGGTGGGAGACAGATGGGGTGAGGGGGACTCGGATGGGCAGAAGGGACTGGGTGGGAGACAGATGGGGTGAGGGTGGGGGGCACTTGGATAGCAGAAGGTGAAGCAGCTAAGCGAATCAGAAGACAAAAGGCCAAATTGGTTCCAAAAACAATGCAACTTTATTGCTAGCAATGAACAGCACTGAGTTCTCTCAGGATACTGTGTGTCACAAATCATCTGACACTTACATTTATACTTCCCTGCTGGGCCTGCGCATTAGGCCCCTTATACATCACAGTAGACATGCGCAGTAAACATTTGTAGTTCTTACAGTACACATTTGTAGTTCACAATACATACACACGTCATAATACTGAAATGATACTGGCTAGGGAAACGAAACTTAGCATCTTCTTCCACACACACACAATGCTCCTTTCTAGCACAGGAGATAAGGTTCGTTAGGCTCAGAGATGCAGGGTGGGGGTGTCTACACCCTCCAAGGTCATCTATTCATATGACGCCTACGTGCAAGCTGGTCTTGTGTAAGCCTTGCTACTACTGTTACAAGCTATATATCTAATAGCCCTGCATTCTGTCTTACATTAGTAAACAGCAAACTGGGTAAGGCACAAATGTCCAGTGCATTCATAAAGTATAAAAAAGCAGAGGTAGTATGCATAAGTATAAGTCCATCAGTATGCAGAAAACATGAGGTTGTTCTGTTGGTCAGTAGTATTCGGGTAGTATCCGGCGCTCCACTCCTACAATTCCCCCCTTTTGATACTAGAACAGTCATTCTGATGGAGAGTATCACTCCCAGAACCCTGAAAGTGAAGAGAAAGACAAGAAACATTAGCAAGGAGGCAAGAAGGAGCCCTAGGCCCTTGTGCAGCCGCTGGTTACTTCGCCGGGGTTGAGACGGAGGGCCCCTAGTGGAATCCCCCCCCCTTTGTAGCCGGTCTTATGCTGGCACAAGGGTATTGGCCCCTGAATTGACTCTAGAGGATAGAAGTCCGCATCAACCACAAGGTTCTGCTTCATCAGATTGCGGAATGGGGAAGTACATCTGGAGAGCCATAAGTTGGGCAGCAGCTCAGCGGTCAGCGATACTCTCCATGGTGGAGCGGAGACACCTGAAAACTAAGGGGAGAGACAAAGGAATTAATAGGCAGGATAGCAAGAACAGGCCCCCCATAGCGAGGAGGCTCTTTAGGCTGCCGGAGGTCGGCAGCCAGTTGGTTAGGGAGGAGGTCCAATCCCAAGCGCTGTTCCAGGTTTGGACTGGGACGTGAGCCAACTTAACCATCCGGTCAGTTATCTCTCTGATGACATGGCTCTGGTCATCAATTTGTAAGCAGCAATTACTGAGGTTAAATTTGCGGCATACCCCCCCCTCCTGGGCCAAGAGGTAGTCAAGAGCTAGGCGATTTTGGTAAACTGCAGTAATGAGCTTAGTGTTTTGGCGGGCCAGGACGTTGAGGGCAAAGGCCGAATCATTGGTAAGGATTTCGAGCACGGCCTGTAAGCGGATAATGCGATTCAGCATGTAGATAGGAGTACGGTACCCGTATGTACCATCTTCAGCCCATGTGGCCGGTCCATAGTAGTGAATGATACGTTCTGGCGGCCACTCGTTGTCCTTCCAGTCTCCTATCTGGACTTTGGGTTTGAGGTCTGGAGGGGACCGTTTACGCCTGCCAATATTACCAGGCCCCTTTTCCATGTACAGGGGGATGCCCAACGTCTCGCCGACGCGTAGGGGCAGAAGGAAGAAACTAGGACGGACGGTGCCCAAGAGGTAGGTACCGTACCAGCGGACCGGGAGCTGTTCATAGGCCCTGCGACCGCAGATATAGTAGTAGCCCTCCGGGGCTATCCACTTAAGGGAGGCGTTTCCTCCGAATGTCCAAGTTGTGTTCAAGGTGGGTTCAGTCCAGATGGGCTCCGGGGCGGGCAGGTTGTCCGTCTGCCACCAGGTATGTCGGCTTCCATTAAACTGAAGGACCCCCGTACAAGCGGAATCTCCCACTGGTACAGAATAATGCTTCGATGGCGCTCGGCTAGCGCAGAGGGTGCCTATGATATTGGTTCTCAGGGCCCATTCGTAGGGCCTCGGACGCCGAGGAAAGGTAATGTTGGTGGTGTTGAGAGCGTCCCACATATGCTGTCGGATCTCCTTCGCTTCCCAGGGCCATTGCTCACCCATGTCGGTGCCCCCACAGACAAAACAGTTGGCGATTCCCAGGGAGAGGGCAATGTTTTCGGCCAGGTTGAGGAACATGTTCCGAGCTTCGGGAGAAATGGGGAACTTAGTCGCTGCTTCCTCCGCGCGAGCGATTTCGTCGAATACGTCCTGGTACCCGACAACCGTGGTCTGATAGTGTGTGGGTGTCTTCTGCTCCAGGCTCTGGCTAATAGTAATGAATGTTATAGGGTCCGTCCCGGCTCCATCGATGCCAAATCCCCACGTTTGTCTCCAGGGACTCTCCGGTCCCCTTAGTGGCCACTCAAGGAGCACGGTATTATCTGAGCCCCTGCGGATTTCACCTAGGCCGGGGCATCCAGGGTAACCGCCTCCAGTGTAGGCACACACTCGTTCCCATCCTGAGGTCCGCGTGTCTGCGGCACAAGGTAACCAAGACCAAGGAGACCCATATCTTCCGTCCAAAGTGAGGGGGCAAACATACTTGTGATCGTTCGCATAGGCCTGGCGCCAAGCTAGACTGCCGCACTTGTGAGACCAGGGGTGTCTGTCGATAGCAACACAGACGTCAAAGGTAAGGGTGGCCACAGTCTGAGTACCACCCGCGATGATGCGGGTAGAGTTCACGTAATACAGGATACCATCTCCCTGGACTCCCATGGAACTGACGTATTGGGGGAGGCCCACACTGAGGGTGACATTATAATATCGTGGCTTGACTGGACTGTGACAGATCGTGAGATTGCCCTGGAGACACCTGTGAAACTGCTGAAGTCCAGCCGGGGTTGTAATGGCACAAGCCGGAAGGGGCCGGCAGCCACCTTCCGGGGGCTGCGACTGATGGATGAGGGTGGTGATCAGGTGGTATCCCCCCTCTATGCGATGGCGCACCAAGCGCAAACATTCAGTGCAGTTCTGACTCAAGGAAGGAGATTGGTTGGAGAATGGGCAGAGGAGGAGTAAGAAGAGTGGGTACAGCATCATAGATTTGGGGGTAAGTATCCCAGTCGTTGCAGTAGGAGGATGATGAGACCCACGATGAAGGCTGCGATAAACAAACAGCCGAAGACGCAGTGGGTCCAATAGCTGAGCTTCTGTTGCTGGGTAGGCATGGATCTGTAGGTTTACTTTTTCCTTAGGGTCAGCCGTAGTGGAGCGTCGGGATGCTGATGGGCAGTCCACAGCTTAGGAACGCTATTGGTAGGTGCAGCGGGCTTCAGCCTGGTCCAATGTATCCACACAGGGCTTCCTGCAATTTTAACAGCGGTTGGGGTAGTTAGGAGAACAAGGGAGGGCCCTTTCCATTTGGGCTTGAGACAGTCAGATTCATCCCACTCTTTTACCCAGACTTCCTCCCCTACTCTAAACTGATGTGTAGGACTAGTGAGAACAAGGGGGCCTACCCTTTCAGTGTATTGCTGGATGTCTTGCACTACCTCACGTAAGGCTTTCATCTGTTTCACTAAGGAATTCTCGCCCTGAATCTGCAAGGAGTCGGGAAAGGAGGGTAGTGGTGGCGGCCTAGCGTACATCATCTCGTAAGGAGTAAGGCCGGTAGCCTTGGGGGTGCACCTAAGATGCAGCAAGGCCAGTGGGAGTAGGTCGGGCCATTTGGCTTTGGCTTCCTGACATAGCTTAGCGAGCTGGTTCTTCAGGGATCGGTTAGCTCTCTCCACTATCCCACTACTTTGGGGTCGCCAAGCACAATGCAACTTCCAATTGAGGCCCAGCCTCGTGCTGAGCTGTTGGGTTACTTCACTGGTAAATGCAGGTCCGTTGTCGGAATTTATCTGTTTAGGGAGACCGTATCTGGGTAAGATATGATGTATCAGTAAAGAGGTGACTTCTTTAGCCATTTCCGTTCTGGTGGGCTGGGCTTCAATCCATCCGGTGTAGGTACACACGGCGACGAGGATGGCTTTGTAGCCCCGGGCTGGAGGCATATGCGTGAAGTCAATCTGGCAGACGTGAAAAGGGCTAGTGCCTCGGAGAAGGTGTCCTGGCATAGGACCGGGCCCCGTTCTTGGGTTGTTTCGAGCACAAGTTGCGCATTGGCTGGAAGCATTTTTGGTCCACAGGGACAGTTTGTTGATGTAGTAGGTCTTCTTGAGTAGGCGCCCCAGAGCGTCCCTACCCAGGTGGGTGCGGTCATGAGCCTCCTTGGCCACCGTCCAGGCCAAGGCTTCGGGTATCCATATGCGCCCATCCTGTAGTATCCACCAGCCATTGCGTGACTCCAGGCCCTCTTGCCGGGCCCACTCAGTTTCTTGTGGGGTATAGATGGGGGTCTCTGTGGGGAGGTGAACGATGAGTACGGGTTCAGAAGAATGAGAAGGGTAAGGGAGTTGACTCGCCCTTTTTGCGGCATCATCCACCCGCTGGTTTCCCCGGGCGATAGGGTCCGTTCGGCCGGTGTGGGCCCTGCAATGCATCACAGCTACTTTCTTTGGCTTCCACACTGACTCGAGTAATTGACAGATCTCAGTGGCGTTGGCAAGTCCTTTCCCTTCAGCTGTCAGAAATCCCCTCTCCTTGTACAAGGCTCCGTGCACTTGGAGGGTGAGGAAAGCGTATTTGGAGTCGGTGTAGATGTTAACAACTTTTCCTTCAGCCCACAGGAGGGCTTTGGTGAGGGCGATCAGCTCCGCTTTCTGGGCTGACGTTCTGGGCGGCAGAGCCATAGCCTCGATCACATGGTCCTCAGACACGACAGCATAGCCAGCTCTTCGAATTCCCTCTATCACCTGGCTGCTTCCATCGGTAAAAAGGGTGATGCCCCCTTGCCAGGGTTGGTCCTTGAGGTCAGGTCTGCTAGAATGCACAGTGGCCATTACCTCCTCACAGTCGTGGAATGGTGGTTCAGGGGCCGGAAGGAGGGTGGCGGGATTAAGGTTAGTTGTGTCCAGGATCCGTACCTCCGGGTTTTCGCACAGGAGGGCCTGGTATTTGACCAATCGGGAGTTGGTCATCCATCTGGGTCCATGGCTCTCGAGTAGGCCGCGGATGGTGTGGGGTGTAGTCACAAAGAGGGTCTGGCCAAACGTGAGTTTATTGGCCTCGTGTATCAGCAAGCAAGCCGCCGCAATGCTTCGGAGACAGCCCGGCCACCCTCGTGCCACGTTGTCCATGCCCTTGGAGAGATATGCTACAGGGCGTTGCCAGGTGCCGACCAGTTGGGTGAGGACCCCAAGTGCCAGTCCCTTCTTTTCGTCGATGAACAAGTGGAATGGCTTGGTCACATCCGGCAATCCGAGCGCTGGTGGGGCCACAAGGGCCTCCTTGAGGTCCTGAAGGGCTTTCAGTTCGTGTTTCTCCCACGGGAGATTTTGGCCCTCGAGTTCAGGCCCCTTCAGTTTGGCGTACAAATTGTGGGTCAGAACAGCGAAGTTAATGATCCAGATTCGGCAGTACCCAGCTGCTCCTAATAATGCCCGCAATTCCTTCTTATTGGCAGGAGTGGGTTGGTTGCGAATGGCTTGGGTTCGAGGGGTACCGAGCCTTCGGGTTCCTTCTCGGAGGCGAAACCCCAGATACTCGACTTCGATCTCGCATATCTGGGCCTTTTTCCGGCTGGCTCGGTACCCCTGGGCTTCCAGGGTCTTCAAGAGGTAAAGGGTGGCTTCTGCACAGTCCGTGTACGTTCCACGGGCCACCAACAGGTCATCCACGTATTGGACGACCGGCCCGTATTCGTCCTGATACGTCTTCAAGTCCTGGGCCAGTTGGTCACCAAAGAGGGTAGGCGAGTTCTTGAATCCCTGGGGAAGTCGGGTCCATGTGAATTGCTGCTTATTCCCAGTCTGTAAGTCTTCCCACGTGAAGGCAAACAACTTCTGACTGTCGGCAGCAAGAGGAACGGAGAAGAAGGCGTCCTTCAGATCAATGACACTATACCACTTGGTCTGGGCTGGCACTTGGGCTAGGATTGAGTAGGGGTTTGGTACGAGAGCGACTATGTCGGCTACCTGGTTGTTGACTTTCCTCAGGTCCTGGACGGGTCTGTACTCTGAGGTTCCTGGCTTCTTAACGGGCAGCAACGGGGTGTTCCATGCGGATCTGATCGGTTTAAGGACCCCTTGTTGAAGGAGTTTCTGTAGATGAGCTTGCATACTATGTCGGGCTGCATAAGGGATGTGGTATTGTCCTTGGTTGACGACTTGAGCATTTGGTTTGAGTTCAATCCAGATGGGGATGGCGTTAACAGCCAGTCCACCGGGGTTCACTTCTGCCCATACGTTGGGCACCTCATCCATTAAGGCTCGTCTCCGCTGAGCAAAAGGGGTGTCTTGGGCATAACGGCAGTCATTGGGGCCTGCAACGGGGGGGGGCGTGTAGTCTCCATTCTTCTCTCACGGGGCAGACAAGCGTCACTGGTCGGTCTTCAAAGTGAGCTTCCACTTCACCCGAGGTCTTGAACTTCAAGGTGGCCTGGAGCTTGCAGAGTAGATCTCGACCGATCAAGGGGATTGGGCATCCGGGAACATGTATGAACTGATGAGACACCATCGTCCCTCCGATCTGGACTTGGCGTTCCTTAAGGAGGGGAGCCGTAAGTGCCTTCCCGGAGGCCCCCACAATCGGTATGGTTTCTTTCGTGGCCGGTGCTATGGCAGTGGTGATAACAGATCGCTGGGCCCCAGTGTCGAGTAAGGCCTTCATCAACTGCGTCCCCACCCGGATCTCCACCAGAGGGTCAGTGGGGACTCTGCCCTCCCGGTCCCTTCATGCAGTACGGTCCCGGGTGGCATCAAGGGCCATCTGCCATTCCTGTTGTTCATCTCGTCCTCGGCCTCGTCCTCGGCCTCGTCTGGGCCCCCTTGTTCGGTCGTCGTTCTCCTCCTCTCTCGTCCGATCTCATGGCTTCTCCGGGCAGTCAGCCCACCAGTGTCCTTCTTCCCGGCAATTTGCACACTGGTTACGTCCTATGGAGGATCGGGTCCCTCTTCCCCTTCGACCCTTGCCTTTACCCCGTGATCTAGACCCCAGGCGTTCTTCCAGCACCGTGGCCAACACATCTGCCTTCTCCCGCATCCGTCTGGTCGATTCCTTCCGGGCTTCCGTCTTCTCCTCTTGGTCGCAGTATCCGAATACCCGATCAGCTATAGCTTTCAATTGGCTGATACTCATTCCCTCAAACCCCTCCGTTCTCTGTAGCTTTCTTCGTATATCCGGTGCCAACTGGCTGACAAAACTCATAACCACTGTGGGGAGATTCTTGGGATCTTCGGGGTTTATAGGACTGTGTCTTCTAAATGACTCCATTAGTCGTCCAAGAAAGTCTCCTGGGCTTTCGTCTTTCAGTTGAACTACACTATGGATTTTTCCCATATTGGTAACCTTCTGTTTCCCCTTCTTAAGGGCTGCCAGGTACGCCTGCTGATACCTGCGAATAACGGTTTGGCCCTCAGCGGTTCGGTAATCCCACGCAGGGGCAGCGGTGGGCGCCTCCGCTTCTATTAGGTTCTGTACGTTAGCATGGCCTGGGTTCGCGTCCCGGACAGCTTGTTCCATATTCTGTTGTAAGAGGCGGCGTTCCTCAGTGGTTAGAATGTGGGCGCTTAATTGCCTAAGGTCACCCCAAGTCGGGTTGTAACTATAGATAATGCCCTCCACCAATTCTACCAGCTGTTCGGGTTTCTGGTTGTACGAGGGCCCATGCAATTTCCAGTTGTACAAGTCGGCACTGGAGAAGGGGACGTGGCTATAGATGGTTGATTCAATGGGCTGGCCCCCTTCTTCTGCCGGGTTAGGGGTAAAGGTGGTAGATAGTCGGACTGGGTATAAGTTGGTAATCCCCGTCCTGCGACTGGAAGGGGGGGCATTTTGCGGACTCGATTGAGGGAACCGAGTGATTCTCTTCACAACCCTTTTGCTCTTCCGTGAGGTTGCAGGGCCAGTTGACTCAGGTGAGCCAGGTCGGGATGTCTCTCCAGCCTCCGATTCTGACTCGGAAGCCTCGGCGTGATCCGGACCCACCGCCAGGCCCGCGAAATCGGGGTATATGGGGGCGTATGGCAGTGGCGCAATATCGTCTTCATATGTCTCCGCCGTAGCAAGTATCGGGGCCTTCGGGGGCACCTTTCCGGGCAAATCCTGAACTTTCCCTTGGGTTCCCTTCGGGGGTTTCACTCTAGGAAGTGTGTAGGTAGTACGGGGCGTGGTCTCTGTCCTAGCAATAGTAGCACTGGGCGTGGTCTTTATGGCTTCAATGCTAGGAGCGGTCGGCCTTATGGGGGCGGTCCCTGCGGCCTTCTGAACGGCAGCGGTTGCCGGGGTTTGGAGCATGAAGGCATGGGTCGACAGGGCTTTAAGTTTAGTTTTCCGGCCCTTTCTCTGGTTCACCACCATAAGGGCAGCTTTTTCTACTTTATGTTGGGCCCAGTCCGGCGGGTTCCGGACTACATTCAACCACGCTTCTATATACGGTATGTCCTCAGGACAGCCAGGATTCCCTTCAACTATAACAATGTCCATAATCGCTGCTACCTTCTCATATTCAAATGACCCTTCTGGTGGCCACTCCGCGATCCCCAATCCTGGCCACATAAATTGACATCGCTGTATCATCCCGGCCCTACTACATTTATCTTGGTCGAACACTTCGCTAAAGTGCTCCGTCATTAAGTCTAGAGGTGTGGACCCACCCCCGCCCATCCTAACCTGAGTGCCAAAGGATAGGCCACAGACAAAGAGGGAGAGGGATGGTGGAGGAGTAAGGGGTCTCTTTCCACCGGACACAGAAGGGTCAACACTCGGCCTGACCGGAACGCGGTCGCCCGGTCCGGAAATGCAAGCCCACTTGCACACTTTCATACGCCACAAGAAACCCTCCCGTTCGGTTTCTTCGCCCGAGCCTAGTGAGTTTCGGGACCTAGTCCGTATTAGTCACTGGCTAAAAGAGGGTGATCACGCCTCTTCTTCGGTCCTTACTGGGCCGGTCACTACGTAGAGTATACTCGCCTGTCCGCCGGGGTCGCAGGCCGCGCCGTCGTACGCGTCTCTCACTGGAGTAGGAAAAAAACAAAAAGGTGCCTTGCCGGAACCACACAGCCCCTTTCCAGTCAGGCGGAATTGATCGACCCTCCTCCGGGAGATGGACACTGAAATCAGCGGTGGCCACTCACCACCTTCTCGGGAGGGGATCGATGACCCGTCCCGACTGCAATGGGGGAGGGGAAAGAATATAATCCGATTTCCCTTTTGTAAACACTCCTGGCTGGCTCGCCAATGAAGCAGCTAAGCGAATCAGAAGACAAAAGGCCAAATTGGTTCCAAAAACAATGCAACTTTATTGCTAGCAATGAACAGCACTGAGTTCTCTCAGGATACTGTGTGTCACAAATCATCTGACACTTACATTTATACTTCCCTGCTGGGCCTGCGCATTAGGCCCCTTATACATCACAGTAGACATGCGCAGTAAACATTTGTAGTTCTTACAGTACACATTTGTAGTTCACAGTACATACACACGTCATAATACTGAAATGATACTGGCTAGGGAAACGAAACTTAGCATCTTCTTCCACACACACACAATGCTCCTTTCTAGCACAGGAGATAAGGTTCGTTAGGCTCAGAGATGCAGGGTGGGGGTGTCTACACCCTCCAAGGTCATCTATTCATATGACGCCTACGTGCAAGCTGGTCTTGTGTAAGCCTTGCTACTACTGTTACAAGCTATATCTAATAGCCCTGCATTCTGTCTTACATTAGTAAACAGCAAACTGGGTAAGGCACAAATGTCCAGTGCATTCATAAAGTATAAAAAAGCAGAGGTAGTATGCATAAGTATAAGTCCATCAGTATGCAGAAAACATGAGGTTGTTCTGTTGGTCAGTAGTATTCGGGTAGTATCCGGCGCTCCACTCCTACAAAGGGACTGGGTGGGAGACAGATGGGGTGAGGGGGACTCGGATGGGCAGAAAGGACTGGGTGGGAGACAGATGGGAGAAGGGGCATGTAGCTGGAACTGGGGTCTGAAAAGTGAGCAGGAGGGAGAATGGGGTCAAGCCTGGGGCAGGGGTGGATGGGAGAATCAATGGATCTGGAACTAGGGGCAGCCGCAGGTGGGAACTGGGAGCCGAAAAGAGGGGGCAGTGAGAGAGGGGGGATAGATCCTGGATGGAATGGGGAGTGAGAGGGAGGGCAGACCCTGAATGGATGGAGGGCAGAGAGGCATGGATGGGAGGGCAGGGCCCAGGGAGAAGACAAATTGCTGGAAGGGGAGGGGAGAGAGGATTGCTGGCTATGGATGGAGGAGGGAAGGGCAGAGAGGGACAAGGATGGACATGGGGGCCCAGGGAGAGGACAAATTGCTGGAAGGGGAGGGGAGAGAGGATTGCTGGCTATGGATGGAGGAGGGAAGGGCAGAGAGGGACAAGGATGGATATGGGGGCCCAGGGAGAGGACAAATTGCTGGAAATGGAGGGGAGGGGAGAGAGGAGGATTGCTGGCTATGGATGGAGGAGGGAAGGGCAGAGAGGGACAAGAATGGACATGGATGGGAGGGCAGGACCCAGGGAGAGAGGAGAAATTGCTGGAAATGGATATAGAGCAAGAAATGAAGAAGAAAGGAGAAAAGTAAAGAAATAAATGGAAAGGAAGCCCTGGAAACGGAGTTAAGAGGACAGATAGCAGCAGAATCAGATACTGGGCCAGCATGATCAGAAAAGAAAGTCACCAGACAACAAAGGTAGAAAAAAATCATTTTATTTTCATTTTAGTGTTTGGAATATGTCCACTTTGAGAATTTACATCTGCTATCTTATTTTGCAATGTATAGCAATTTGTTTCTAAGAATATTGCTGACAATTCCTTTCAGTGTGGCAAGTGGTGAGCGATCATTTTCATGGGGGGGGGGGGGGGTGATCATTTTCACGGGGGGGGGGGGGCGCCAACTGATAGTCTGCAGGGGGGCGCCAGAGACCCTAGGCACGGCCCTGCGTGGACAGGATGCTGGGCTCGATGGACCCTTGGTCTTTTCCCAGTATGGCATTACTTATGTACTTATGTACTTATGTAAGGCAAGGATTTCGTTAGAATGAAAAGAGATGCTTGAGCAAACGTTTGCGTCTTTTGATAGAAACAGACAACTTGTCAGCAAATAGGGACAAATTGATTGACCCAGTTGATATTCAGCTGATGTCACTGAACACTATTTATTTATTTATTTATTAGGATTTATTTACCGCCTTTTTGAAAGAACTCACTCAAGGCGATGTACAGTACGAATAAATCAAACACGAGCAATAGACAATTACAGCAGTAAAAATATTCAAATAACAATACAAAGTATGGCTTAGAACAGCATTTTCGATAGAACGTCTAAATCAGAATTTGGACATTTTACAAAAACGTCCAAATTCTAAACAGGAAAGAAGGTCATTTTCGAAAAAGATAGACGTCTATCTTTTGTGTTCGAAAATGCTATGGACGTCTTGTTATTTGGACATTTTTTTTTTTGGTCCATTTTCGAACAAAAGACGTCCAAATGCAAGACGTCCAGAACAGAGGAGGAGTGGCTTAATGGTTAGTGCAGCGGGCTTTGATCCTGGCAACATGGGTTCAATTCCCACTGCTGCTTCTTGTGACTTTGGGCACATCAAATGCACAAGGGGCATTTTTGGATATGACATCTAAGTCTGAATTTGGACGTTTTTTGTAAAACTTTAGTGCAGCAGACCTTGATCCCGGGGAAGTGGGTTCAATTCCCACTGCAGCTATTAGTTATAAAAACAGGTCTAGCTCAAAACGTCTAAGTTTTAGTCTTGGACGTCTTTGTTTTGTTCCATTATCGCTGAAAGACGTCCAAGTCTTAGGAACGCCCAAGTCCCGCCTTGAACACGCCCCTGACACACACCCTTGAGATTTAGACATCCTTCTGATGGACTTCTGAGAAAAACGTCTAAAAGAGGTTTTGAAAATACTGATTTGGACGTTTTTGTGAGATAAACGTCCAAATGCAGACTTATGTCACTTTTTGGACGTTTTTCTCTTTTGAAAATGAGCCTGATAGTATACTAACAATGTCAACACAGTACGTAATAGAAAATTTTAATAGACAGCGTAGGGTATATGCAAAGATGGAACATATAGGGGTCCTTTTACTAAGGTGTGCTGAAAAATAGCCTGCACAGATCCATTTTTCAGCACTCCAGTAAAAAAGGTCTTTTTTTGGCCGAAAATAGACGTACGGCAAAATAAAAACTTGCGTGCGTTCATTTTGGGTCTGAGATCTTACCGCCACCCGTTGACTTAGCAGTAAGGTCTCACATGTTAAGTTGGCGATAATCAGCATGCACTACCGATTACCGCCCAATTATTTTCCAGCGCACGTATCGGACGCATGTAAAATGGAATTACCGCTGGATGGTAGTTCCAAATTGACACGTGTTGGGCGCGTGGAGGCACCTCACGCGGCTTAGTAAAAGGGCCCCATAGATATGTAAGTGGAGTTAGAAAATAATTTAAAGAAAGTTGCACATGAGGTCAGAGAGATGATGAAATGTGATCTCAGCTAGGGTAGGAGTGGATAAACATGTCCTGCTGTGCAGTATGCTCACTGCTGCTGACTAATTAGATCCGGATCTTCAATTCATGACAACATCTAGGCCAGTGGCGTAGCCAAGGGTGGGCCCGGGTGGGCCCAGGCCCATCCACTTTGGGTTCAGACCCACCTAGTAGCAGCACATCTCTAATGTGGCTGGCAGGGATTCCCAAGCCCCAGCAGCCGAAAACACCTAACTGTCCCTCCTGCATACCTTTTAAATATCAGATCTTTGCCTGCTACAAGCAGTGACTGATACATACTGTTTGCACCAGCCCTGCAGCCTTCCCTCTGATGTATTCCTGCTTATGCAGAAACAGGAAGTTGCATCAGAGGGAAGGCTGTGGGGCCAACAAGAGCACTGTGTATTAGTTGCTGCTCGTTGCCAGTGAAAATCTGCTATTGAGAGAGAGAGAGAGAGAGAGAGAGAGAGAGACCAAATTACTTGTAAGACAAGGCGGAGTTCTTCTGCCCACCCATCTTGGGCCTAGGCCCACCCAAAATTGGGTGTCTGGCTACGCCCCTGATCTAGGCACTAGCATTGATCCTCTGGGTACTTGGAAGTTATGTGGGTATGTCCAGTATTTAGTGCTGTACCTGCCTAGCTAAACTAGGCAAAGTTAGCTGCTTAACTATGTGGACACTGGCAGTGAATATCACTGATACCTGCCCCCAGACTGCCCTGGTACTGCCTAGACAATACTACTTAAACCCTTTTGAGTATTGGGCCCCTTGCTTTCTTGTACTTTTGACAATGATTCGTTTTGCTATTTCCAGTCTATTCAAGCATCTTTGAAACTGGCAGAGACGTCATCAGCATACGATGTTTTTCCTGAACGGCACCGTCATCGTCCCTCCCAAGTTCATCCTGTTGGGCATTCCCGGCTTGCAAGAAGTGTACTTCTGGATCGCTGTCCCTCTGTGTTCATTATATCTTGCAACTCTCCTCGGAAATGGTCTCGTTCTGTTCCTTATAATAACAGTGAAGACATTCTATAGACCAATGTACATTTTGCTCGCTATGTTATTGGTTACGGATCTTGTTTCTTCCACTTCCACTGTGCCTAAGTTGCTTAGCATACTTTGGTTTAATATCAACGAGATTACTGTTGAAGCCTGCCTCATCCAGATGTTCTTCCTCTATTCGTTTTCAGCCATGAGATCTGCAGTGTTGGTGGCCATGGCCTTCGATCGCTACATAGCTATCTGCAACCCCTTAAGATACACCTCTATATTTAGCAACAAAGTCCTAGCTGAAATAGGACTAATTATAGTAGCTAGAGGTATAGTTTTAGTGTTGCCAATTCCATTCCTTGTTCAAAGGTTAACTTTCTGTAAAACCAATATGATTTCTCATTCCTACTGCGATCACATGGCTGTAGCAAAGTTGGCCTGTGCAGATATTAGAATAAATAAGCTATACGGTTTGGCTGTTGGCTTCTTTGTGACTGTTTTCGATTTGGTTTGCATAACCCTGTCCTATTTTCTGATTTTCAGGGCAGTCTTGAGACTTCACTCAAAGGAGGCGTATCTTAAGGCCTTCAACACTTGTGCTGCTCACATCTGCGTCATCCTAATTGTTTACACACTATTTCTCTTCTCTGTTCTAACACAAAGATTTGGGCAGAATGTTCCTCTACATGTTCATATCTTGTTGGCCAACTTCTACCTCCTTGTCGCTCCCATGTTAAATCCCATTGTCTATGGAGTGAAAATGAAAGAGATAAGGGATGGGATACACAAAATACTCTTCAAAAGGAAAGTCCATTCTAAGAGTTCCAGTTAACCTTGCACTTCGATGACAAATGGTAGCAGAAAACCTCAAGTTATCAACAGTACCTCAACATGAAAAAAATCTGAATACACCATGCAGCCACTGGGGCCAAGATATTTGACTACGTTTTAAATGCATATATGTTATATTGCTCTTACCCATTTATAATTATGTGTAGTGACAGACAATGCCGTCAGCCTTCCAATCAGAAATGCCCATTGCAGTGAGTATTATCAATGCACAACATAAGAACATAAGAATAGCCATACTGGGTCAGACCAATGGTCCATCTAGCCCAGTATCCTGCTTCCAACTGTGGCCAATCCAGGTCACAAGTACCTGGCAGAAACCCAAATAGTAGCAACATTCCATGCAGAACCCCAAAGAAGAGCAAGATTCTTGAATCCTAAAGAGTAACAAGATTCCATGCAGAATCACAAAGAGTAGCAGAATTTCATGTAGAACCCCAAAGAACAGCAAGATTCTGGAATCCTAATGAGTAACGAGATTCCATGCAGAATCTCAAAGAGTATTTCATGTAGAACCCCAAAGAATAGCAAGATTCTGGAATCCTAAAGAGTAACGAGATTCCATGCAGAATCTCAAAGAGTATCCCATGTAGCACCCCAAAGAATAGCAAGATTCTGGATTCCTAAAGAGTAACGAGATTCCATTAAGAATCGCAAAGAGTAGCAACATTCCATGCTACCAATCCTGGGACAAGTAATAATCATCTGCCTTATGAACTTAAGAACAATACGAATAGCTCAAACCAATGGTTCATCTAGCCCAGTATCCTGTATCCAACAGTGGCCAATTCAGGTTAGAAGTACCTGACAGAATCCCAAAGGGGAAAAAAAGAATATAGCAGTTAAAGTTATTTCAAATGTAACAACAAAATTAAAAAGATGGGGCCCACACTTGGCGATGTTATAAGTGATCTAGTGTTACATTGAGTTGTGTTATATCGGGTATACAGTGTATGTTTAAGGCCTAGATAAAAGGTAACATGGATAACTAATAACACAGTCAAATATCTTAGACCACAATGTCTGCATTATATAGGGCCTATTGTGTATTTTGAATTTCAAGATACATGAGTGCAATGACCAATATTTGAGGTCGATGATGTGGAAGAGTGTACGAGTGAATACTCACTGGAGGATATTTGGGAGTTGGCATGGAGACTAAGGGGGAAAGCTTTTACTAGCTTGATTTACCAGGGGAGTCACCAACCTGTAGTATCTTAGTACTACAAATTGCTGACTCCCATGGTAAATTAAAAATGTTCCTTGTGAGCCACTTTTCAAGGAGCATTATTCAACTGACCCAGCAGCATTGGGCTACCAAGTCATGGCTTGAGGTTGCTGAATCATCTCTTAAAGGTCTGGCATCTTTAACCAAAAGAGGTGGCTAGAGCACCGCACCAAGCTGTAGAGTTAAATGTCCAACTGCCCACCCAATCTGAAGGGCCCCCTATCATTAAGCTCCCCCTGGAAGTCTTTCTTTCTCTGCTGGAAGCCCTACCCCCCCCCCCCCAAGGCCTCCACCCTTCCATAAGCCCCCAGGCCTACTGTTTAGAATCCTTGGTGTCTACTGGTTTGGGCAGAAGTGATCTCTAGTCACTCATGTCCTTTCTGGTGCCATCGTCTAAAATGACACCAGTGACCCCTAGTGGCAGTCACTAACATTTTAGCATCTGCTATTGAGACAGACATGGGAAGCAACATGGAGTGTTGCCACAATTTGGGTTTCTGCCAGGTTCTTGTGACCTGGTTTGGCCACTGTTTGAAAAACAGGATACTGGGTTAGATGGACCATTGGTCTGACCCAGTATGACTACTCTTATGATCTTATGTTCTTATGCCCTTATATGGAAATCTAATCTCTAGCAATAGGCTCAAGTGGTAGTACTGGGAGACTACCACTAGGGGTTGTCGGCATCATTTTCAATGATACTGCCAGCGGATAGGGGCAACTGGGGATGACCCTTGCCAAAACCACTAGACACCAGAATTTTAGAACTGTAAGCTTGTCGGTCCTTCGGGAGGTTGGGAGAGGGGTCTACAGAGGTGGAAGGTAGACTTCCAGGGGTGCTTTAGTAAAAGGGGGGCCCTTCAGTTTTTTTGTGGGGGACTCTAGGGATTGTGGCTTGGGGGGTGCTCTGCCACCTTTTTCAGTTAAAGATGCTGGCTCCTTTAAGAAATGGCCTGTAAGCATTGAGCTGCAGCTTGGTGGCTCGATGCTGTTGAGATGCTTTTAGCTGGGATTTACTATACCACCTACACTACAAGCAATGGTATAAAGTTTACATAGTATTGGTCAGCTTTACATGGATTTGCATGTTCTGCATCTCATTACTATGTACCCTGTAATGACGTTAGGGCAAGACAACCTACATTAATGTCCTGTATGTTGAGTAAAAGGGCAGTTAACACAGGTTGTTGCTTCGACATAGCTTGATAACTTTACCCCTAAATGTTCAAAGTACTGGCACATTAACCCTCTAGTCTTTCCATAGCCTGTGTTTAGTGAAATGTTATCAATAATTTACTGCTTCAAAGGAGCCAAAAACGAGGGCACAGGGAACTCTTACTGGATTGTAATCAGAAGTATTCCTGTGTGCTGTTATTCAGAATAAAATAAAGTAACTGAACTGAGACAGAAGATTCTTAGCAGTTGACTTTTTATTTAAAGATTGTTCTGTATTTCAAGACACAATGGAGTAATTTTGTAAGGAGGAAGCCAACATTTTGGCACCAAGAAAACATGAAAATGACCAGAATAGCACCGTATACACATGTACGTATGCCCAGGCACCCTTAATACCAATATTCCCTCTGCATGCAAGTCTATAAAATGTTTTAATGGCATGCCGTTTGAAGTTGGGTGTGCACGTGGATGGAGCATGTGTGCAGTCTGAGGGGATCATGGGGAGTTATGTATATAAATTATAAAATATTATAATTAACATGTGCTTTTTTTTTAGCCAGTTCTGTGACTGGTGTAAGTGGTTGTGCATGAAATATAGATGCATATCTTCTAATTCTACATTTTCCAACTTGGACCCTCACGGGAATAAGTTTTTTCACAGCCAGTCCTTAGGATGCTGCATTGCTGTCATTATCTTCACCAAAATCGATTACTGTATTGTTTTGTAGTTACAGTTTCCATTTAGTTACTGTGATAGAACATCACAACGCTATCAGCAGTTCATGAAAGAAGACCAGATGTCGAGATCCAAGATGGCTGTAGCAGACTGAGTTCAAACGAGAACTCACAAATGCCTGTCCTTTTCCTGGTAAAAATCATTAAAAGAAAGGGTAAAATGAGGGTTAAAAAAAAAAAAAAGAGTCCTCTGTCTTACCTTCTGGACTGACGATGGACCGGTGTGTTCAGTGATTGGCCCCAGGAAAAGATAGCTCCATGTTAACCCCACTTGGAGAGCAGTCGGAGACAGTCTGACTGACTCTTCTAGGTGTGAGACTTCTTTAAGTCTAGAAACGAGGGATTCCTTGCTGTAGCCACTCCTTAAGACTCTTTCTCCTGCTGGAGTGGCGGCTCAAACAACGGTGGCTCTGGTTCCAGAGAACGGAGGTACAATCAATATGGTATTGGTTCAAGCAGGTGCTCTGCAGAGTCAGTGAAGGCAGTGAACTGGTGGTGGGAGTTGGACCAAGGAGTGAATGTGTAGAGCCTAATGTGCCCCTGCCTTTGCTTCCTTGGAGAGACCTACAGAATGGACAAGTTCCAACTCTGTCATCTGGAATACAAGGAATTTCATCCTTTACTTTACCTCCTCCTGGGGAATTTACACTTGAAGCAAGCTGGAAGGCTAACTAAGACCTGGGGAAAATCTTTATCTACTCAGAATATAACTCCTGGGACCCGGATTCAAGATCTGGAAAATCAAGTTGTGAAAAATGAAAATGATGCAGCTCAGCTTGCTGCTAACTTAGATGAAGTGCAGGAGTCCTATTGCCGTTGTGTGTTCTTCAGAAACTGGGCTAGCTAAAGTTAATATAAATATTGAAAACTAAAATAGGAGCTCTGGAAAATTCTGCTAGAAGTTGTAAATTGAGGCTACTTAATGTTCCCAGATTGGAAACTGTTTCACCCAAGGAATTATTTCTTAGATATTTGAGGGAGGTTTTGAATGTTTCATTGGAACATTGAAGTTATACTATCTAGGGAAATGGGACTTGATCTACCGCCTTTCTGAGGTTTTTGCAACTACATTCAAAGCGGTTGACATATATTCAGGTACTTATTTTGTACCAGGGGCAATGGAGGGTTAAGTGTCTTGCCCAGAGTCACAAGGAGCTGCACTGCACTAACCAATAGGCTACTCCTCCACTCATTCCACCAATAAGAGCCAACCTCATCAGTGATGTCACAATGGCTTGAGTTCCTGATACTTGGCTCACTTCTGATATTGTGATGTCATAAGGGAAAGGGGGAAAGGGAAATGGGACATGATATACCGCCTTTCTGAGGTTTTTGCAACTGCATTCAAAGCGGTTTACATATATTCAGGTACTTATTTTGTACCAGGGGCAATGGAGGGTTAAGTGACTTGCCCAGAGTCACAAGGAACTGCACTGGGAATCAGGACGTCAGTCTCACAGAAACAGAAGCCTGCGGGGCCATGTTGCTGATCTGCAAGGGCAGGCTGATACATGGAATGTTGCTAGTGGAATTGCAACATTAACATTCCATGTACAATCTCCAATAGTGGCAACATTCCATGTAGAATTTCAAATAGGGAAAGGGAACTTGACATACCACCTTTTGAGGTTTTTGCAACTACATTCAAAGCGGTTGACATATATTCAGGTACTTATTTTGTACCAGGGGCAATGGAGGGTTAAGTGACTTGCCCAGAGTCACAAGGAGCTGCAGTGGGAATCGAACTCACTTCCCCAGAATCAGAGTCTGCTGCACTAACCACTAGGCTACTCCTCCACTAGCAACATTCCATGTAGAAGCCTGCCCTTGCAGATCAGCAACGCGGCCGCGCAGGCTTCTGTTTCTGTGAGTCTGACGTCCTGCACGTACAACGTGCAGGACACCAGAAACAGAACGAAGCCTTCGCGGGAAGAAGAGGACCTCCTTGGCTGGCGGGGATTGGGGTCCCCTGCCAGCAAAGGTAGCCCATGGCGATGACGGGGGAGGGTTGGCGGCAGGAGGGGGGGTCGAGGGTCGTCGACAGGGGGGTCCAGGGCCAAATCTATGGGGGGCCAAGGCCCCCCAGGCCCCACATAGCTACGCCACTGGTTACAGCAGGTTTCATTTGGTGTAAAACCTCACACTCAAAGTTAGCCAAACGCTATTCTGTAAATGGGCACCAGTGTATCAATTTAATACACTGAAAACCAACCTCTTCAAAAAGGCTTACCCCAATGACCCCACATAACCCTCTTCACCTACCAACACAGCATGACTATGATTGAACAGGACATCACGCGATCTTCATCCATTCCGACCCTCCACTTATACCTCATACGATCACTATACAACTTTGTATTTGTTATCCACCAACTAGGCAATCGCCTTTGACGGTACTATGTAAGCCACATTGAGCCTGCAAATAGGTGGGAAAATGTGGGGTACAAATGCAATAAATAAATAATGTATCAGTTCATACCTTATGCTATGAGTTTATCTTGTTGGGAAGCCTAGATGGACAATACAGGTCTTTATCTGCCATCATCTACTATGTTACTATGGAGCTCATTTTCGAAAGAGAAAAACATCTAAAAAGTGGCACAAAGTATCATTTGGATGTTTTTCTCATCAAAACGTCCAAATCGGTATTATCGAAACCCATTTTGCAGACATTTATCTACTATGCAGTTCGTCTGCAATGCATCCAGGTCTCAAGGGGGCATGTCAGGGGCGTGTTACGGGTGGGATTTTTGCATTCCTAAGATCGGGACGTTTTTCAGCCATAATGGAACAAAATGAAAATGTCCAGGACTAAAATGTGTGCCGTAATGACCAGATGACCACTGAGGAATAAAGGAATGACTCCCCCAACCACATACTTCCTCAGTGATCACTGATCCCTTCTCCCAAAGATGTGAATGAAACAGTACATACCAGCCTCTATGACAGCAGCAAGCGGGTCCCTGGAGTCGCCCAGTGGTCAGTGGTCAGTGCACTGTGAAGGGGATCAGGCCCATAATCTACTCTAACCATAGGTGGGAAAATGTGGGGTACAAATGCAACAAATACATAAATAATAGGATGGTGAACCAGGCAGCACAGGCAACTGCTGGACATAGGCGCCGAGAGGGGGGGCAGGGGTGTGGCAAAATTCCCCAGGCCTGGTCCTCCGGGGGGGGGGGGGGGGTCCGGTGCCAGGGGTCTCTCTCTCTGTCCTGCTCCTGACAAGACCTGAGTGATCGCATCCCCGACAGGCAGGGCCGTGCTAACCCACTCAGCAGGGTAAGCATGGCAGGGGGGCGCCTGCCTTTCAGGGGTGCCACCGCCAGCCGAGTCAATTAAAAAATATAAATTTAAACCTCACCTCTCTCGCGTAGTCGTGTTGGCGCCTATATATGCGCATGCGCCGCTGCTGGCTCTGGTTGCTGCCTTCCCGTGCGCAGTGCTGCCTCGTTCCATTCATGACTGTTAGCACCGCCCCCCCCCCCCAGCTCTTCAACGTACGCGCCTGGAGCCTCGGAGGCAGTCCAACTCTGGAGGACTTTGGGGGGGGGGGGTGTTGCCGAGCCGAGTGCCGACGCCGCGTTAGTGCTGCCCTACAGAAGAGAGGATAGGCGAGCCGGCACCGCGCTGCTTGGATCCGCTGCTGTTCTGTGGCAGTGGCGTGGACTGGACATCATTGGTAAAGTTTTGCCTGCCCTTGTTGTTGTACTTTTCATTATAATGGCTGCTGGCTGGCGTGGCGTGGCGTGGCGTGGCGTGGTGGGCCTTCTTTAAGTACATTTGAGGCTGCAGGTTGGGTGGGGGAACTGGAACCACCAGGCCAGCTGGGTAAGAAGAAAAGAAAGACAAGGCAGGAAGGAAATTTCTGGGGGGGGGGGGGGAGAACAAGCTAGAATCAGGGAGGAACGAAGGAGGGGAGAGTAAGGGCAGGAAAGGAAAATAAGAACTGATGGAACAGAAAGGCAAAGAGGAAGATTGGAAAAACAAGGAGGAAATTTCTGTGTGGGGTGGGGGGGAGGAGGGGAGACCAAGGCAGGAGGAAAGGAACAAGGAAGATAAGCTGATGAGTAATAAAATGGATTGTAAATGATAAGCAGTAGTCATCTGCTATAGAGAGATTCTATTCGACATGAGGTTTGAAGTGGTAGTGCTTAAATATAGGTAGCAATGGAGGGTAATCAATCATGTGATAGGCTTTCGGTTTTGTATAGTACTACTACTATTTAACATTTCTAAAGCGCTACTATGGTTATGCAGCGCTGTACAAGTTAACAAAGAAGGACAGTCCCTGCTCAAAGGAGCTTACAATCTTAAGGGACAAGAATGCAGTCAATCAAATTGGGGCAATCTGGGTTTCCTGGTTAGTCCAATGGTTAGGTGCCGAAAGCGACATTGAAGAGGTGGGCTTTAAGCAAGGATTTGAAGATGGGGAGGGATAGATCCTGTGTAGTGTTATTATTTAGTGTTTAAGATGGATGATTACGGTATGCCTTCTTGAAAAGATCTGCACTCCATCTTTCAGCTCCTATTTCCTTTGCATCTTGTGCCAAACCGGTGGGGGGGGGGGGGCGCCAACTGATAGTCTGCAGGGGGGCACCAGAGACCCTTGGCACGGCCCTGCCGACAGGAGCAGAAGAGAGAAAACTCCAGCGCCACGGCCAGGCCCCCCTTGGAGGTTGGGGAGGACCCTGTCCGGAGGAGCACCCTCCAGTGCTGCTCTTCTGCCCAGCTGAGGGGCTGCTTTGCAGCCGCGGGGGCAGGCAATCGACAGAAGAGCAGCGCTGGAGGAACCCGTTTTCTGCTGACGGGAGCTCGGGATTCCCACCAGCGACGGTAATTGGATTGTGTGGGGTAGGCGACAACGATCCGGGGCGGATGGCGGCTCTGCCCCGGGCCCGGTTCAGTCTCTCGGCGGCCCTGCTGCTGGACATAAGGTCTTCCCTGCTTTGTTCCTCAGTGGCACTGATCAGAGATTCCAGGAAAATTCTGTGGTTTCCTTTCTTTTTTTTTTAATTTTTTAAAATTGATTTTCAAAACATGACAAGTGATAAACAACAGCTGTACATTAGAAGACATAAACCATGTTCAATGCTACATTAGGTAAAATAAGAGAAAAAGAAAGAAAAAAAAAGGGGGGAGGAGTGGCCTAGTGGTTAGGGTGGTGGATGCTGGTCCTGGGGAACTGAGGAACTGAGTTTGATTCCCACTTCAGGCACAGGCAGCTCCTTGTGACTTTGGGCAAGTCACTTAACCCTCAGTTGCCCCAGGTACAAATAAGTACCTGTATATGTAAGCCGCATTGAGCCTGCCATGAGTGGGAAAGCGCGGGGTACAAATGTAACAAAAATAAAATGGATAATATTGGAGATTCTACATGTTGCTATTCCAGTAGGAACATTCCTTGTAGAAGGCTGCGCAGGCTTCTGTTTCTGTGAGTCTGACGTCCTGCACGTACGTGCAGGACGTCAGACTCACAGAAGCAGAAGCCTGCGCGGCCACATTGGTGATCTGCAAGGGCCGACTTCTACATGGAATGTTGCTATTCCACTAGCAACATTCCATGTAGTATCTCAAATAGTAGGAGGAGTGGCCTAGTGGTTAGGGTGGTGGACTTTGGTCCTGAGGAACTGAGTTCGATTCCCACTTCAGGCACAGGCAGCTCCTTGTGATTCTGGGCAAGTCACTTAACCCTCCATTGCCCCATGTAAGCCGCATTGAGCCTGCCATGAGTGGGAAAGCGCGGGATACAAATGTAACAAAAAAGAAAAACAATATACAACAAGCGAGAAGCAGCAAAGGACCTTCGGCACAGGGTGGTACAACTTGAAAATAAGACACAAGTGGGGACCATTTCTTCTCATGCAAGGCAAACTTAAATGATTTTTTTTTGCAAGATAAGTTTCATATTTATAAGTGTTAAAGTCCACCATTCTTGATATGTGACCAGGTTCAGGGATTTGCTATGCAGGAAAATGACCTTTAAAGCCAATGAGAGCATGGTGCACAGATTCGACGTGGGAGCGGACTTGGAGATCCTTGTTTAAATACTTCAGAGCACCTTGTCGTCTAGTGGTTTCCCCTATTATCACTAATAAGATTTCTTCTAACAGTCTCCTCTGTCTCATTACAGGACCTGATACCTTGGAATGAGCTATCACGTCAGCATTACATCATCAGCAACAGGAACAACAGCAGGGAGTGTCATCTTCATCCTCCTCAGTCCTCTCATCGTCACTGTCAAACACACGGGGAAGGGTAGGATATAAGTCTGAGAAGGTGCTGTCCCTGTCTTCCATCTTTTCCCCCAAATATGATGCTTCCATGGTTATCCCACCTATGTCTCCAATAGAAATCTGCTCTGTCCCGGTAGGATCTAACAGGTCCATCTTTCCGTGTGAGTGCCAGATCTGTGAAGATGAGGCATTTCCCCCCTCCCCTCCCCCATTGTGTCAACGCATGGTCTCTGCTGCTTCTGTTCTGATTGACTGAGAGCCGCATTGTGGTGTCATAAATTGTCTAAGCCGCCTTGCTATTGGCTAGTGTTAACATACTAGTCATTAGCATTGCCAGGCACAACCAAGGTATCCCAAAGGCGACCAAGACTTGATAACAATAATTTCTCCCTTACCCTTTCTCAAGATGGACTTCTGCTGCTCTTTTATCACACCCACTGTGGGCTAAGGGGGTAATTCTATAAAGCGAATACTGACATTTATATGCTGATTTTATGGGTAACCAAAGCTCGTAATGGACATATAATAACTCTTCCTCTCTACGATTCTCTTCCTGTCTACGATTCTCTTCCTCTCTACGATTCCCTAATGTGTCTGTACACACGAACCTTATTCTACCACAACATTACTGTATTTGTTTATACTGGAATCGGCGAATGCCTTTACGGTACTATGTAAGCCACATTGAGCCTGCAAAATAGGTGGGAAAATGTGGGATACAAATGTAACAAATAAATAAATTTATTAGGATTTATGTACCGCCTTTTTGAAGGAATTCGCTCAAGGCGGTGTACAGTAAGAATAGAGCAAACATGATGAGCAAGAGACAATTACAGCAGTAAAAATATTCAAAAAAAGTATGGCATGGTATACTACTTGCAAGTGGAGGAGTGGCCTAGTGGACTTTGGTCCTGGGGAACTGAGGAATTGAGTTTGATTCCCACTTTAGGCACAGGCAGCTCCTTGTGACTCTGGGCAAGTCACTTAACCCTCCATTGCCCCATGTAAGCCGCATTGAGCCTGCCATGAGTGGGAAAGCGCAGGGTACAAATGTAACAAAAATAAAATAGATACTATTGGAGATTCTACATGGAATGTTGCTACTATTGGAGATTCTACATGGAATGTTGCTATTCCACTAGCAACATTCCATGTAGAAGGCTGCGCAGGCTTCTGTTTCTGTGAGTCTGACGTCCTGCACGTACGTGCAGGACATCAGACTCACAGAAGCAGAAGCCTGCGCGGCCACATTGGTGATCCGCAAGATGATTAATTTAAATAAAGTTGCACATGAGGTCAGAGAAATGGTTAAATATTATCTCAGCTGGGGTAGGAGTGGAGAAACACTTTAGAAAAGTGCATACAGAAAATCAGCAGATAGGGGAAGAGACGAAGATGCCCGCCAAACAGACAACAAGCCAAGACAAGGTCTACAATCCAGAGTGATGTTTTTAAAGCTCTTTATTAAATCATGCAAATCATGGCCATGTTTCAAAATGATCTTCATCAGGGATATAACTGTAAATAACAATGATAACCAATCACAGATAAAAGATAAATGTTAACCAAATCTATAATCTATTTCTATCTATGTTTATATAGAGTGGAGGAGTGGCCTAGTGGTTAGAGCACCAGTCTTGCAATCCAGAAATGGCCAGTTCAAATCCCACTGCTGCTCCTTGTGATCTTGGCCAAGTCACTTAACCCTCCATTGCCTCAGGTACAAACTTAGATTGTGAGCCCTCCTGGGACAGAGAAATATCCAGAGTACCTGAATGTAACTCATCTTGAGCTACTACTGAAAAAGGTGTGAACAAAATCTAAATAAATATATATACAGTGCACATCAGATAAACAAATGCTCTGTTTAACTGCATGCTGTACTTCAGTCCCAATTTTGGCGCAATCAATTTCTATGGGGACAAACTTTGGTTTAGCGCACCACTGATAAGTGCAAGATTCGCTTATATGCATGATTTAAGACCGCTCCTCTGCAGGAAAGACTCCACATAAGCACACGCATGGAATATGGAAGCCGATAGGCACATGACAAAGGGGCGGTAAATTTGAAATCTTGTTGGTTAACTGCCACAGGCAGAATAAGCGAAAGAATGTTGTTAGAGTGTACACTGGAGTCGTCGTCGTCATCACACAACTGTAAGACTTTAACACTGGCTGAACGAATAGAAGTTATTAAAAAATTAGAAAACAAACAAAGTCAAGCATCTATTGCTAAAGAATATGGTGTCAATCGCAGTCACATTTCACGTGTCTTGAAGCAGAAAGACCAGCTCTTGGAAGACTGGCAATACAATACAAATCCACAACGGAAACAAAAACGGGCGGGAAAAGCTGAGGAGGTAGAAGATGCTCTTCTTCGGTGGTTTTCTCAAGTCAGGAGCAGACAGTTTCCTGTCAGTGGCCCACTGCTTATGGAGAAAGCTAATCAGCTAGCAGAAAGTATTGGACTAACTGAATTCAAAGCCACTGTTGGATGGTTGGAAAGATGGAAGGAGAGGAACAACATAAAATTCAAGAAACAGCATGGTGAGAAACAAGACGCTGATGACTTTGGTGCTGAAAATTGGGTTGTTTCAGTTCTTCCTATCATCTTGAACGAGTTTGCACCTTGTGACATTTTCAATGCTGACAAAAATGGTCTCTACTGGCGAGTGATTCCTGATGAAACACTTGCATTCAAACAAGCCGAAACTACAGGAAGTAAAACGTCGAAGGACCGACTGACGATCCTCCTTTGCTGCAATATAGATGGGAGTGAGAAGTTGGAACCACTTGCCATTGGAAAGAGCAAACAGCCCCGTTGCTTCAAGAATGTTAAGCGACTTACTGTGTCATACGAGGCAAACGCAAATTCATGGATGACTGGGGAAATTTGGAAGCAGTGGCTAAAGAAGTTAGACACTAGAATTACTACTACTACTACTACTTATTCTAAAGCACTACTAGATGTACACAGCGCTGTACACTTGAACATGAAGAGACAGTCCCTGCTCAACAGAGCTTACAATCTGATTAGGACAGACAAACAGGACAAACAATTGATAAGGGAATATTAAAGTGAGGATGATAAAATAAGGGCTCTTAACTAGTGAATAAGGGTTAAGAGTTAAAAGCAGCATCAAAAAGGTGGGCTTTTAGCTTAGATTTGAAGACGGTCAGAGATGGAGCTTGACGTACCGGCTCAGGAAGTCTATTCCAAGCATATGGTGCAGCAAGATAAAAGGAACAGAGTCTGGAGTTAGCAGTGGAGGAGAAGAGTGCAGATAAGAGAGATTTACCCAGTGAACGGAGTTCCCGGGGAGGAATGTAGGGAGAGATGAGAATGGAGAGTGGAGAGGGCACAAAAGCGTCAGATTTTGTTGCTTTGTGATAATTGTGCTGCACACAGTGATGATGTCAGGCTGTCTAAACTCAAGGTGGTCTTCCTGCCACCAAACACTACCTCTGTGATCCAACCTATGGATCAGGGCATAACAGCCAATTTCAAACAACATTATCGGGCTCTTGTGCTACATCGTCTGATGAGCGTTATGGATGACCAGACTGACAAGGATAAACGTGCTGTTGAACTGGCTTGTAATCTATCACTGTTGGATAAGTACATAAATATTGCCATACTGGGAAAGACCAAAGGTCCATCAAGCCCAGCATCCTGTTTCCAACAGAGGCCAATCCAGATCATAAATACCTGGCAAGATCCCAAAAAGTACAAAACAGTTTATACTGCTTATTCCAAACATAGTGGATTTTCCCCAAGTCCATTTAATAATGGTCTATGGACTTATCCTTTAGGAAGCCGTCCAAACCTTTTTAAAACTCCGCTAAGCTAACCGCCTTTACCACATTCTCTGGCAACGAATTCCAGAGTTTAATTACACATTGAGTGAAGACAAATTTTCCCAGATTCGTTTTAAATTTACTACATTGTAGTTTCATCGCATGCCCCCTAGTCCTAGTATTTTTGGAAAGTGTGAATAGACGCTTCACATCTACCCGTTCAACTCCACTCATTATTTTATAGACCTCTATCATATCTCCCCTCAGCCGCCTTTTCTCCAAGCTGAAGAGCCCTAGCCGCTTTAGCCTTTCCTCATAGGGAAGTCGTCCCATCCCCTTTATCATTTTCATCACCCTTCTCTGCACCTTTTCTAATTCCACTATATCTTTTTTGAGATGCGGCGACCAGAATTGAACACAATATTCAAGGTGCAGTCGCACCATGGAGCGATACAAAGGCATTATAACATCCTCATTTTTGTTTTCCATTCCTTTCCTAATAATACCTAACATTCTATTTGCTTTCTTAGCCGCAGCAGCACAGTGAGCAGAAGGTTTCAACGTATCATCAACGAAGACACCTAGATCCCTTTCTTGGTCCTTGACTCCTAACGTGGAACCTTGCATGACATAGCTATAATTCGGGTTCCTCTTTCCCACGTGCATCACTTTGCACTTGCTCACATTAAACGTCATCTGCCATTTAGACGCCCAGTCTCCCAGTCTCGTAAGGTCCGTTTGTAATTTTTCACAATCCTCCCGCGATTTAACGACTTTGAATAACTTTGTGTCATCAGCAAATTTAATTACCTCACTAGTTACTCCCATATCTAGGTCATTTCTAAATATGTTAAAAAGCAGCGGTCCCAGCACAGACCCCTGGGGAACCCCACTATCTACCCTTCTCCATTGAGAATACTGACCATTTAACCCTACTCTCTGTTTTCTATCTTTTAACCAGTTTTTAATCTACAATAGAACACTACCTCCTATCTAATGACTCTCCAATTTCCTCTGGAGTCTTTCATGAGGTACTTAGTCAACCGCCTTCTGAAAATCCAGATACACAATATCAACCGGCTCACCTTTATCCACTTATGGAGAAAGAAGCCTGGAATCATGTTACACAGGCAACCATTGAGAACAGCAAGCTTTGTTAAGGATGTGGAGAGGGACGAAACAGATGCAGCTGTTGCAAACGCGTCAGATGAACAGGCTATTGACATCTCAGCCGGTGTTACTGAAGAGGCGTTTCATCACTACGTAGCTGTTGATTACGATCTACAAACAGCTGACAACAGAACTGATGTCCAGATATGTGCCTACACGCAGGCAACGGCTGATGATGAAACAGATGATGAAATAAGCAGCGAGGCACATGCCGACGAAATTCAACAACCACCTGTCACTTTTGCAAGAGCGCAGGAGAGTCTCAACACCGTGCGGGCCTATCTGGAGGCCACTGGATGTCAGTGTTATGACAGCTTTTACCGTCTGGCAGACGTAGTCAATGGAACTCACAGACACAAGAGCGTACAGAGGACTATGACTGATTACTTCAAGTAAGCCTAACAGTTAATGGAAACTGTATAACGTCAGTTAACGGAGACTGTATACTGTACATATAATAAACAGTACTGTACATATGTTTATCAGATGTCAAGCTTCTTTGGGTCACAATGGTTAAGTGCATGCTCCGGTTAACTGCATGTATTTCTTTGGTCCCAGACCCTTGAACTTAAGCGGATTGCACTGTGTGTGTATATATATATATATATATATATACTAGTAAAAAAGCCCCGTTTCTGATGCAAATGAAACGGGGGCTAGCAATGTTTTCTTCTGTGTGCATGTGGGAGTGTGTGTGTCCCTGCCCTCTGGCCTCTCTCCCCTCCCCCCTCTGAGTCCTTCACTGTTACAGAGCCAGCGATTTGATTTCGTGCTCTGCTGTTTTCCTTCACTGACTGTGTTACAGAGAGGGCGGGGCAGACACTCATAGGGAAACCAGATATCTCGCCCCCTTCACACTTCCGGCTGGAGGCTTCATAGAACGTTGGTGTTGCTTTTATATATATATATATATATATATATATATATATATATATATATATATACACACACACAGATAGATATTTCTTTCTATCTACCTATCTTTCTGTGTATTTATATCTGTCATTAAAATTCAGTTGACAATTAATACCTAAATCCATGTTTCTCACCATGAAAACGTTGTGGTGTAGACTCATATCGGGTCGTATTCAACCTGTAAACCAACATATCATATAATTGCATGGCCACATGGTAAGAGTTCTCATACAAAGCAAAAGAGTGAAGCAGATCCAAAGAGGATAGCAAAATATAGAAGTCTTTATTATAAGAGTCATAAAAATGATCCGACACGGCCGTGTTTCGGCAGAAAGGCCTACCTCAGGGGTCAAACAAATCTGTCAGATTGTAGTAAAAAAAAAGCTTGAGTTAGAGAAGATGTCAAGATCCTGGCTCATACCGCATGGCCTTGTTTGTCTGGGGGCTTTTTACCCGCTGCAGTAAAAAGGGCCCTGGCGTGCGGGAAAAATGACCCCCAACTGCCAGCGCAGGGCCCTTTTCCCCACAGCTTGGTAAAAGGACCCCACAGCTTGGTAAAAGGACCCCTTAATGAGTTATGGTATATAGTGTAGCTTGCAGGGAATACCTTATTTGTGATTTATTGTAAACTGAAGGGAGCTCTATTGGGATCTTGCGGGGTATAAGTGCCTTATAGAAATTTATTTATTTATTTACCACATTTATACCCCACAATGTTCCCACATGTTTGCAGGTTCAATGTGGCTTACAATAGACCGAAAAGGCCATCGCCAATCCGGTAGTTATAGAAATACAATAGATTGTAGAAGTCAGCAAGGATAGAAACATAGTAACGTAACATAGTAGATGACGGCAGAAAAAGACCTGCACGGTCCATCCAGTCTGCCCAACAAGATAAACTCATATGTGCTACTTTTTGTGTATACCCTACTTTGATTTGTACCTGTGCTCTTCAGGGCACAGACCGTGTAAGTCTGCCCAGCACCATCCCCGCCTCCCAACCACCAGCCCCACCTCCCAACCACCGGATCTGGCACAGACCGTATAAGTCTGCCCAGCACTATCCCCGCCTCCCAACCACCAGCCTTGGCACAGACCGTATAAGTCTGCCCAGCACTATCCCCGCCTCCCAACCACCAGTCCTGTCTCCCACCACCGGCTCTGCCACCCAATCTTGGCTAAGCTCCTTAGGATCCATTCCTTCTGAAAGAATAGGGTGTAAAGGGAAAGTGGGTAAAGGTAAGAGAATGGTCCATTTATATGCTGTTTTGCAGGACTTTAGGTTTTATATTGGATCATGGGGGTAGGCCTTCTGGAGCAGGTTGGTCTTGAGTAATTTCCTAAAGTTGAGATGGTTTTGGTTAGTTTTGACAGCTTTTGGCAACGCATTCCATAATTGGGTGCTGATGAAGGAAAAGGAGGAAGCGTAAGTGGATTTATATTTGAGGTCGTTACAGGTAGGGTAATGGAGATTTAAGAATGAATGGCACGTGCTTGATGTATTCCTGGCTGGAAGATTGATTAGTTTATTCATGTAACCTGGGGCTTCGCCATGAAGGATTTTGTGGACCAGGGTGCAGATCTTGAAGTTGATTTGTTCCTTTATTGGGAGCCAGTGCAACTTCTCTCGAAGGGGCTTGGAACTTTCAAATTTGGATTTACCAAAGATTAGACTTGCTGCTGTGTTTTGGGCAGTCTGAAATGCAAATGTAAATCACTGGAGGAGGATCCACTAGAGCATATGCTAAAAGTCTGATGGGAGACATAAGAAGAAAACCAAGATAGAACAGATCCCTGGTAAAATTTGTTCCCAGAGTACAATGAACTTCCCAATCTGCAATAGGACATCGCCTCCTATTCAGTTTCCCCTCTAGGCTGAGTGGGAGTCCTGCACCTACAGTCCTGCCAGTGGGGGGCACTGTTTCACTATCACATTTTCAATAGTGAGGGATAGGCAAGCTCTGCAGGACTTTGGTGAACCTGCCTGTCCCTAGTGATTGAAAACATAATATTGAAACAGCGCCCCTCAGTGGCAGCAATGAAGTTGGAGGACCTCCTACTCAGCTTAGAGGGAACTGTGCTCCTATCCCATAGCTGTTCAATTTTCTCGGGAACTTTATCGAAAGTTTTCTGAAAATCCAGACACACCACATCAGCTGGCCCAACTTCATCCACATCATTATTCACAAGTTGGAATAAATGGCACAGAAAGCAAATTAGTTTGAAGTACGAAATGTATGAGTGAAATATCAGAGCTTAGGATCTCCCTCTGTACCTTGAAAGTAAAAATGAAAATTGAATGGTATCTGAGATCTATTGATCTGCATTGTAGCAGTGAGCGTGTGGACTTACATAAGTACATAAGAATTGCCATACTGGGAAAGGCCAAAGGTCCATCGAGCCCAGCATCCTGTTTCCAACAGTGGCCAATCCAGGTCACAAATACCCGGCAAGATCCCAAAAATGTACAAAACATTTTATACTGCTTATCCCAGAAATAGTGGATTTTCCCCAAGTCCATTTAATAATGGTCTATGGACTTTTCCTTTAGGAAGCCGTCCAAACCTTTTTAAAACTCTGCTAAGCTAACCGCCTTTACCACATTCTCTGGCAACGAATCCCAGAGCTTAATTACATGTTGAGTAAAGAAAAATTTTCTCCGATTCATTTTAAATTTACTACATTGTAGTTTCATCGCATGCCCCCTAGTCCTAGTATTTTTGGAAAGCATGAACAGACGCTTCACATCTACCCGTTCAACTCCACTCATTATTTTATAGACCTCTATCATATCTCCCCTCAGCCGCCTTTTCTCCAAGCATCTTTATGTGGGAATTGCATTGCTTTTGCCTTATGTGGATTAAGTTTCAGTTTGCGAAAGGAAAAACCAATCTGCTTTATGTGACAATTTCTCATTCAAAAAAAATCTAGCAGATTGGTGAGGCAAGACTTTCAGTGGCTAAATCCATGTTGACTGTGTCCCATTAAACCTGTCCCTCTGTTCTCTCCACTATTGACGTCATTTCTGTGTATTGCCGTCGAGGCGCTTAATAGCTTTGCTCACACTCTCTGCGTTTAAAAGGATTTGTTTGACCCCTGATGCAGGCTTTGATGCCGAAACACGGCCGTGTCGGGTCGTCAGTTGATTACTAATAAAGTTTCTTGGATTTCCTCCACATTTGTCCTCACTTTTTTGCTTTTATTGTTATTGTTTTGCGTGAGGATTCTCCTCCCCGCTTTTTGTTTTCTCTCCTTAAGCTTTGCCACAAGGGTTAAGTGGCTTGTCCAAGGCCACAAAAAGAGTCATTAACATAAGTGGAATTTGAGGAGTGGAGTGGAGGAGTGGCCTAGTATTTAGAGTGGTGGACTTTGGTCCTGGGGAACTGGGTTCAATTACCATTGCAGGCACAGGCAGCTCCTTGTGACTCTGGGCAAGTCACTTAACCCTCCATTGCCCCATGTAAGCCGCATTGAGCCTGCCATGAGTGGGAAAGCGCAGGGTACAAATGTAACAAAAATAAAATAGATACTATTGGAGATTCTACATGGAATGTTGCTACTATTGGAGATTCTACATGGAATGTTGCTATTCCACTAGCAACATTCTATCAACATTCCATGTAGAAGCCTGCGCGGCCACATTGGTGATCTGCAAGGGCCGACTTCTACATGGAATGTTGCTAGTGGAATAGCAACATTCCATGTAGAATCTCAAATAGTAGCAACAGTGGAGGAGTGGCATAGTGGTTAGGGTGGTGGACTTTGGTCCTGGGGAACTGAGGAACTGAATTCGATTCCCACTTCAGGCACAGGCAGCTCCTTGTGACTCTGGGCAAGTCACTTAACCCTCCATTGCCCCATGTAAGCTGCATTGAGCCTACCATGAGTGGGAAAGCGCGGGGTACAAATGTAATAAAAAATAAAAATAATGATGTATCTAATTCTTAAACCACTGCTCTAACAACCATATTGAGGACCAGACCAATGTTGATGATTTGGGTGTGAGTTGCCAAAGGAGCAGGTCCCAGATCCGTATATAAATGAATTAGCCAATTAAACACTAATAATTAGTGTTAACAAGCACTTAATTGGTAGGAGTTATGTACAGATCAATTACAGTTAGTTCATTTATAGCCCGCTAATACAATTGACATAGTTCATAGCGGATTACAGCTAACATATTGGATAAGAGTAAGTCTAGGTTGTAACAAATCAAGGTTGCCATAAGTATTAATATCATAGTCACCAATATACTTCACACCAACACGTTTACTGACATAACTGCAGTATATTACTTCCTAATTACATGTTTAGAAAACAACGTCTTCAATCCCTTCTTCAAAGTATCGTAACTAGAAATAGGTCTTCATTTAAATAGCAGAGAATTCTATCAACTGGCAGCCTGATATGCGAATAAACAAGTAAACAATTTTCCTCGAGATAATCCCCCGAGGGCCAGGAAAAGGAAAATGAGAACGAGCTTTGAGTATTATAATATTGTCCCACGTTTGAATAGCGTACGAGAGAAATCAAATATCGAGGAATCGAGCCGCGTACGATCCTTAAATCCTTTAACATGCGAGCCTAAATTTTATAGCGTGCAACTGGAAAGGGGGCGTGGCCATGGGAGGGGCATGGTTAGGTCAGGGGCATTTCCAGAAATTAGGCACCGTGTTACTTGCATTTGCGTTCCTAACGGCCATCAGTTGGGCATGAATATTTTCCCGCCCAAAGTTAGGTGCCAAGTGGCTCTGAGGGGGCCTTTTACAAAGCGCAGTAGTACTTTTAGCACGTGCTAAATGCTTGAGATGTCCATAGGAATATACGGACGTCTCTAACATTTAGCACACGTTTATTTTTAGTGCGTGCTAAAAAATCTAGCACGCCTTTGTAAAAGGGGCCCTAAGCTAGTATTCTATAAAGGTCACTCCATGCAGAGCTCCACTTACAGATTAATAGCTTAAATTTGGGCGCCGTTGACTAAATCTGGCCCCTAATGTCCGCCCCTGGTTCCCTGGGGCATGGGAAAGAAAGCCAGCAGATCAATATCACAACAAAAAGATTTTATTGAAGATACCGTGCATGAACAAATCTTTTTGTTGTGACATTGATCTGCTGGCTTTCTTTCCCATATTGGATTTTGCAGATCGTTTGCCTTGTTGTTTTTTGGGTCCCTGGGGCATGGGCCATGTGGTCCACCCTGTTCTGCTGCATATATGAACATTTACGGCAGTAGTGTAGCCAGACCTCACTTTTGGGTTGGCCTGGAGGTGGACGGGTAGGCATGACCCACACATTTCATCTCTGTCCAACCTTGGCTGGCGGGGATATCCGGGCTCTGCCAGCTGAAGAATTTTCTGGAGTCCCCCAAGCTCCAAGAAGTCTCATCCCCGTGCCAGTCACCAGTGCATATCTAGCCTCCAACACTGACACAACCCCTCCCCTCCCCCCCGCGCATGCTCACCTCAGCATTCCTGTGCACTCATGCACGGTGGTACCAATTGAACTGAGCATGTGCAAGAGGCGTGTGTGTGGAGGAGGGGAGGGGTGGCAGTTCCAGCATCAGTGGGTGGAAGCGTGCTGCTGACTGCTGTGGGGTTCAGATTGTTTAGGGAACTCCAGGCAGAAAGGACTCTTCAGCTGGTGGAGCCCGGGGATCCCCACCAGCTACACCAATGATGTGCATCGCCACTGGGTGGGATCCTGCTGCCCACCCAGGCCCACCAGTGGCTATGCCACTGATTTACGGAACCCTTTAATGCAGAGGCATAGCCAGACCTCAGTGGGAGGGGGGTCCAGAGCCCAAGGTAGGGGGGCACATTTTAGCCCACCTCCCCCAGCCGCCGACCCCCCCGCCGCTGACCCCGCCCCCGCTGCCGCAAGGTACCTTTGCTGGCGGGGGTCCCCAACCTCCGCCAGCTTTAGTCTTCTTCAGCACCGGTCTCCGGTTCGTGCAGGACGTCAGGACTCACAGCACAGATCAGCGAACGTGCCGGAGACCGGCGCTGAAGAAGACTAAAGTTGGCGGGGGTTGGGGACCACAGCCAGCAAAGGTACCTTGCGGCGGCAGCGGATCGAAAGTGGCGGGCAGGGTCGGCAGGGGGGGGGGGTCAAAAATAGAGGGGGCCAGGACTAAATCTGCTGGGGCCCAAGCCCCCATGGCCCCACCTAGCTATGCCCCTGCTTTCATGAGGTGTCTTACATTCAAATGGCCCTCCTGTGATAGAATATCTTCAATACCCTTTGCCGAATCTCCTTTGTGTTGACACTGTACAGTACAGGGTTTATGGCAGGTGGGACAATGATGTAGAGATTGGCCACAATGATGTGAACTGTGGGGGAGGTTTTATGAGCAATCCTCTGTAGAAGGACAGTGGATACAATCGGTGCATAAAACATGACAATTACACAGACGTGGGCTGTGCAGGTGTTGAAAGCCTTCACTCGTGCCTCCTTGGTTGACAGACCAATAACAGCCTTAAGAATCAGAGCGTAAGACAAAACAATACATGGAAAATCTAATGCTATTATAGTAAGAGCAGCCGTCATCCCGTAGACACTATTAATTCTTATATCCGCACAGGCCAACTTTGCAATTGACATATGCTCACAGTACGTATGAGCAATGACATTGTTCGGACAGAATGTCAGTCTTTTAAGAAGAAATGGAAGAGGTGCAAATAATAATGCACTTCTCAGTAGAACTACCAGTCCAATTTTGGCAAGGAGTTGAGAGGTTAGGATACAGGTGTATCGTAGAGGATTGCATATTGCAACATAGCGATCAAAAGCCATCACCGTTAGAACGCCAGATTCAACCACAACAAAAGAATGAGTAAAATACATCTGGATCAGACAGGCCTCAAAATAAATTTCCCTGGAATTAAACCAGAAAGCAGCCAACATTTTGGGTATTACACAAGTCGGTAAAGCTATATCGGACCCGGACAACATGGAAAGGAGAATGTACATAGGCTGGTGGAGGCCGGCTTCTGTCTTGATAATGAAGAGAATTAAAGAATTTGCTACAATCGTACAAACGTAGAAAGCACAGCAAGGGATGGAAATCCAGATGTGGCCGTCTTCCAATCCAGGGATACCTTTCAGGATGAAGAATGAAGGTTGGTAGTGGGAGTGGTTGAGGACTGACATGATGCCCCGCTGAGGTCAAGTCCAACTTCACTGAAGCTTTCAACTCTTGAAAGTAACAACAAAATCGGAGAGAATCGTAGTACACAATGTTTGTGTGGGTAAATAATGTAGAACTGATAAGAAGTAAATATACCTTTTATTGTACTTTAGTTTGTGTCTCATACTTACAGCTTACATCGGAACTGAGTTTTGGTCCGGCAAGGTCTAAATTTGACTGTAGTCTTGCTTTTACTTGCAAGAAAGTTCCACGTCTGGTTCCTTCCAATAAAAAGGACTTTGTAGACCAAGGTGACTATGAGGTTGGGATCTCTAATGGATGGAGAGAAAGCAGAACTGATGAGAAACTAGAGTAGGTCATTTGAACTGGCTTCCTGTCCTTTTTGTCTGGGTTACTAGTCACCCTCACCATATCTGGAAAGGGGATGGTGCATGAGGGGGGGGGGGGGGGTGCAGCAGGTCTTGTAGGTTTCCCTTTGTGAAAGGAGTAAAGAGGAAGTTAACTTTGGCAGTAGAAGGGGGGATTGTAGGTGTCTCTCTGTGAAGAGAATTGGTAGCACATGCGTCACTAGCATGAGAGAGAAAGACCGAAAAAACTCCAGAAGTGGGCGGGAAGAAAAGTGTAAGATCTAGATCATATAATATAACAATACAGGGAGTGGTTCACTGGGGGCCTCTGTGTCTGGTGACTGGACATGAATGAGAAAAAGCAATTACAGACAGCAAAGATAGAGAAGTTAAAAGTGGAGAAAAAATGAATGGTGAATATATATGGGAGGAGATCCGCTGACAAGCGGAGAACTCAAACACCCCACGGTAAAAACAGAAGAAAGCAAATTGTGGGAGAGCAACCAAGGATGCCAGAACCTGGAGGATGTTCATTAATAAAGAATTTTATTAACGAACATCCTCCAGGTTCTGGCATCCTTGGTCGCTCTCCCACTTTTTGCTTTCTTCTGGTGAATATATATGAACATAAGTGTTGCCATACCAGAACAAACTGAAGGTCCATCAAGCCCAGAATCCTATTTTCAACAGTGGCCACTCCAGGACACAAGCATTTGGCAAGATCCCAAAACAGTAAAACAGATTTTATGTTGCTCATCCGTGGACTTTCCTAAGTCCATCTTAATAATGGCTTACGGACTTCTCTTTTAGGAAGTTATCCAAACCTTTTTAAACCCTGTTAAGCTAACTGCTTTTACCATAATTTCTGCCAACAAATTCCAGAATTGAATTACATGTTAAGTGAAGAAATATTTTCTCTGGTTTGTTTCAATTTACTACTTAGTAGCTTCATTGCATGCCCCCTAGTCCTAGTATTTCTAGAAAGAGTAAACAAGCAATTCACATCCACCCATTCAACTTCACTCTGTATTTTATAGACCTCCATCATGTCTCCTTTCAGCTGTCTGTTCTTTGAAGAGCCCTAGCCACTTTAGCCTTTCCTACTAGGGAAGTCGTCTCACCCCCTTTAACATTTTCATTGGCCTTCTCTGTACCTTTTCTAATTCTGCTATATCTTTTTAGAGATGCGGTGACCAGAATTACACGCAGTATTCGAGGTGTGGCCACACCATAGACCATTATAAAGAAATTGTAACATTCTTTTGTTTTCCATTCCTTTCCTAATAATTCCTAACCTTCAACTGGCTTTCTTAGACACCGCTGCACACTGAACCGAGGGCTTCAATGTATCAACCATGACACGTTGCAAGAGGACCTTATGAGACTCGGAGACTGGGCATCCCAATGGCAGTTGATGTCTAATGTAAGCAAGTGCAAAGTGATGCATGTGGGAAAGAGGAAACCAAACCATAGCTGCATGATGCAAGGTTCCACATAGGAGTCACCACCCAGGAAAAGAACATAGGTGTCATCGTTGATGATACGTTGAAACCTTCTGTTCAGTGTGCACTTGTGTCTTTGAATAACTTTATGTCATCAACAAATATCCTCAGTAGTTATTCGCATCTCTAGATCATTTATGAATATGTTCAAAAGCAGCATTCCCAGCACAGACCCCTGGGGAACTCCACTATCTACCCTTCTCCATTGAGAATACTGACCATTTAACCCTACTCTCTGTTTTCTATCTTTTAACCAATTTTTAATCCACAATAGAACACTTCCTCCTATCCCATGACTGTCCAATTTCCTCTGGAGTATTTCATGAGGTACTTTGTCAAACGCCTTCTGAAAATCCAGATACACAATATCAACCAGCTCACCTTTATCCACGTTTGTTCACCCCTTCAAAGAAATGTAATAGATTAGTGAGGCAAGATTTCCCTTCACTAAATCCATGTTGACTTTGTCTCATTAATCCATGCTTTTGAATATGCTCTGTAATTTTGTTCTTAATAATAGTCTCTACCATTTTGCCCGGCACCGACGTCAGACTCACTGGTCTATAATTTCCCGGATCTCCTCTGGAACCTTTTTTAAAAAGCGGTGTTACATTGGCCACAGTCCAGTCTTCCGGTACCACGCTCGATTTTAAAGATAAATTACTTATTTCTAACAATAGCTCCGCAAGCTCATTTTTCAGTTCTATCAGTACTCTGGGATGAATACCATCCGGTCCAGGATATTTGCTACTCTTCAGTTTGTCAAATTGCTCCATTACATCTTCCAGGTTTACAGAGATTTGCTTCAGTTTCTCTGACACATCAGCACTGAATTCCATTTCTGGCACTGCTATCTTGATTTTTGGATGCTTTCAGCAAAACGTCCAAATTTGGATTTAGACGTTATACTGAAAATGCCCCGCTATGTAACTTTAAGGGGCATAATCGAACGGGGCGCCCATCTCTAAGGGCGCCCATCTCCGGGGATGAACTAGGGAAGGGGCGGCGCTGACCGTATTATCAAAACAAGATGGGCGTCCATCTTTCGTTTTGATAACACGGTCCGGGCCGGCCAAATCCTAGCATTTAGGTCGACATTAGAGATGGGCAAACTTGGTTTTCGCCGATAATGGAAACCGAGAGCGGCCATCTAAAAAACGGCCAAATCCAAGGCATTTGGTCGTGGTAGGGGCCAGTATTTGTAGTGCACTGGCCCCCCTCAAATGCCGGGACACCAACCGGGCACCCTAGGGGGCACTGTGGTGGACTTCATAAAAAGCTCCGAGGTGCATAGCTCCCTTACTTTGAGTGCTGAGCCCCCAACCCCCCCTAAAACCCACTCCCCACAACTGTACACCACTACCATAGCCCTAAGGGGTGAAGGGGGGCACCTACATGTGGGTACAGTGGGTTTCGAGTGGGTTTTGAAGGGCTCACATTTACCACCACAAGTGTAACAGGTGGGGGGGGGGGGGTGAGCCTGGGTCCGCCTGCCTGAAGTGCACTGCACCCACTAAAACTGCTCCAGGGACCTGCATACTGCTGTCATGGAGCTGGGTATGACATTTGAGGCTGGCATAGAAGCTGGCAAAAAATGTTTCTAATTTTTTTTTTTAGGGTGGGAGGGGGTTGGTGACCACTGGGGAAGTACGGGGAGGTGATCCCCGATTCCCTCCGGTAGTTATCTGGTCAGTTTGGGCACCTTTTTGAGGCTTGGTCCTGAAAATAAATGGACCAAGTAAAATTGGCCAAATGCTCGTCAGGGCCGGCCTTCTTTTTTCCATTATCAGCCCAGGGCAGCCATCTTTTACCTACGGCCCAGTCCCGCCTTCGCTATGCCTCCGACACGCCCCCTTAAACTTTGGCCACTCCTGCGTCGGACTGCAGTTGAGAGCGCCCAAAATCGGCTTTCCATTATGCCGATTTGGCCGCACCTAACAGAAGAGCGGCCATCTCCCAATTTGTGTCGGAAGATGGGCGCTGTTCTCTTTCGAAAATGAGCAGGTTTGCAAGCCTAAGTGCTTTGAAAATACGCCTCAGTGTGGTCTGAGTTACACAAATAAGTAGACTTAAACCAAACTTTAACCAAAGTTGTTATCACTGAACATGAACCTTGCTAAGTAATGTGCATTAGAAAATGGTTTCACCTGAATGCTGTGTGTATTTGCTTCTGACATTCAGGCCATGTGTGTTTATAGTTGAAGGTCTGTGTCTCCGTGAGAGAGTAAGAGGAAAGAATTCTGTCAGGGATTCAGGGATGGTAAGCCCTTGGACTGCAGTCAGGGCTGCAGCAGACAAGTCCTCTGAGATGGCACAGACACAAAGCAGTGGTGAGCCAGACACTGAATCCCACTTCCCTGTCTATGGCTCATGTTCATATCTCCTCATGAGCTTCCTTCTCATGCATAGGCGCCGACTCCATGGGTGCTGTGGGTGCTCTAGCACCCCCAATATTTCACCCACCAGAAGTTCGTTCACCCGCTGGAAGTTCGTTCCCTCCCTCCCTCCCTCCTCCCTTTGAGTTCCAGGCCCCCTCCCTCCGAATTTTAAAAGTAATCTATTTTACCTCGTCGGGGTTAGGGCGGCAGCATCAGGTAAAAAGCATGCAGGCTCAGCTCGGTGCTTAATTCATTTTCCCTTCTCTCTCTCTCAGCTCTGGTCCCACCCTTGCAGAAACAGGAAATGAGGGCGAGACCAGAGCTGAGAGAGAGAGAAGGTAAAACTGAACTAAGCACCGAACTGAGCCTGCATGCTTTTTACCGCTGCTGCCGCCCTAACCCCGACGAGGTAAGATAGATGACTTTTAAAATTCAGAGGGAGGGGGCCTGGAACTCAGAGGGAGGGAGGGGGGACCCTGGAACTCGGAAGGAGGGAGGAGGGAAAGGAGAGAGAGAGAGAGAGAGAGAGAGGGGAGGGAGGGGGGCCTAGAACTCGAAGGGAGGGGGCCTAGAACTGGGAGGGACTGGAACTGGGAGGGAGGGGGGCCTGTAACTCGGAGGGAGGTGGAGGGGGGAAGAGGGAGGGGGGACAGGAGAGGGGGAGAGAGAGGGGACGGGGGACAAGGGAGGGGGTCAGGGAGGGAGGGAGAAGTGAGGGGACAGGGGAGAGGGATGGGTACGAGGGGGAGGGGGAGAGGGAGGGGGGCAGGTGAGAGGGAGGGGGATGAGGGGGAGGGGGGAATGCACCACCTATAATAAAAAAAAAAAAAATCAGCACCCCCAATCATTTTGAAAAGTTGGCTCCTATGTTCTCATATGTTTCCTTCCTCATGTCCAGGCCCTAACTCGGCACAGTTTGAATCATTAAAATGTAAACAGAAAATACAACCATGAAAGAAAGGGAGGCAGAACGCTAATGAAAGAATCAAGGTGAGAAAAGGGGAGAAGTGAAGACCTTCCAAGCAATAGAAAGCAGGGCTCTGCAGATGGATGGAGATCACTAATTCCTGCCAAGTGGAAGCAGCCCAGAGAGGGTTTGTTTCAGTATATGCTATGCCACTCTTTGTCATCACGGCAAGGCGGTTTACCATACAGTCTAAGCAGCTTAGAAAGTCACAGTTGAGCAGTTTACAATACTACTTACTACTACTACTTATCATTTCTAAAGCGCTACTAGACGTACGCAGCGCTGTACACTTGAACATGAATAGACAGTCCCTGCTCCACAGAGCTTACAATCTAATTAGGACAGACAAACAGGACAAACAAGAGATAAGGGAATGTTAAAGTGAGGATGATAAAATAAGGGTTCTGAACAAAGTGAACAAGGGTTAGGAGTTAAAAGCAGCATCAGAAAGGTGGGCTTTTAGCTTAGATTTCAAGACGGCCAGAGATGGAGCTTGACGTACCGGCTCAGGAAGTCTATTCCAGGCATATGGTGCAGCAAGATAAAAGGAACGGAGTCTGGAGTTAGCGCTGGAGGAGAAGGGTGCAGATAAGAGAGATTTACCCAGTGAACGGAGTTCCCGGGGAGGAATGTAGGGAGAGATGAGAGTTGAGAGGTACTGAGGAGCTGCAGAGTGAATGCACTTACAGGTCAATAAGAGGAGTTTGAACTGTATGCGGAAACGGATAGGAAGCCAGTGAAGTGACTTGAGGAGAGGGCTAATATGACCAATCTTACATAGACTACGCAGATAAAGAGGGCGATACTCATCTGCATTTATTAGGGTAGGAGTGGCACCTACCTGGATAAGGGCCGCTAACCGGGGCCAGACGATGACTTTCAGTGACATTATCTCTCTTGCAAAGCACACGCCTAGGTGGCCTGCTAGCACATATATGCATGAGTGGTAGCATGCTAAACATTTCACATATGTAACATGTGTAAATATATGTAACATGTATAAATGTTATAAAATTGCTCTTATAGCTGCTGTTGAAAACTTGTATAACTTTAAAAGGCCAGTTTAAATGTTTGAAGTTGAATGGTAGCTGTACTGCTGATTATTGACTTCTGGGAGGGACTATATTTTATCCAAAATCTCTTTATTGCCATATCTGGCAGCAAAAGAGGACGGGTGGAAAGAATATTATTCCAAACCAATATCCACATTATTGCACCAAAACGTAAACTGCTAGATCCAAGCAGTCACTTCAGAAAATGTCTCTTCCTTCCACAATGTAAATGAAAAATACAAGAAGATAGACATTTATTTGTTCAAAAAAAAAAAATGTGTACCATGCATTTAAAATTCTAGGCAGGGAACAATACAAACATACATTAACATCACTTAAAACAATTAAAACAATACTATAATAAACAGACAAAGTTCCAAATGTACATAAGTATTGCCACACTGGGACAGAGCAAAGGCCCATCAAGCCCAACAGTGGCCAATCCAGGTCACAAATACCTGGCAAGATCCCATAAAAGTACAAAACATTTCATGCTGCTTATCCCAGAAATAAGCAGTGGATTTTCCCCAAGTCCATTTTAATAATGGTCCATGGACTTTTCCTTTAGGAAGCCGGCCAAACCGTTTTTTTAAACCCTGCTAAGCTAACTGCCTTTACCACGTTCTCTGGCAACGAATTCCAGAGTTTAATTACATGTTGAGTGAAGAAAACTTTTCTCCGATTCGTTTTAAATTTACTACTTTGTAGCTTCATCACATGCCCCTAGTCCTAGTATTTTTGGAAAGCGTAAACAGACGCTTCACATCTATCCGTTCAACTCCACTCATTATTTTATACTACTACTACTACTACTATTTAGCATTTCTATAGCGCTACAAGGCATACGCAGCGCTGCACAAACATAGAAGAAATACAGTCCCTGCTCAAAGAGCTTACAATCTAATAGACAAAAAATAAAGTAAGCAAATCAAATCAATTATTGTGTACAGGAAGGAGGAGGGTAGGTGGAGGCAGGTGGTTACAAGTGGTTACGAGTCAAAAGCAATGTTAAAGAGGTGGGCTTTCAGTCTAGATTTAAAGGTGGCCAAGGAAGGGGCAAGACGTAGGGACTCAGGAAGTTTATTCCAGGCGTAGGGTGCAGCGAGACAGAAGGCGCGAAGTCTGGAGTTGGCAGTAGTGGAGAAGGGAACAGATAAGAAGGATTTATCCATGGAGCGGAGTGCACGGGAAGGGGTGTAGGGAAGGACGAGTGTGGAGAGATACTGGGGAGCAGCAGAGTGAGTACATTTATAGGTTAGTAGAAGAAGTTTGAACAGGATGTGAAAACGGATAGGGAGCCAGTGAAGGGTCTTGAGGAGAGGGGTAGTATGAGTAATGCGACCCTGGCGGAAGATGAGACGGGCAGCAGAGTTTTGAACCGACTGGAGAGGGGAGAGGTGACTAAGTGGGAGGTCAGCAAGAAGCAGATTGCAGTAGTCTAAACGAGAGGTGACAAGTGTGTGGATGAGGGTTTTGGTAGAGTGCTCGGAAAGAAAGGGGCGGATTTTACGGATGTTGTAAAGAAAGAAACGACAGGTCTTGGCGATCTGCTGGATATGAGCAGAGAAGGAGAGAGAAGAGTCAAAGATGACCCCAAGGTTTCGAGCTGAGGAGACAGGGAGAATGAGAGAGCCATCAACAGAAATAGAAAACGGGGGGAGCGGGGAGGTGGGTTTGGGGGGGAAAATGAGAAGCTCGGTTTTGGTCATATTTAATTTCAGGTGGCGTTGAGACATCCAGACAGCAATGTCAGACAAGCACGCTGAAACTTTGGTTTGGATGCAAGGTGAGATATCAGGGGTAGAAAGGTAGATTTGGGAGTCATCAGCATAGAGATGGTAGGAAAAGCCATGGGATGAGATTAATGAACCAAGGGAAGAAGTGTAGATAGAAAAGAGGAGGGGACCAAGAACAGAACCCTGAGGTACGCCGACAGGCAGAGGGATAGAAGTAGAAGAGGATCCACCAGAGTGAACACTAAAGGTGCGGAGGGAGAGGTAGGAAGAGAACCAGGAAAGGACAGAGCCCTGGAATCCAAGTGAAGACAGGATATCGAGGAGTATGCTGTGATCGACAGTGTCAAAAGCAGCGGAAAGATCAAGAAGAATGAGGATGGAATAGAGACCTCTGGATTTAGCCAGTAATAGGTCATTGGAGACTTTAGTAAGAGCAGTTTCGGTTGAGTGGAGAGGGCGAAAACCAGATTGTAGTGGGTCAAGAATAGCATGTGAGGAGAGAAAAACAAGGCAGCAGCGGTGAACAGCACGCTCAAGTAATTTGGAGAGAAAAGGGAGGAGGGAGATGGGTCGGTAATTAGAGGGACAAGTAGGGTCGAGTGAAGGCTTCTTAAGGAAAGGTGTGACCACAGCATGTTTAAAGGCAGCAGGGACAGTCGCAGTGGAAAGTGAGAGGTTGAGAATGTGACAGATAAAAGGAATAAGAGCAGGAGAGATGGCATTAAGAAGGTGGGTGGGAATGGGATCAGAGGAACAGGTGGTACATTTTGAGGAAGAAAGGAGAAGTGTAGTTTCCTCAATAGTAACTTCAGGAAAGGAGGAAAAAGAATGAGGGGAAGGAGAGAGAGGGGAACGGACTAGTGGAGGGAGAGGTGGGGAGGTAGAGAATTCAAGGTTTATCTTTTGAACCTTGTTGTGAAAGAATTCAGCAAGGGTCTGAGGAGATAATGAAGGGGGAGTTGGGGGAGGGGGCACCTTGAGGAGAGAGTTCAATGTGGTGAAGAGAAGTCGAGGGTTAGAGCCAAGAGAGTTTTATAGACCTCTATCATATCTCCCCTCAGCCGCCTTTTCTCCAAGCTGAAGAGCCCTGGCCGTTTTAGCATTTCCTCATAGGGAAGTCGTCCCATCAACGTTATTGTTTTTGTCACCTTTCTCTGCACCTTTTCTAATTCCACTGTATCTTTTTTGAGATGCCTCTGTTCATTCAGCTACCTCATTTTCAGAGGAAAATAAGCAGTTCTCAAAAGAGAGAGTCCATTAAAAATATTTGAATTAATCTGATAACCATTGCTGAAATGCCCGTTTCCCAGCAGCCAAATTCTCAGCACTCGCTTTTTTCTCTGTCATCTCTCTTGCTAATGCATTTTCCTCAGCCCCTTCACTGGAAAACTGTTCTATGCACCCTCCCCCTCCTTTAGAAAGAGATATTTCTTCATAGTTAACCCTTGAAACCTCAGAGTCACATCCCCTTATTCTTGAATATCCCTTTCCCTGAAAAATGCCCTTCTCTCCCCCATTATTTACACCTTTGAGAAAGTAAAGGAAGGTTTGTTTCATAACTTACCTGTAAGTTTTATGAGATCACCAATGGGAACCATAGCCATGTGGGTATCGAACGTAACAAACAGCTGATAAATATTGTCTATATTTTTGTGTGCAGTGACTATACATCAAAATAAACCGCTTCAGAGAACACAAATCCTTTTTCCCTGCTAATCGTAAGAATTCAGTTATATCTGTCATCGTAAAACACTGATATGTGGATATGGATTCCCGATGTTTTATATGGTATCCTTATCAAATCCCAGTGGAACCTGACTCAAACCTTTCCCTCAAACAAATATTCTCCGCTGAGACTGAAACATACAGTTATAGAAAACCCAAAACACTCAGTGCAAACGTGAAAGTTGATGAAGACAAAGGATAGATAAAAATGCCTTGGGTGAATCTCTTCATAAAGGCAGTTAATGAATGCCATTAAATAAATACAAATATTTTACTTGAGATATAATCTAAGCTAAAAGCCCACCTTTTTGATGCTGCTTTTAACTCCTTAGTAATTCCCTTATCTCTTATTTGTCCTGTTTGTCTGTCCTAATTAGATTGTAAGCTCTGTCGAGCAGAGACTGTCTCTTACATTTCCAGTGTACAGCACTGTGTATGTCTAGTACAGACCACCCGAACCCTCGTCCACTCGCTCGTTACCTCTCGTCTTGACTATTGCAACCTTCTTCTCGCTGGCCTCCCGCTTAGCCATCTATCCCCCCTTCAATCTGTCCAAAATTCCGCCGCACGTCTTATCTACCGCGTGAACCGATACTATCATATCACCCCTCTCCTCAAGTCGCTTCACTGGCTCCCGATCCGTTACCGTATACAGTTCAAGCTTCTCCTATTGACCTTCAAGTGCACTCAATCTGCAGCCCCCCATTACCTCTCTACCCTCCTCTCCCCGTATGTTCCCACCCGTAACCTCCGCTCTCAGGACAAATCACTCCTATCTGTACCCTTCTCCACCACCGCTAACTCCAGACTCCGCCCCTTCTGCCTCGCATCACCTTATGCCTGGAACAGACTTCCCGAGCCCATACGTCATGCGCCCTCCCTGCCATAGGCGCCCCGTATAAGAGGCTTGGGGAGGCTAACCACCTTCTCCATTCATGATACCTACACTGACTACATAGTTCGTAACCTTTAGATTGTAAGCTCTCCGGAGCAGGGACTGTCCTTCCCCTTGTTTAAACTTGTACAGCGCTGCGTAAGCCTAGCAGCGCTATAGAAATGCTAAGTAGTAGTAGATATGATTTTTTGATTGAAATACTTTGTTATTTAGGTATGACATGATGAAGACACGGGGCTCCATATTCCATATTACTTCACTGGGTAGGAGAAAGTTGTGCTGACTGAGTCGTACCTTGTTTTTCAGTGGTGTATAACCAGATATTGCCACTCAAATTCAGGCTGACCACCATGACACTGTCAGCTTAATGCCACTGGAGTCTGAGGACGGTCTGTGTGGAGCCGAGTTACCTGATGAGCACCAATTTTCAGTCTGCTAATGGGAACGACCAAGGTAAAATTAGGATAGCAAACACTCTATCCAGGTCGTCAGGGCTGGTTCAAGGGACTGTGGGTACCTAAGCCAACTTTTGCATTGGCTCCCCTATTCCCCCACAATCTGATATTTCTCCCTCCATTACCACCCCCCTCTTGTGATCCCCATCTCTCTCAAGTCCCCCCCCCCCCCAGCTGAAGCAGTGGCTCAGGGTGCTGATACCCAAATCCCAGTCCAGCATCTATCCCTTTAAGGACTTTGAAGGTAGAGCGGACAGGGATTTTGGTGCCCTCCAACAGTGCGTCGCCTGGTCCATAGGTTGAGCGGGCCGTGCAGGTAGTTACCTCGGTATTCGTTTGAATATCGCTGGTATACAGATAAGTTTCAACAACCACCGATACCTGGATATTCAGTGCCTGTACAGTTTACTGTTTATTCAAAACCTGATATACTGCCGTAAGGTAATACTGACATGGAGGGGCATTTTCGAACGGGGACGACCATCTCTAAGGGCGTCCATCTCTGAGGATGTTCCTGCGAAGGGGCGGGGCATCCAGTATTATCGAAACAAGATGGGCGTCCATCTTTTGTTTTGATAATATGGTCGGGGACGCCCAAATCTCAACATTTAGATCGTCCTAAGAGATGGTCGACCTAAATGTTGAGATGATCGTCTTTAGAGATGGGTGACCTCAGTTTTCGCCGATAATGGAAACCGAGGACGCCCATCTCAAAAACGACCAAATGCAAGCCATTTGGTTGTGGAAGGAGCCAGCATTCGTAGTGCACTGGTCCCCCTCACATGCCACAACATCAACCAGGCACCCTAGGGGGCACTGCAGTGGACTTCACAAATTGCTCCCAGGTGCATAGCTCCCTTACCTTGTGTGCTGAGCCCCCCAAACCCCCCCCAAACCCACTACCCACAACACTACCATAGCCCTTAAAGGGTAAAGAGGGGCACCTAGATGTGGGTACAGTGGGTTTTGGGTGGGTTTTGGAGGGCTTCCATTTACCACCACAAGTGTAACAGGTAGGGGAGGATGGGCCTGGGTTCAGCTGCCTGAAGTACACTGCACCCACTAAAACCTGCTCCAGGGACCTGCATACTGTCATGATGGCACTGGGTATGACATTAGAGGCTGGCAAAAAATGTTTTTAAATTTTTTTTTGGGTGGGAGGGGTTGGTGACTACTGGGGGAGTCCCTCCGGTGGTCATCTGGTCAGTTTGGGCACCTTTTCGAGGCTTGGTCATGAAAAAAATGGACCAAGTAAAGTCGACCAAATGCTGGTCAGGGATGCCCCCTTCTTTTTTCCATTATCGGCCAAGGACGCCCATCTGTTAACCACGCCCCCGTCCCGCCTTCGGTGCACTGCCGACACGCCCCCGGGAACTTTGGTCATCCCCGCGACGGAAAGCAGTTGAGGACACCCAAAATCGGCTTTCGATTATGCCGATTTGGGCGACCCTGAGAGAAGGACGCCCATCTCCCGATTGTGTCGGAAGATGGGTGTCCTTCTCTTTCGATAGTGGTTTATAATATGATACTATTAAAATAGAAATAAACCGGCCAATATTCACTGGCGGCAAACAGCGTTTTTTTTTTTTTTTTGTCTACCACTGGATATTCTGGGCTTCAGCATTGAATATAACAAGTAGATTGGATTATTGCAATTCACTTTTTCAAGGGTTGTCTCAGATCATTTTGAAAAGATTGCAGTTGGTGCAAAACACCGCAGCATGATTAATTTCTGGAAAGAAGATGACTGATCATATAACACCAGTTTTAGCTGAATTACACTGGTTGCCAGTGTCAGTAAGAATAACGTTTAAGACATTGTGTTTGGTATTTAAAGCTTTCTGTAACACGAAACAGTGTGACAAGGCGGTGGCCGTAGCTAGAAGGTTGTTAGGCTGTATAGAGAGAGGTGTGACCAGCAGAAGAAAGGGGGTCTTGATGCCCCTGTATAAGTCGTTAGTGAGGCCCCACCTGGAGTATTGTGTTCAGTTTTGGAGGCCGTATCTGGCTAAGGATGTAAAAAGAATTGAAGCGGTGCAAAGAAAAGCTACGAGAATGGTATGGGATTTGCGTTACAAGACGTATGAGGAGAGACTTGCTGAACTTAACATGTATACTCTGGAGGAAAGGAGAAACAGGGGTGATATGATACAGACGTTCAAATATTTGAAAGGTATTAATCCGCAAACGAACCTTTTCCGGAGATGGGAAGATGGTAGAACAAGAGGACATGAAATGAGATTGAAGGGGGGCAGACTCAAGAAAAATGTCAGGAAGTATTTTTTCACGGAGAGAGTAGTGGATGCTTGGAATGCCCTCCCGCGGGAGGTGGTGGAAATGAAAACGGTAACGGAATTCAAACATGCATGGGATAAGCATAAAGGAATCCTGTGCCGAAGGAATGGATCCTCAGGAGCTTAGTCAAGATTGGGAGGCGGGGCTGGTGGTGGGAGGCGGGGATGGTGCTGGGCAGACTTACACGGTCTGTGCCCTGAAGAGCACAGGTACAAATCAAAGTAGGGTATACACAAAAAGTAGCACATATGAGTTATCTTGTTGGGCAGACTGGATGGACCGTGCAGGTCTTTTTCTGCCGTCATCTACTATGTTACTATGTTACTGTATGGGAGTTCCAAGGTATCTTTCTGATGTGGTTAAAAGGTATGTTCCTACAAGGTTATTACGCTCTTCTCAGCGTACTTTGTTGGAACGTCTTCCATTATCTTTGGCCAAACTGTCTTCCACTATGAATCGAGCTTTTGTTACTCTGGACCCCATTTGTGGAACTGTTTGCCAGAGGAAATTAGAAACACTGATAATTATTTGAAGTTTCATAAAGCCTTTGAAAACTTGGCTTTTTACGTAAACCTTTTGGGCAGCTGTCAAAGAATGATATTCTATGTTTAAATGTATTCATTGCCAAGTACTCTGGACTATTTCCTTTAAGGGTCTTAAAGGTCAAACATCGAGTTTTAAATTTGGCATGTGTTGTACCAGTAGCCATGAAGGTTTTGCAAAAATATTGTGACATGGTCACATCGCTTACTACATTCTATTAGCTATCAAGTGCAGAGAAGGGCGACAAAAATGATAAAGGGGATGGGACGACTTCCCTATGAGGAAATGCTAAAATGGCCAGCTTGGAGAAAAGGCGGCTGAGGGGAGATGAGATAGAGGTCTATAAAATAGTGAGTGGAGTTGAATGGGTAGATGTGAAGTGTCTGTTCACGCTTTCCAAAAATACTAGGACTAGAGGGCATGCGATGAAGCTACAAAGTAGTAAATTTAAAACGAATCGGAGAAACGTTTTCTTCACTCAACGTGTAATTAAACTCTGGAATTCGTTGCCAGAGAATGTGGGAAAGGCGGTTAGCTTAGCAGAGTTTTAAAAAAAAAAAAAGGTTTGGACGGCTTCCTAAAGGAAAAGTCCATAGACCATTATTAAATTGACTTGGGGAAAAGCCACTATTTCTGGGATAAGCAGTATAAAATGTTTTGTACTTTTCTGGGATCTTGCCAGGTATTTGTGACCTGGATTGGCCACTGTTGGAAACAGGATGCTGGGCTTGATGGACCTTTGGTCTTTCCCAGTATGGCAATACTTATGTACTTATTTAACTTTCCCTTCTACACGATTTGCATTGGCTGCCAATAAAAGATAGAATAGCATTCAAGCTACGTACCTTCATTCACAAACGTTTGTATGGTTCAGCCCCAATATACATGAACAAACTCATTGAATTATCCTCATGTAAATGCCTCTAGAGAATATCCTATCCTACGTTTCCCGAATTGTAAGAAAGTAGCCTACAAAACAATCCATACTGCTAACCTTTCATATCAAGGCACTAACATTTGGAAATCCTTATCTCAAACCATCAAAAGCACCAACGATTATTTGTTATTCCGAAGCCTATTGAAAACTCACTTCTTCAGTCCAGCCTTTAAGGAAATAAGCCCTCTTCTCAAATAAACTCACGGCATTCATTTTTACCTGCATGTATAGCACTTGCTTCCCCAAAGTCAGGTACGCCATTAACCCAATTTCAATAAAAATGTCATTTGCTTCCTTTTGCCATTGGAGGGCAGTATAGGAGAAGGGTTAATGCCATATGCAAATTACTGAACTTACTGTATGAAAAAGGATCACTAGTTGTGATCAAATTGTACATATAACATGAGTATAATTGATAAAAGTAAATGACTAGAGCAGTGGCGTTCCTAGGGGGGGGGCGGACACCCGGGCCAGCGCCCCCCCCCGATGCAGCGCGGACCCCCCCCAGTGAAAGACCCCCCCGCGAAAGAGCCCCCCCCCTGGGTGCACACCGCTGGGGTGGGGGTGCCGCAGCGCGCAGAAAGTAACCTGTTCCGGGGCAGAGGGAGCTGCAGCGAATGAGAGAAGTTAGCGAACTCTCGCAGCAGGCGCGCGCCATGGCACCCCCCAGTGGTGTGCACCCGGGGGGGAACGCCCCCGCCCCCCCCCTTGGTATGCCTCTGGATTAGAGTATATTTAAAGAAGGCTGCAATTGCAAAGTTTAGCCCCCAGCGGGCTGGGATTCTAAACCAGCTAAAATAGATGGGAAATGTGTGTGTGTGTCTCTCTCTGTTCTTGAAAAGAGGGGGAGGGGTTTCCCTCCGAGTGTTGGAACAACTGCAGTTAAAGGATATGTCCAAAAGAGAGCTGAGTTACAAAAGAGTGACTACAAAGTGATTTTTTTTAAAGTTATATTTGTACCCTGCACTTTCCCACTCATGGCAGGCTCAATGCGAGCTTACATAGTACCTGTATAATACAGGTACTTATTTGTACCTGGGGCAATGGAGGGTTAAGTGACTTGCCCAGAGTCACAAGGAGCTGCAGTGGGAATCAATCCCACTTCCGCACTAACCACTAGGCTACTCCTCCACTCCGCTTTTACCTGTTCTATACCACTTAGGATTTTGTAGATCTTAATCATATCAGAGATACAGACACCACAGTGAAATACAGTATCACATTGTTGACCCCCAATAAGATACTGTTACACTGTTCACCCACCACAACTCACAGGACGTCAGACTCACAGAAACAGAAGCCTGCGCAGCCTTCTACATGCCGCATTGAGCCTGCCATGAGTGGGAAAGTGCAGGGTACAAATGTAACAAAAATAAAATAGATACTATTGGAGATTCTACATGGAATGTTGCTACTATTGAGATTCTGTTGCTACTATTGGAGATTCTACATGGAATGTTGCTACTATTGGAGATTCTGTTGCTACTATTGGAGATTCTACATGGAATGTTGCTACTATTGGAGATTCTACATGGAATGTTGCTACTATTGGAGATTCTACATGGAATGTTGCTACTATCTGAGCTTCTACATGGAATTGGAATGTTGCTATTCCACTAGCAACATTCCATGTAGAATCTCCAATAGTAGCAATATTCTATGTAGAATCTCCAATAGTATCTATTTTATTTTTGTTACATTTGTACCCTGCGCTTTCCCACTCATGGCAGGCTCAATGCAGCTTACATGGGGCAATGGAGGGTTAAGTGACTTGCCCAGAGTCACAAGGAGCTGCCTGTGCCTGAAGTGGGAATTGAACTCAGTTCCTCGGGACCAAAGTCCACCACCCTAACCACTAGGCCACTCCTGCATGATAACAGAATAGCAAAAAATATATTGAACAGCAATATTTCTGTGTTCCGTGAAATCTGTCAGGGTAATGCAGGTCACAGATCACAGAGGACCGAAAATTCCTAAGATAGTTAAATTCACAGATGTGTTTGTTGGACATTTCCCTGTGCAGAAGGGAGGGAAATCTCACCTGCTAAAACTAGAAACATAGATCAATGTAGGCAGTTAAAGACCATATGGCTTATCCAGTCTGCCCATGCCATCTACTCTCCCTATCACTTCCTTAGAGATCCTATGTACTTGTCCCAAGCTCTCTTGACCTCAGATTCTGTTTTCTTCTCCACCATTTCTACTGGGAGACCATTCCACGAATTCACCACCGTTTCCATGAAGAAGTATTTTCTCAGGTTACTTCTTCTGAATCTGTCCCCTTTCACCTTCATCCTATGCCCCCTCATTCCAGAACTTTCTTTCACTTGAAAGAGAATCACCTCCTGTGCATTTATGCTGCATAGTATTTAAAAGTCTCTATCATATCCTTCCTCTCCCACCTTTTTCCAAAGTATGATGTGACAAAACAGTGGGTTTTAAGCCTGTAAACTGTATTACTTACTTCTTGAAGTGTATTTCTCTAGTTTGGCCAGCAGGTGGTGTATGTTTATGTTTAAGCTGTTACAGAGAAATGACTGTTTTTTTCTTTAGTCTAACACGGAAGACTCCATATATTACTTCGTGGAATGGGATAAAAGATGCAAATGCATACTAGATGAAATAGCACCCTTACGAACAAGAACTTCACGTAAGCATAACTCGATATCATGGTTCAATGATGAACTGAAAAAGCTAAAAACACATTCCAGGAAACTCGAATAAGCATGGAGAAAAACAAAAGAGGAACACACACTCAACACAGGGAAACAATCACAAAGAAAATACAAATACGCAATAAGACAGACCAAAAGATCATACTATAAAACTAAAATAGGGACAGAGTACAAAGACACGAAAAAATTATACCAACTCGTGAACAAACTCCTAGACACCAACTTGGTCACTACATCGAATACAGACATCCCATCTGCAGACAAACTTGCTAAGTATTTCAATGAAAAAATTGCAAACCTACGCAACACGCTACCTCAGGACAACACTGACATCGAAAACTTCCTTAATGAGTTGGACCCAATCACTGGAGAATACCCGGCAAACCGAACCTGGTTAAAATTCGCCCTCCTTACCGTCGATGCAGTTGCACAGGCGATCAGCAGGTTCTCCAGCACTCACTGTAAACTAGATACCTGTCCCAACTACTTAATGAAATCCGCCCCTGACCGCTTCACAGCAGACCTCACATCCCACCTAAACTACATGCTTAAGCAAGGTCTCTTCCCTAAAGAAAATGGCAATATCCTACTCACTCCAATACCAAAAGACACCAAGAAAAAAACAAATGAAATCACTAACTACCGTCCAGTAGCATCCATTCCGTTGTCAGTCAAACTGATGGAAAGCATGGTAACCAAACAACTCACAGATTATATAAACAAATTCTCAATATTACACGAATCACAGTCAGGTTTTCGCCCCCTCCACAGCACAGAATCAGTACTACTCACTCTCCTAGCCAAATTCAAGCAGGAAATAGCAATAGGCGAAAACATCCTCCTCCTCCAATTCGACATGGTAAACCATAATATACTAATAAGATTACTAGATAAGTTCGGGATTGGTGGAAACATACTTAGCTGGATCAAGGGTTTCCTAACCACAAGAACATACCAAGTAAAATCAAACTCAAACATATCATCACCGTGGAAAGCAGACTGCGGAGTACCACAAGGATCACCACTATCACCGATCCTCTTCAACCTAATGATGACCCCACTAGCCAAGTCCTTATCCAACCAAGGCCTTAAGCCTTTGATCTATGCAGACGATGTCTAAACTGACAGAAATCACCAACGAAATCAAGATCAGCTTGAACATTATGGACTCTTGGGCAAATGCATTTCAACTAAAACTAAACAAGGAAAAAACACACTGTCTCATCCTCTCATCCCTACACAGCCCTGATAACCCCACAATTATCAACACCCCAGATTGCACCTTCCCTATCTCAGACAGCCTGAAAATCCTCGGCGTTACAATGGACCGCAACTTAACACTAGAGAGCCAAGTGACATTCACAACAAAGAAAATGTTCCACTCAATGTGGAAACTCAAACGCTTGAAACAATTTTTCCCGAGGGGAACATTTCGCAACCTGATACAATCAATGGTACTAAGCCATGTAGACTACTGCAATGGAATTTATGTGGGATGCAAAGAACAAACCTTAAAGAAACTTCAGACCTCTCAAAACATGGCAGCTAGGCTTATCTTCGGAAAAACGCGATTTGAAAGTGCAAAACCCCTTCGTGAAAAACTACACTGGCTCCCAATCAAAGAACGAATTGCTTTCAAAATCTGCACTCTGGTTCACAAAATTATCTACGGTGAAACTCCGGGATACATGACAGACTTGATCGACCTACCAACTAGAAACACATCCGAATCAACACAAACGTACCTAAATCTGCACTACCCAAGCTGCAAAGGACTCAAATACAAATCAACGTACGCATCCAGTTTTTCCTACATAAGCACACAACTGTGGAACGCATTACCAAAAGCCTTGAAAACTACGAATGACCACCTAAACTTCTGGAAAACACTAAAAACTAACCTGTTTAAAAAGGCATACCCTACCGATCCAACATAAATGCCTGATGTCTGCAACACAACAAAACTAAAGAACGTAATGGACATAACACAACTCTTCCGTTGTACGATTCGATTCCCTAGTGTGGCTGTGCCACATGAACTTTATCTTACCACAATATCACTTTGTATTTGTTTACACCGCAGTCTGTAACGCCTCTCCGGTACTATGTAAGCCACATTGAGCCTACAAATAGGTGGGAAAATGTGGGATAGAAATGTAACAAATAAATAAATAAATAAGATGCAGCATACTTTTGAAAAATTGTTGTTCTGGGCTTTGATTGGCCCAGGAGCTCAATTCGTCTAGGATGTACTGGCTTTTAATTTCCAGTCTTAGCCAGGGAGAAGAGAGAGAAAAATTTCTTTACTGAGGCCCTGTGAACAGGTATATGTCCTGAACACTCCAGGTACTATTTAGATAGTAAACAAATGTTTAGATAGTTTTCTAAGTAATCCTATTTCAGTTACCTATTTGTTTTGCTGATGCCACCTTTTCTGTTCAATGTTCTAATTTTTCATGACAATGAACATTTTTAGTTTATTGTCTCTGCTTGTCTGGACTGACTAAGAATCCTGTTGGTTTGTGTGTTGGGTCTTTGAGTGCTTCTAGGAACTGTGGGACCACTGGGAATGTGGCCACAGTAGCCTAGGAATCACTGGGGTTAATTTGAGAGCAGGAGACTCACCCAGGGGCAGTTGGGACCCAGTCTGTAGGAGGAGGGTGCTAGTATAGAGAGCACAAGTGGCAGGTGCAGGCAGACCTGAGCTGTGCTGGGGATAAACCCTCTAAGTGGCTGCGGGGTAGCCCCAGTTGTGTGGCTAGGCATTTTGTGACATATAGATATTGAGATGTTGAAGTCTGTCTCCATACACTTTATGACGAAGACAACTGGCCATTTAGTAGCCACCCTCTGGACTGACTCCATCCTGTTTATATCTTTTGAAGGTGCAGTCTCCAGAATTGTATAGAAAACCCTTCTACCTCAGGTTGAGGCACCAAGACCAAACCAAAAAGGGACTGAAGGAGCTGGCCCCAGGGGGAGCTCCTGCCATGTCGGGCCTCAAACCCAGGGATGCTCCTGAGGGGGTGTTACATGATACAACATGAATTTCAGTATGGTCATTAAGGATGTCTTGGTCAGTGAATCATGTTAATTTACAGTATTTCCAGTCCATTCTCCGATCACTTGATAATTCGTGATAGTCATTACAATGAAAATCAAGTTACTCTCTCCAGCCCCAGGGGACCCCTTTTCATCACTACCTCTGACCATGTTGACTCCAGACATAATTTATTTTCTTTATTTTCTTTATTTACAAATATTTATATTCTGCGTAGCCCACGGCTCCTAGCAGATTACAATGTAAACATGCATAATCAAAATAACAAATTAAATCACTCAAGCATATCAGGACGTCAATCTGAGACAAGACTAACAACACAAAACGGACCACATATAACGTAGGATAAACAGATACAAATATTTAAACTTTAGACCTCAGTTCATCCACTTTCATTTAGAACGAGATCATATGTCGTTCATAGTAAGGTTTCTCCTATAATAGAGTATTTTCCGTATTCTCTCTTGGATCTGCTTTGTGTTCACCCCATACACTATGGGGTTTACTGTGGGAGGGATTATGAGGTAGAGATTGGCCACAATGATGTGAACAGAAGGAGAGATGTGGCCGACCCTCTGTAAGGAAACAGTGAACAGAAATGCTGTGTAAAACGCGGCAATCACACAGATGTGGGCAGTGCAAGTGCTGAAAGCTTTCAGTTTCGCATCATTGGATGAAAGTTGTACAACGGCCTTGAGCATCATGATGCAAGACAAGGCAATAAACAGCATATCCAGTACTACCACAAACAGAGATACAACCAACCCATATATTTTATTGACTTTGATATCGGCACAGGCCAGCTTTGCTATGGACATGTGCTCACAGTACGTGTGATGAATAACGTCGTGGTTACAAAATGTCAATCTTTTAACAAGAAATGGAAATGGCGTAATTACCAATAGACTTCTCAAAGATACTGCAACTGTCAATTTAGCAAGGAGTGAGTTGGTTAGGATGGATGTGTATCTCAGAGGATAACATATTGCAACGTAACGATCAAACGCCATTAACATCAGAACCCCCGATTCTGTTGCTGTAAAGAAATGAAGAAAGAACATCTGGATCAGACACGCATCAAAAGAGATTTCCCTGCTATTAAACCAGAAGGCACTGAGCATTTTAGGTATTACAGAGGTGGATAACGTTATATCAGTCCCAGACAGCATAGACAGGAGAAAGTACATGGGCTGGTGGAGACAGGCTTCTGTTTTGATAATAAACAAAATTAGCGCATTTCCTAAAAGTACTGGAACGTACAGGGTACAGAATGGGATGGAGTTCCAGATGTGCATAGCTTCCAGTCCTGGGATACCTTTCAGGATGAAGAATGGAGGCTGATAGTGGGTGTTATTGAGGGTGGACATGAAGTCCCGCCAAGGTCAGGTTCAGTTCCACAGAAGCTTTTGCTCCCTGTATGTAATGATAAGATAACCAGTTAGAATCCCATTGGGGCATAGCCAAACAACAGATTTTGGGTGGGCCTAAGCAAGAAGTGGGTGGGCACTAAGTTTTCTCCCCCCCCCCCCCCCCCCCCACCAAATAAAAATCTCAAGCTGGCGGGAAAACGTTTCTTTCCACCTTGGCAGTCTGCAGCAGGCATGTGCTGAAAACTGAGCATGCGCAGGTGCCGGTATTGTGGACAGTAGCGTTTTCGTTACCATCAGGGGGAAGTCTTCAGCTGGCAGAGCTTGGGATCCCTACCAGCTATCACTAAACATGTGCTACTGTTGGGTGGGTCTGAACCCTAAGTGGGTGGGCCCTGGCCCACCTGTAGCTACGCCACTGATACAGTGGGCAATACCCCTACTCCTGAATTGTACAAAAGTCACGGAAAAGTACACAATGGATATGTCAGTAACCGATTTTGATTCATGTTGTTGGTGTTCATTCAGTAAGGTAACAAGCATAAGAGCATTGCAGATGATTTCATCTAACTGCAGAGTGACCCAGTGCACTGTACGGCTTGTGCAGTCTCTACAGAAAAGGCGAAGCTGTTCGTAATTTTTCACTTTTTTGTGCGTGCATGCCTTGTATGTTACGATCTTTCCTGTCTTAAATGGAATTCCTTTCTGTTCCTAATTTGCTTTATGTAATAATATTATTCTTCACTGCTTTGACCTTTTATTAGCAAAAGCGATGTATCAAATCGCAAATAAACAGAAACATAAAGGCGATTGTAGATAAAGACGTAATCAGCCTGTTTAGCCTGCCCAGATTTTCTGGTCTACACTGAAAAAGATATAGCTCTCCTGCTAGTTACTTGTAAAATCTTGCTCCTTATCTAAGTTAGATTTTTTTTATTTTTTGTTTTCTATCATTCTAGGTAAGTAAAACATAAAAGTTTTATATTTAACTCTGTCACTTCCTGCATTCTATCACCAAGTTTTTAAAACAGTCTTAAAATTTGACAAAACATGCAAAGCTGCTTGCACTAAATCTCCCTTTTGGGATCTGCTGACATGAAATAGGTATCTTTTGGACTTTTTCCAAATGTACTGTCTTATAAAATTACCCTCAAAAAGAACAGAACGGGGCTATACCACCCATGCGAAGAGAGACTAAAGGCTTTAGGGATGTATATTCATTTGAAATGACATGGGAAATGTAAACAACCTTTTCCAAATACTTTCATATTATTTCTAACCCAAAATGACAAGAACCCCCCCCCCCCCCACACACACACACACAAAAAAATAAATCTCAGGGTTTTCCCCCCAGTGTTGTTAATAGTTGTCAAGCATGATCCACCCTCAAACCAATGCCCCTTGAGGTGGAAGATACCCATCTTCTCCTAGTTGTGCCTTGTATTTCTAATAATCTTTTGTTTCTGTTTCTTGATTGGCTGAGTGGGTCCAGCCCAGGGCAGGTTTGGGTATTTCTGTACCACCTCTTGGCTTGTTCCCTGCTGCTTCAGCCTTGTTTTCTTGTTCAGTTGTGAATTTGGGAGATCCAAGATGGCGGCGGTTTGAAATACAGCACCGGACGAGTTCCGAGCTGTGAAAAAACGCCACTGAAGCGGGTTCCTCTCCTACCACCGAAATGGGGAAAAGGAGAGGCAAAGTCAAGGAGAATCCCTCAACCCCTGGTGGGACTCACCAACTTCAGCAGGTGTCTCTTGAACAGTTCGGAGTCACGCCGGATCCCAGGCTGGCTTCTACTCCTGCTTTCGATGGAGACGCGACTGTGTTTACTAACAGTGCTGCAGACGGGGTCTCCCTGAGCCCCGTCGAACCTGTGGCTCCTCCTCAGCCCAGATCGGGAAGTATGGAGAGAAGTCTTGCAGTTCAATCTCCACGACGACACCAGAGCGAGCAAGGAGGGATTGGAAAAACCAGCCGTAGTGACATCAGAGTCACTCTGGGATTTGACTTTTACTATGCCGTCTTCTGTACAATCGTTGATATTTAAAAATACAAATGTAATTAAAACTCTTTCTGAGGCTGCTCTTACTCAAACACAGGCAATTACTACTACTTAACATTTCTAAAGCGCTACTAGGGTTACGCAGTGCTGTACAATTTAACATAGAGGGACGGTCCCTGCTCAAAGAGCTTACAATCTAAGAGACAAGTGAACGTAGAATGTTAATGTTAACTGTTAAGTAGTAGTAGTAGTAGTAATTACTAAACAAGCCTTGGAAGTGAAATCACTAACTGAAAGAACTCAGAAAATGGAACTTGTGGGTCAAACTCTGATGAGAGAGAAGGATTTCACTTCCAGACGCTTAGAATATTTGGAGAACCAATCCAGGAGACTTCATTTGAGGCTAACTACTACTACTACTACTACTACTACTTATCATTTCTATAGCTCTACCGGACATACGCAGCGCTTCACACCTGAACATGGAGAGACAGTCCCTGCTCAATAGAGCTTACAATCTAATTATGACAGACAGACAGGACAAGTAAGGGATAAGGGTTAGGGCAGACAGGACATATCAGGGAAACGTGAAGATTTTATTGATATCATATACCAGAACACCTTTAATTACACCTATACAAATGGTTACAAAATATTCGATGGAGATTTTAGGTATGTCAGAAGATTCATTGCCACCCATAACTCAGGCGTATTATCTACAAAGTAATATTAACAAATTTACCAGGAAAGACTCACCCCCAAGGAGGAGAAGCAATGAATCTTACATCTCTTTTGGAATCCTCGTTAGAGGTTATAACTCAAAGGACAACTATGCTGGACCTCTTTTATCCTGGAAATGGATAGAGATGCAGTTTTGAAACTTTCTTTTCGTCATTTAGATTCTGTTTTTGGGGGGGTCTAAAGTAAGAATTTATCCTGATATGTCTAGGGAAACACAGAAAAGATGAAAGGCTTTTTTAGCCTTACGTGCGAGGACTCTGGCGGTAGGTGGAAATTTTGTACTAAAATTTCCTTGTGTATGTCGTATGCTTTTTCAAACTAAACAATTTCAGGTTTTTTGACCCTAAACAATTAGAAGAATTTTTATTAAGTAAAGAAGAGGTTAATGTGACTGTTTAATTCCAGATGATTGTAAGCTCTTTGAGCAGGGACTGTCTTTCTTCTATGTTTGTACAGCGCTGCGTATGCCTTGTAGCGCTATAGAAATGCTAAATAGTAGTAGTAGTAGTAGTAATGATGCACTGAAAGATAGCTTAGGATAAGCAACCTGGATGAACTGCTGTATTATTGTAAGGTTATTTCCAGAAAATTATTTTTACCTTCTTGGATCAAATTTCCTAAATATTGTGGTCGTTAGGATTTATTTTCTAGTTAATACATTTTATATAAAGTTCAGGAATGTATTTTCCAATTTCCTATATTGTCACTTATATAGGTGTATAATAAGATTGTATAAAAGTTATAAATAAAATAATAAAAAAAAAGGAGTTGTGCATTTGGTTCCTGTTTTAATCTTGTTTCCTGATGCCTAAGGTTTCCAGCTTCTTGTCAAGCTCCTTGTTTGCCCTTTTGCGTTAGAGTTGAACTTCTCGGAGGAGATACAGTGACATTAAGACTCATCATGAGCAATCCTAGTTCCTATCTTGTTCTTGTCTAGTAATGAAGCCTCGGGAGTCCCTGTCTAGTATTTGACTGTGTGCCAGCTAGGGACTCTGACAGAATGAACCAGCCAAAGTAAAGGTCATGATAGATTGATTCAGCCACAAAAATCAGGAGACAAACACAACAGACAAAGAGTTAAAGCAGGCTAAAGGGAAAGGCTGCTTCTAAAACACAAGTCAGTAAGAAGCAGGGCTTACACTGCAGTCAAAGGTTTAAAGCAAACAAAGGGAAAAACACACAATGTTCTTACCAGAACTCAGCCAGCACACAGAGACAGAGCAAACAGAGTACACACAGCTGCACAGAACCAAGGTAATCAAGGAAAGCAGCTAGGCTGGCAACAACCAGCTCTCTGAACAGTGAAAGGTAACAAGGGAAACCACACAAGGAAACAGAACAGGCTTAAGCTGGAGAGCCTAGATAACAAGGAAAGAACCTATTCTGGTTCAAACCAGAACCACACACAGAAAAACAGAACAGGACTTTGCTTGAGGAGCAAAGTTAACAGGCAAGTAATCCAAACAGGTTTCAAGCAGAACAACACACAGAGAAACAAAAGAGGACTTTGCTTGAGAGCAAACTTAACAGGAAAGTAATCCATACAGAGTCAAACCAAAACCACTCACACAAGGTTCAGGGCTGTGCCACAGAGACACAGCTTAACAAGAAGACCAGTTTCCTCAGAATCAAACAACAGTACAACAAGAAAAAGGAAAATAGACCTATTGCAAAGGCAACGCAGGAAAGCTCCCTGGGTCCTTTTGTATAGCTTGATGTGTAGGTTTTAATACTATGTTTCAGGGTGGTGTTTTACATATATATTTCAGGGTGAACTCTGTTCCTTTTGATAGGGTCGCTGAGAAACAGAGCTGGGCCCGGGGCAGGGCCCACCACCGCTGCCGGTCTACCCAGGACCACCATATAGCCAGACTATAAAAATTGGGGAGGCCGAAGCCCAAAGTGTGGAGGGGCACATTTTGCCCCACCTCCCTGCCCCTGCCTCAACTCCACATACCTTGGCTGGCAGGATCCTCAAGCCCCGCCAGCAGAAGCCTTCCTCCAGCGCTGTTCGCCGCATTGACTGCCCTGCAGCTGCTTTTCTTCTCACATCATGCGACGTGAGAGGAAAGGCATCTGTAGGGCTGGCAATGTGTTGGAGGAAGGCTTCTGCTGGCAGGGCTTGGGGTCCCCCATCAGCCAAACCAGAGGCCCCGAAGCCCTGTGTCTGCTCCTCCCTAGCCTCTGGGGGGGGGGGGGGCGGCGTTGGGGTCTATCTCTCTCCTGCTTCTGTTGGGACGTGATCCCCGGGTCCCGTCAGCAGCAGGAGAGAGACAGACCCCGGCGTCGGGCCTCCCTTGAAGGCCGGACCCGGTAGAATCTTGCCCCACCCCCCCTCCTCTCGGCAGCCCTGCCTCCTGAGGAAGCCAGGTGGCGAAATATGGATCTATACAGAGGAGAGATTTTGACTTGTGGATTTTATTGCTGATAAAAGAAGATATGGGCAAATCTTTATTCTTTGGAGTGTGAAAAAGGAGAGGCTAAATTCCCTTATGGATTTAAGGAGATTTGCTTCTGGATATCCCTGAACATAATATTTTGGCATGCTTTAACACACTTTATGACGTTGACATTGGAAGCATTAAAAGCTTGATCTTCACTGATTTAGGAATATATTTGTGGTCTGTAACATCTGATGTTATAGACTGTGGTTAGGTTTCAGGGATTGATTAATGGGATTATTTTTACTGCACCAGATTCCTTCATTTCATGTCCTTAGTTTGAGAGTAGATTTTAAATGTAAAGGTTTATAGCAATATAAATATAAGTTTGTATATTCTAGAAATCTATTACCAGTAGCAAAACTTTTTTTTTTGGACCTTATATAATCTACTTATCCCTGTGTCTTTCTTTTCTTATTATAATACACGTGAATGGCTTGATTCTTTTCCTGCACTTTTCAGGTCTCAGAATTGAACATCTGCATCCGCTCGAGACAAACACAGAGGCTCCCCGTTGAGCCTGAGACCCACTGGGAATTTATAAAATCATTATATTAGGCTTCAGCAGTTCACATAGTAGTGTTTTACGTGAAGACGCACAAATGAAGTTGCACAGCTATGAAGAGAAGAGTATTTATGATGGCCAAAGGGTCTAGGATTGGGTAAGTTGGCTTGAGGGATTGGATTTAGCTTCTGCTTTTCCTAGTAGTTCAAAGTGAGTTTATAACAGGGGGTATTTTCTTATTTAGGAGTGGAGGAGTAGCCTAGTGGTTAGTGCAGCTGACTTTGATCCTTACTCAAAGCCCACCTCTTCAATGTCGCTTTCGGCACCTAACCACTATACCTCTCTTCAGGAAATCTAGACTGCCCCAACTTGACATTTCGTCCTTTAGATTGTAAGCTCCTTTGAGCAGGGACTGTCCTTTTTGTTAAACTGTACAGCGCTGAGTAACCATAGTAGCGCTCTAGAAATGTTAAGTAGTAGTAGTAGTAGTGATCCTGGGGACCTGAGTTCGATTCCCACTGCAGCTCCTTTTGCGACTGTGGCCAAGTCACTTAACCCTCCATTGCCCCAGGTACAAATAAGTACCTGTATATACTATGTAAACCCCTTTGAATGTAGTTGTAAAAACCTCAGAAATGTGGTATATCAAGTCCCATGTCCCATTTCCCTTTTCCTATTTGAGATTCTAGATGGAATTTTGCTACTATTGAGATTGTGTTGCTAGTATTTGAGATTCTACATGGAATGTTGCTATTCCACTAGCAACATTCCTTGTAGAAGCCTGCCCTTGCAGATCAGCAATGCGGCCGCGCAGGTTTCTGTTTCTGTGAGTCTGACGTCCTGTATGTGGTTGGGAGGCGAGGATAGTGCTGGGCAGACTTCTACGGTCTGTGCCAGAGCCGGGGGCTGGGAGGCGGGGCTGGTGGTTGGGAGGCAGGGATAGTGCTGGGCAGACTTCTACGGTCTGTGCCAGAGCCGGGGGCTGGGAGGCAGGGCTGGTGGTTGGGAGGAGGGGATAGTGCTGGGCAGACTTATACGGTCTGTGCCCTGAAGAGCATAGGTACAAATCAAAGTAGGGTATACACAAAAAGTAGCACATCTGAGTTTATCTTGTTGGGCAGACTGGATGGACCGTGCAGGTCTTTTTCTGCCGTCATCTACTATGTTACTATGTTCTCTGGGTGCTAGGAGAGCAAATCATGCTGATATCACCCTTCATGTGTAGCTTATCTATCCTGCTGTTCACAGAGAACCCTTTATCCACACCATATTCACAAGGTTTTACTTTTTACAATTTTTGTCTGCAGAGGGTAAACCCACTGAGTAATTTGGTGCTTTATTTTTGATAAACCAGCAGGGGATGGCATACAGGGTGCAAGAGATGCTGTGAATTTAAGTACCCCCCCCCCCCCCCCCCCCACCGATCACAGGGTTGTACTCCTGTTATGCTAAATTTTGTCTAGTTTCTTAAGTGGCATCATGCAGGCCCTGATTTTCGTACAGTTAATGCATGTTACATCTATGAATTCTGTTTTGCCTGCTCTGCTTTTCCCCTATGTACTTCCCACACCCCTCTGGTCAATGAATAGCAAATATAGATTGATTTCATTGGCTCCTACTGTGGCTGGTGGCTTGCCTGATATGAAAAAAGTGTCCCTTCTCTCTCTAATTTAATAATTATGACAGGGGCTACTGCTACTACTTATCATTTCTATAGCGCTACTAGACGTACATAAGTACATAAGTACATAAGTAATGCCATACTGGGAAAAGACCAAGGGTCCATCGAGCCCAGCATCCTGTCCATGACAGCGGCCAATCCAGGCCAAGGGCACCTGGCGAGCTTCCCAAACGTACAAACATTCTATATAATCAAGCCATTGTGACATCACTAATGAGGTTGGCTCTTATTGGTGGAATGAGCCACTATGACATCACAATAGGTTAAATCACTGCTCTATGTAATAAAAGTGAGCCAAGTAGAGGACATAAGTACATAAGTAATGCCACACTGGGAAAAGACCAAGGGTCCATCGAGCCCAGCATCCTGTCCACGACAGCGGCCAATCCAGGCCAAGGGCACCTGGCAAGCTTCCCAAACGTACAAACATTCTATACAATCAAGCCATTGTGACATCACTAATGAGGTTGGCTCTTATTGGTGGAATGAGCCACTATGACATCACAATAGGTTAAATCACTGCTCTATGTAATAAAAGTGAGCCAAGTAGAGGACATAAGTACATAAGTAATGCCACACTGGGAAAAGACCAAGGGTCCATTGAGCCCAGCATCCTGTCCACGACAGCGGCCAATCCAGGCCAAGGGCACCTGGCAAGCTTCCCAAACGTACAAACATTCTATAAATGTTATTCCTGGAATTTTGGAGTTTTCCAAGTCCGTTTAGTAGCGGTTTATGGACTTGTCCTTTAGGAAACCGTCTAACCCCTTTTTAAACTCTGCTAAGCTAACCGCCTTCACCACTTTCTCCGGCAACGAATTCCAGAGTACGCAGTGCTGTGCGCTGGACATGAAGAGACAGTCCCTGCTCAACAGAGCTTACAATCTAATTATGACAGACAAACAGGACAAATAAGAGATAAGGAAATTACTAAGTTGGGAATGATAATATATGGGTACTGAACACGTGAGTAAGGGTTAGGAGTTAAAAGCAGCATCAAAAAGGTGGGCTTTTAGCCTAGATTTGAAGGCGGCCAGAGATGGAGCTAGACGTATCAGCTCAGGAAGTCTATTCCAGGCATATGATGCAGCAAGATAAAAGGAATGGAGTCTGGAGTTAGCAGTGGAGGAGAAGGGTGCGGGTAAGAGAGATTTACCCAGTGAACGGAGTTCCTGGGGAGGAGTGTACGGAGAGATAAGAGCGGGGAGCTACTGAGGAGCTGCAGAGTGAATGCACTTATAGGTCGCTGCGTATGCCTTGTAGCGCTATAGAAATGATAAGTAGTAGTAGTAGTAGTTTGAACTGTATGCGGAAATGGATAGGGAGCCAATAAAGTGACTTGAGGAAAGGGTTAATATGAGCATAGCGACACTGGCGGAATGGAAGTCGTGCAGCAGAAATTTTGAACAGATTGAAGAGGAGAGAGATGGCTAAGTGGGAGACCAGTGAGAAGCAAGTTGCAATAGTCTAAGCGAGAGGTGATAAGAGTGTGGATGAGGGTTCTGGTAGTGTGCTCAGAAAGGAAAAGGGCTCTTAACCTTTTGTGATCCCCGCACCCCTTCAACTGATCAATGAAACCCCCACACTCCCTAAACCACGTGTCCACTCGTGACTACTGACAGTTACATGTAGTATGTTGCTAACATGTCACTAAAATTAAGTGATCAACAAGTGACCTATGAACTGTCTTCACTCTGTGGAGGAGTGGCCTAGTGGTTAGGGTGGTGGACATTGGTCCTGGGGAACTGAGTTGGATTCCCACTTCAGGCACAGGCAGCTCCTTGTGACTCTGGGCAAGTCACTTAACCCTCCATTGCCCCATGTAAGCCGCACTGAGCCTGCCATGAGTGGGAAAGCGCAGGGTACAAATGTAACAAAAATAAAATAGATACTATTGGAGATTCTACATGGAATGTTGCTATTCCACTAGCAACATTCCATGTAGAAGGCTGTGCAGGCTTCTGTTTCTGTGAGTCTGATGTACTGCAGCATTCCATGTAGAAGGCTGCGCAGGACGTCAGACTCACAGAAGGAGAAGCTTGCGCGGCCACATTGGTGATCTGCAAGGGCCGACTTCTACATGGAATGTTGCTACTATTGGAGATTCTACATGGAATGTTGCTATTCCACTAGCAACATTTCATGTAGAAGGCTGTGCAGGCTTCTGTTTCTGTGAGTCTGACGCAGGACGTCAGACTCACAGAAGCAGAAGCCTGCGCGGCCACATTGGTGATCTGCAAGGGCCGACTTCTACATGGAATGTTGCTAGTGGAATAGCGGCATGTAGAATCTCAAATAGTAGCAACAGTGGAGGAGTGGCCTAGTGGTTAGGGTGGTGGACATTGGTCCTGAGGAACTGAGTTTGATTCCCACTTCAGGCACAGGCAGCTCCGTGTGACTCTGGGCAAGTCACTTAACCCTCCATTGCCCCATGTAAGCCGCATTGAGCCTGCCATGAGTGGGAAAGCGCGGGGTACAAATGTAACAAAAATAAAATGTATAGTTAAGGAAGATATAAGGAACTACTGTAAGTTACAGTGTGTGTAGTGAGCTAGTCCAGGTGCAGAAATGGTTTATAGTCAATCACCCTATGTATTAAAGGCTTGGGAGAAGAGCCAGGCTAGGATGACACTACCTCAGTAGTTCTTTCTTAACCAAAATATAATCACGTGTGCAACTCATTCTCATTTATTTTGTTACATTTTCAGGCATTATTCTACAAGAAGTGCAATGATCACCATGTTTTCATGAACCGAGAAGGGAAGCTTCTGCGGAGCTGAACCTGACCTCAGCAGGGCAACATGTTGGTCCTTAATTGCACCCCCCACAAACCTTCATTCTTCATCTTGAAAGGCATCCCGGGACTGGAAGCCGCCCACCTCTGGATCTCCGTCCCTTGGACTGCTTTCTATATGATGACAATTATAGCAAACTCCGTCGTCCTCTATATTATCAAAACAGAAGCCAGCCTCCACCAGCCCATGTACATTTTCCTTTCCATGCTGTCTGGGACCGATATAGCTTTACCCACCTGTGTAATACCTAAAACGCTGAGTGCTTTCTGGTTTGGTTCTAAAGAGATTTACTTTGAGGCTTGCCTGATCCAGATGTATTTTGCTCATTCCTTAGTGGTTGTAAATAGAAATCAAACAAAATAAAACATGGAAAAGAAAATAAGATGATACCTTTTTTATTGGACATAACTTAATACATTTCTTGATTAGCTTTCGAAAGTTGCCCTTCTTCGTCAGATCGGAAATAAGCAAATGTGCTAGCTGACAGTGTATATAAGTGAAGACATTCAAGCATTACTATGACAGTCTGACAGGGTGGGAGGAGGGGGGTGTCAGCCAGCACATTTGCTTATTTCCGATCTGAGGAAGAAGGGCAAAAGCTAATCAAGAAATGTATTAAGTTATGTCCAATAAAAAACATATCATCTTATTTTCTTTTCCATGTTTTATTTTGTTTGATTTCTATTGATAACCTTAAGAGTGGACTAACACGGCTACCACACTCCTCTACTTAGTGGTTGTAGAATCTGGCATTCTGACATCGATGGCTTTCGATCGCTACATGGCTGTGTGCAACCCCTTAAGATACACCTCCATCCTGACAAACGCACTCCTAGGCAAACTAGCATTCCTGGTGGTTCTGAGAAGTATACTCTACGTTGTGCCCTTTCCCTTCCTCCTTAAAAGGTTGCCCTTCTGTAACAGCAACGTCATTGCTCACACGTACTGTGAGCACATGTCTGTAGCCAAGCTGGCCTGCGCAGATATAACGGTCAATGCAGTGTATGGGATGACTATAGCTTTCTCTGTGGTATTTTTAGATCTGATGTGTATCTCTTTATCTTATGCTCTGATACTCAGGGCCGTTGTGGGACTTTCGTCCAAGGAAGCGAGAGCGAAAGCTTTCAGTACCTGCACTGCCCACATCTGTGTCATTGCCGTGTTTTACACGCCATTTCTGTTCACAGTTATTTTACAGAGGGTCGGCCACAAAGTCTCTCCCTCTGCTCACATCATTGTTGCCAACCTTTACTTCCACCTATCGTAAATCCCATAGTGTATGGAGTGAGCACCAAACAGATCCAGGAACGGATCCTGAAAATATTCCACCTGGGAAAACTGATTTCTGTAGGCAACTCCTGGGCATAGTTCTTGCTGAAAAAATTCAAAGTTCTTCTTAATTTTAAAGGTGGCCTGTCTCGTTTGTTCTCCACTCTCTTCGCTCTTTCCTAGCAAGAATGCTGAGTATGCTACAACACACGGAACACGGAACCACTGCAAAGTTAGATGGTATAAAAGGGACATAGCCAGACCTTGGCTGGGGGGGGGGGGGGGGGGACAGAGCCCAAGGTGGGGGGGCACATTTTAGGCCGCCAACACTTCCAACCCCTCCCCCCCCGCTGCCGCTGCTTCCGACCCCCCCTGCCACCTCAGGGTACCTTTGCTGGTGGGGATCCCCAACCCCTACCAGCTAAAGCGTTTATCTGTCCCGCACTTGCTTCCTCTCCTGTTTTCAGCGCGCTGTGCACTGCACGCTCATTTTAATGAAACTGAGCATGCGCGAGCATGCACGGTGCGACTGGAAACAGGAGAGGAAGCAAGTGCGAGACCAGCACAGGACAGATAAATGCTTCAGCCGGTGGGGCTTGGGGTCGGCAACCTCTGCCAGCCAAACCGTGGGCCTCAGAGCCAATTGGGGGGGGGGCCCATGCCCCCGTGGCCCCCCCATAGCTACGCCACTGTGGTATAAAGACCATAGGGTTTTGTTCCTTAACAATTTGCAGAGTAATGTAGTTTTGACCTTTTTCTTACCCTAAAAGTTCTGACAGTGGTAGGAGGAGACACTTCCACTGCATGCAAATCTCTCTCCTGAATATACATTGTGGGTATCCTGAAAACCTGACTGGCTGGGGTTGGGAATCATTGCCTTAAATGGTTTTATTCCTTCCACTCCTCTTGGTCATTCAGAGTTACATCAGATAATCAATCTTCCATGGTGCACCCTCTTCACTGAAGCACCACTCGAAGATCGGTCTTCTCTCCAAACTTGTGCAACTTATTCCTGTCTCTGCTTGCTATGTTTATTCAGGATTTGGGGAACAGCTCTTATTTCTTTGCCGATGACATTCAATTGAGTAGAACCCATGTCAGCTAGAATTCAGACTTTCGGGTGCAATGTGAACAGCTCCAGAGGACCAGAGAAGGAAAAAGAGGAGGAGAGCATAGCAATAATCTATAAATCACAATTAACAGTTACTACAACAGCAGAATCCATCCTAGCCCAACTCGAAATAGCCTCAGTTAGAATTAACCACCCCGATCTACTCAATCAACTAAACCTAATTGTTTTCTACAGGCCCCCGGGCAGTTGGCAAGTCTCACAAACACACTTTATGGACTTCATATCAAATACTTGCATGTCCTCCCAGAACCTCCTCATAGCAGGGGACATTAACCTTCACCTTGAAGACCTAATTTAAAGAACGTAAACGAATGCAAGGAATTCATCCAACTATGGGAGCTCCAGTGGCCTAACATGCAACCTACCCACAAAAAAGGACACACACTAGACATTATAACTCACAAACTTTCATCAGAGCCCATCTTCACTATCACAGACACAAAATGGACAGTTACACCATGGTCAGACAACTACAAAGCACATATTTCCCTCTACTGGAAAAGAAAAGGGTCACAACGAAAACAAGAAAAAAGAACCTACACTACAAGAGGCAAAATAGACCCACTAATATTCTGGCAAGAACTATACACTGACGAATGGGCAACTCCCACAAACTCACCCCAATTTCTACAAGAATGGGACAACAAATGTACAGCAATACTAGACAGTATAGCACCGCTCCAAACTCGATCCTCAAAAAGAAAAAACTCAATACCATGGTTTAACGACAAACTGAAAGCCTTAAAAACACAGGTCAGAAGACTGGAAAGAATATGGAGCAAGAAAAAAGACGAACTCACTCTTAACGACTGGAAACAGTTGCAAAGAAAATACAAATATAAAATCAGACAAACCAAAAGAATGTACTGCAAAACCGTAATAGGACCAAATTACAAGGATACACATTAGCTCTTCTCACTCGTGAACAAACTCCTAAATACTACACCGGTTACTTCTAACAACACAGACACCTCATCTGCTACCAACCTAGCGAGGCACTTTAACGAAAAAATTATAAAACTCAGATGAATGATACCTTCGAATACCACCGACTATACAAGCATCCTTGAATACCTTGATCCAAAACCTGGCGAATACCCAGCAGATCGTTCATGGACCAACTTCGACAAAATCTCAGCAGATGAACTCTCACAATGGCTTAAAAAATATAGCAAGTCTCAATGCAAACTAGACATTTGCCCTGTTAGCCTAATAAGAGCCGCCCCCAAACAATTCAAGAAAGACCTGACGGACCAAATAAACCACAGACTCCTAAACGGTTTATTCCCCACCAACAAAGGAAACATCCTACTCACACCTCTGCAAAAAGACGCTAAGAAAAGCACAATGGACCTAACTAACTATCGATCAGTTGCATCTATTCTGCTCATAACCAAAATAATGGAGGGCATAGTCACGAAACAATTCAATGATTACCTAACTAAACACTCAATTTTACATGAGTCACAATCAGGATTTCGATCAAATCACAGCACCGAAACTTTACTAGTGGCGGCAATGAACTCATTCAAAAAAACAATTGCTACTGGGAAGAACATACTCGTACTACAATTTGACATGTCAAGCGCCTTCGACATGGTTGATCATGGAATACTACTTCATATACTAGAATACTTCGGAGTCGGAGGCCCAGTCCTCAAGTGGTTCGAGGGATTTCTCACCACCAGATCCTACCAAGTAATAATAAACGCCGAAAGATCACCTCCATGGATACCAGAATGCGGAGTTCCTCAAGGTTCCCCCCTCTCACCAACCATCTTCAACCTAATGATGATACCTCTAGCCAAACGTCTAGCCAATCAAAACCTTAACCCTTACATATATGCAGACGATGTCACGATCTACATCCCGTTCAAACACAATCTTAACGAAATCACCAATGAGATCAACCAAAGCGTCAAAACCATGCACAGCTGGGCAGATTCATTCCAGCTAAAACTCAACGCAGAAAAAACTCAATGCCTAGTACTCACCTCTCAATACAACACAAACGATTATTCCTCTATAACCACACCATACTGCACCCTTCCTATATCAGAAAACCTGAAGATTCTCAGAGTTACCATCGACCGAAACCTCACTCTCGATACCCACGTGAAGAACACGACAAAAAAGATGTTCTACTCGATGTGGAAACTCAAAAGAGTTAAGCCTTTCTTCCCGAGAAACATTTTTCGTACCTTGGTACAATCTATGGTAATTAGTCACCTGGATTACTGTAACACTGTATGCTGGCTGCAAAGAACAGACTATTAAGGGGCTCCAAACAGCCCAGAATACCGCAGCCAGACTCATATTTGGAAAGACCAAATACGAGAGTGCGCAACCCTTAAGACAGAAACTCCACTGGTTTCCACTCAAGGAACGTATCGAATTCAAGATCTGCACGATCGTACACAAGATCATTCACGCAGATGCCCCACTGTACATGTTTAACCTTGTGGACTTACCGCCCAGAAATGCCAAGAGATCAGCCCGCAAATTCCTCAATCTGAACTTCCCCAGTTGTAAAGGACTTAAATATAAGCAGGCATACGCCACTACCTTCTCCTACAGAAGTACACAGATATGGAATGGGTTACCCCAAGCCCTAAAAACTATGGACAATCTAAGCAACTTTCGCAAATCTCTGAAGACACATCTCTTTAATAGAGCCTACAAAAAGACCCCTTAAAGACACAAATCACCTCCTAAACTATCCTATTCTAACACCATCTTCTCTAACTCCTCATCCATCTTCTGCTTACTTTTGATTGTATCCAATATCCTGTCATGACTCTGTCATAACAACACTCTGTAAGCCACATTGAGCCTGCAAATAGGTGGGAAAATGTGGGGTACAAATGTAATAATAATAATAATAATAATAATAACAGCTCCAGGACAGTATCAGCAAATGGGTCAAATCTCACTAACTCATACTGAACCCAAAAAAATGTAAAGTCATTTGGTTCCCTTGGGGCTCACTAATTATCTCATTTCAAATAGGTATTGCAGGCTCTGTAATTGCTCTAAAAACCTCTGTTTGCTCACTGGGAATTTTCCTGAACAGTTCTCTTTCTTTTGTTCCTCATCATCTCCTCTACAGAAACAGAGAAAACTGAAGGCAGATAAAGACCATATGGCCTATCCAGTCTGCCCATCCATCCATGCCATCTTCTCTCCCTTTCACTCCCTTAGAGATCCTATGGACTTGTCCCAAGCTTTCTTGAATTCAGTTACAGTTTTTATTTGCCCCACGTCAACCAGGGGGCCGTTCCACAAATTCGTCAACCTTTCTGTGAAGAAGTATTTTCTCAGGTTACTCCTCGGTTTATCCTCTTTCACCTTCATCCAATGCCCCCTCATTCCAGAGCTTCCTTTCAGTTGAGGTACTTAAACATCTCTATTATATCTCCTCTCCCGCCTTTCTTCAAAAGTGTATATAATGAGATTTTTAAGCCTGTCCCCATATGTTTATGACAAAGACTACTGACCCTTTTAGTAGCTGCCCTCTAGACCGACTCCATCCTGTTGATATCTTTTTGAAGGTGGGGTCTCCAGAAATGTACACAATATTCTAAACGAGGTCTCACCAGAGTCTTACACAGGGGCATCATCCCCTCCTTTTTCCTACTGGCCTTTCCTCTCGCTATGCACCCAAGCATCCTTCTAGTTTTAACTGTTGCCTTTTCTAGCTGTTTGGCCATCTTACGATCATCACATACGATCACACCCAAGTCTCGTTCTTCTTTCATGCACAAAATTTCTTTGCCTCCTAAACTGTATTGTTTTTGTAGCCTAAATGCATGACTCTGTATTTTTTAGCATTAAATCTTAGCTGCCAAATTTTGGACCATTCTTCAAGCTTTGTTAGCTCCTTCCTCAAGTTATTCACACCAACAGGGGAGGTCTACCCTATTGCAGATTTTGGTATCATCTGCAAAGAGGAAATCCTTTCCAGACAGCCCTTCAGCAATATCACTTACAAATATGTTAAAAAGAACCGGCCCATGAACCAAACCTTGTGGCACACCACTAGTAACATCCTTTTCCTCAGAATCAGCTCCATTTACCACCACCCTCTGCTGCCTTCCACTCAACCATTTCCTAACCCAGTCAGTCACTTTAGGACCCATACCTAGGGCACTAAGTTTATTTGTTAGTCATCTAAGTGGAGCCGTGTCAAAGACTTTGTTAAAATGTAAGTACACCACATTTAGCACTCTCCCTCGATCCAAATCTCTCCCTCTGATCCAGTCAAAGAAATTATCCAGATTTGTCTGACTAGACCTGCCTCTAGTGAAACCATGTTGCTTCGGGTCCTGTAATCCATTGGATTCCAGAAACTTCACTTATCTCCCAAATGCTTAAAAGATACGCCAAATCTCACTGCAAACTAGATATATGCCCAAATAACCTTATGAAATCGGCCCCCCAACACTTCATCAGAGATCTAACGAAACACGTGAACTTTATGCTACAAAATGGACTCTTCCCAAAGGAGAAAGTAAACATTCTACTCACCCCCATACCCAAAGACGCAAAGAAAAATGTGAGCGAATTAATCAACTATAGACCAGTTGCAGCCATTCCCTTAATAACCAAAATAACAGAAGGAATGGTAACTAAACAACTCACAGACTATCTAAACAAATTCTCAATACTACACGACTCCCAGTCAGGATTTCGTTCTAATCACAGTACCGAAACAGTATTAGTTACGCTCATGACGAAATTCAAACAAACGATTGCAACCGGCAAAAACATACTACTTCTACAATTCGACATGTCAAGCGCCTTTGGTATGGTTGACCATGGAATCCTACTACACATCCTTGAATACTTCGGCATCTATTTCCCACTTTCTTGGTGTCACATACATTATTATTTTTGACAATATGTTCTGAAATACTTCTCACATAGGCTGTGACAAGTAGTAATAGGCGGGGAGAGGGGGCTGAGGGTCTGCATATGCATTGCACTGGCACAGATGCTGTGTGAGCTGAGGTGGCCATGGGGACAGAGGGGGGCATTTTGGCCTTTCTGTGGCGCATGTGCACAGTTGCTGGGAGGTAGGGGCAGTGGCGTAGCCAAGGGTGGGCCCAGGCCCACCCAGTAGCAGCACACCTATGATGTGGCTGGCAGGAATCCCTAAGCCTCACCAGCCAAAAACTCCCAACAACTGTCCCTCCTGCATACCTTGTAAATAGCAGATCTTCGCCTGCAGCGAGCAGCGATTGATACATACTATTCGCACCAGCCCCACAGCCGTCCCTCTGATGTATTCCCACCTATGCGGAAACAGGAAGTTGCATCAGAGGGAAGGCTGTGGGGCCAACATGAGCAGTGTGTATTAGTTGCTGCATGCGAGAGAGGAAGGATGTTTGAGAGACCAAATGGCATGCAGGCGAGAGAGGGAGAGACCAAATCACTTGTGGGACAGGGCAAAGTTATTCTGCCCACCCATCCTGGTCCCAGGCCCACCCAAAATTGGGTGTCTGGCTACGCCCCTGGGTAGGGATGAGCAGTGGGGTAAAGCAGGTGTCCCTTGGGGCATCTCCATGTACTTTAGTGAGCTGCTGCCATTGTTCCCATCACTATGTAACAGGGGTGATATGATACAGACGTTCAAATATTTGAAAGGTATTAATCCACAAACGAACCTTTTCCAGCAATAGGAAGGCGGTAGAACGAGAGGGCATGAAATGAGATTGAAGGGGGGCAGACTTAAGAAAAATGTCAGGAAGTATTTTTTCACGGAGAGGGTGGTGGATGCTTGGAATGCCCTCCTGCGGGAGGTGGTGGAGAGGAAAACGGTAACGGAATTCAAACATGCATGGGATAAACATAAAGGAATCCAGAAGGAAGGGATCCTCAGGAGCTTAGCCTTGAATGGGTGGCAGAGACGGTTGGGAGGCGGGGCTAGTGCTGGGCAGACTTATACGGTCTGTGCCAGAGCCGGTGGTGGGAGGCGGGACTGGTGGTTGGGAGGCGGGGATAGTGCTGGGCAGACTTATACGGTCTGTGCCAGAGCCGGTGGTGGGAGGCGGGGCTGGTGGTTGGGAGGCGGGGATAGTGCTGGGCAGACTTATATGGTCTGTGCCCTGAAAAAGACAGGTACAAATCAAGGAAAGGTATACACAAAAAACTAGCACATATGAGTTTATCTTGTTGGGCAGACTGGATGGACCGTGCAGGTCTTTTTCTGCCGTCATCTACTATGTTACTATGTATGTAGGTGTGAGACAGGATAGTGGGGGGAGGGGGGGGAGGGATCCAGATATGTGCAGCCCCTCGTTTTAGCTTTGCATGGTTAGTGGAGGGGGGGTCCCATAAATTACTTGTCATTAGATATTCTGTACATTCTGATTTCAGCAATTTCTTTTCTTTCTTATGAAAAAGCAATAACATCTTTTGCACGTGGAGGGAATGTTCTGCCGTTGCTACGATGTCTTGGGACGCAGGTATTTTCAATTGGTGGAAATATGTAGGGCTAATACGGATGACCTCACCTTCAGTAGAGGAGAGGCAGGTAGGGAACGTAAATGATCATTATAAGGTGTATTTAAATAATTTAACGCCTGGAAGACAATGATTTTCCCTCTGTCTACAGACACAAGTTCAAAAGCCCAAAATACACTGATAAGTAAAAGACGCAAGGCTCAGGTATTATAAGAGATGAAAAGCTTGTTTATCAGCAGCAGGAAAAATGATGTGAAAGTAAGATAAAATGCACAAATGCTAGAATACCCAAACTGATGATTTTGTACCTATCAAAGTAAGTGAAAGAGAATGCACACTAGTATGCCGCGGGAGGTGGTGGAGAGGAGACGGTTGGGTGGCAGAGACGGTTGGGAGGCGGGGCTAGTGCTGGGTAGACTTATACGGTCTGTGCCAGAGCCGGTGGTGGGAGTCGGGGCTGGTGGTTGGGAGGAGGGGATAGTGCTGGGCAGACTTATATGGTCTGTGCCCTGAAAAAGACAGGTACAAATCAAGGTAAGGTATACACATGAGTTCATCTTGTTGGGCAGACTGGATGGACCTTGCAGGTCTTTTTCTGCCGTCATCTACTATGTTACTATGTTCTGAAAGGATTAAGATCATCAAACTTCCCCAGCACAGATGACAGCTACAACCTGCATCATGGTCCTTTCTTACTCGGACACTGGAGTTGAAGGGATGACAAAGACTGGCAGGGACCTGATGCAGGGGAAGTGGAACACATGCAGAAGCCAAGCAGGAGTAGGCCAGGCTGTGTTTTAACGAGTTTAGGACAGCAGCTCCGATCTGGTTGCTATCTGTTCCTCAGGCAGTAGATATTCAGACAACTGCTCCAGACAACATTCAGATAACTTCATATCATTGCAGAGGCTTTTAAAACTGTTTCCTGGGTGAAAATGGCCTTCAACATTTAGCACAACAATGTCGTTTGACTCAGGTGTTACGATTAGGAGAACAAAAACACTGTCCCATGTGCGGCATAAGGAGGGTCGCTTCGATTGCAAGTACCGCAACATGCAGATGTTGCCCACCTATTGCATCAGCAGGTTGGTGGGGGGGAATTGCAGCAGACCTTGGCAAAGTCTTTCTGTGTCGTCCTTGTCTAAATTCAACTCTGAAGTAGAGACCTGCATGGGAATAAGTAAGTACATAAGTATTCCCGTGGGGATGGAAACATTTCCTGCGGGATTCTCGTAGAAGTGTAAGCTGCACCTGCGCCAGCCTCTCATCTACCGAGCACCAAGTTCTTTGAGTGCTGTCTCCTCCTCTTCCTCCTTGCTTTAACAGCACAAATGCGGAAAATCTTTCATTAAGGAGGTGGTAGAGACACAAATGATGACGGAATTCAAAAAGGCATAGGATGAACACAGAGGATCTCTACTTAGAAAATGGAAGATATAAAAAAACTAACCTTAAATGGCTGCATGTGTGTGGATGTGTCGAGTGACACTTAGATGTTGACTCTGGCTGTGATGAACTAGGGCTGATACCGGGAGACCTGTACGGTCTGTGTCTCATATATGGCAATCTGGTTTAGGATGGGCTGGAAAGGGATTAGACAGCAAATTTAGTGGTTGGAGCATGAGGACAGTGCTGGACAGACTTTTACGATCTGTGTCCCGCAAATGAGAAGACGAATTGACTGGAGTAGACTTTGACGACAACTCCAGCAGTTGGAACATAAGGATAGGGCCGGATAGACTTCTATGGTCTATGTTCCAGAAACACAAAAGAAAGACCATAATCAAGTATATAATATCACACTCGTTGATTTAATCATGAATTGATAATGAGTGACTATTGGGCAGACTGGATGGATCGTTCAGGTCTTTATTTGCTGTCACTTCTATGTTACAATTAATCCTCTTTGCCCCCGGGCTGATGCGCATACCTCAGCTCTGACACAGGCACGAGCATCAGATGTCACCTGGCCTACTGGCACGTGCATGAGGCAACCTCTCAGCACACAATGCCAGTGAATCAGAGACAAATCTTACATGTGCGCACCAGAGTGTTCCAAGTTCCAACTTCCGTTCCTTCCTTGCCTCCAGTGCTGTGGCTCAAATCCAGAGACAGACTTAGAGAGCCGACTGGAATTTGCTTTTATGTTCCATTAAATTCTTGCGGGGATGGGTAAGATTCCAGCAGGGACGGGCATGGATGGATAAGATTTCTGTCCCCGTGAAACTCTCTAGTCTGAAGCCTATAAGGCACTAGGCCTCTGCAGGAACATTAGCCATAGTCAGGGCCGCCGAGAGACTGGGTTGGGCCCGGGGCAAGGCTGCCCCTGGGGCCCCGCCCCTGTCACCCTCGCTGCCCCGCCCCCCGAAGTCGCCGCTGCTGCTTCCCCTCCACCCCCCGAGGTCGCCACTGCTCCCCCCTCCACCGCAAGGTTGCCACCGCTCCCCCTCCCCCCGAGGTCGCGCAGCCACTGATCCCCCTCCACCCCCAGAGGTCGCTGCCGCTCCCCCCTCCATTGAAATCGCAGTTTCACCTCCGTGAAAGCAGCGCTTCAGGCAGTAGAATGCTTCCCTTTGGGTCTCCTTCCCTCCTTGTGTCCCACCCTTGCGGAAGCTACGTCAGATGAGGGCGGGACACAAGGAGGGAAGGAGGCCTGAAGGGAGGCGTTCTGCTGCCTGCAGCGCTGCTTTCACAGAGGTGAGATTGCGATTTCAAAGCAGGGGGCAGACGGTCAACGACGGAGGGCGGGTGGGACTGTGGCGCCGCGTCCATGGAATTTTGTCCCCCCTGCCCCCCCTTTTTGAGGTCATGTCCGGGCAACCGGGCGGGTTTTGCCAATCTGCTCGTTTGTCCGGATTTCTGGACGGCTCGCCCACCAGCCTGCCCATTTGTCCAGAAATCCGGACAAATGGGCAGATTGCTAGCCTCCCCTCCCCTTTACTTACTAGTGCCTTGGTGGTCTAGTGACCTCTTTGGGGCAGGAAAGAGCCCCCTCTTTCCTGCCCGGAGAGCTGCCCTGCATGCATCCTTCCTGTTGGTGATCTCGGCGCCTATTCAAAATGGCCGCCGAGAGTTGACGTGACCTTGCAAGACTTCAACTCTCGGTGGCCATTTTGAATCGGCGCCGAGATCCCAACAGGAAGGATGCATGCAGGGCAGCGCTCTGGGCTGGAAAGAGGGGGCTCTAGACCACCAAGGCAGTAGTAAGGTAAGGGGAGGGGGGTGATGGGGTATGTGACAGAGGGGAGGGGAAAATGTCTCAGGGGCGGAGCGAGGGTGTGAAAGGGGGCTGGGTGGGGTGTGTGGTGGGGGGGGGCATGTGTCCTCCTTTTTGGGGGACAAAATATGGTAACCCTAATGCAGCATAAAGGTTCATGTAAACATATGATGGAAAACAGTCTCCACACAATGAGTGTTTAACAGTGGAACGCAATGTATGAACAGCAACAACAACAGAGTAGTATAGTGCGACATTAACTCCCGTAAATGAACAACTGCCAATGGTAATCTGCACAGATTGAAGTGGTCACTACCTATTGGACAATTTTTAAGACTCCGTCGTGGATATCCAGACCAGTACATCCGTCAAGCATTTAAACGGGCTTGGTATGCTCAGCGATCTCTTTTATTAGCAGATAAACCCAAGGAATGCACGAATAAGATGGTTTGTGTCTTAGGATTTTCAACCAAGGCCCCTCGTGCGGCACAAATGTTATATAGACATTGGCAGATTTTTAACCTTTCATCCAATTTTTTTCTGAGCAACCATGCATAGCCTACACTCGAGGGCTTAACCTCAGGGATTATTTAGTACATACATCTATGGTTCAAGATGACCACAATATTGAGGAAGATGGTCTGCACCAGCCATGTGGGGACTGTCAGTTTTGTAGCCAGACAATTATTATGCAGCAATGGACTCATTATCAAACTCAGCAGGTGGGCCTGGGTGGGCCAGGGCCCACCCGCTTAGGGCTCAGGCCCACCCAACAGTAGCTCATGTTTAGCGGTAGCTGGTGGAGATCCCAAGCTCTGTCAGCTGAAGACTTTCCCCTGATAGTAGCAAAATTCCACAATACTGGCACCTGCGCATGCTCCGTTTTCAACGCATGCCTGCTGCAGACTGCCAAGGTGGAAAGAAGCTTTTTCCTGCCAGCTGAGATATTTTTTTGGTGGGGGGGGGGGGGGGGGGGGGGGGGAGAACATTTGGTGCCCACCAACTTCTTATCTAGGCCCACCCAAAATCTGTTGTCTGGCTACGCCCCTGCTCAGCAGACGTTTAAACTTAAATATAGGACTACGTGTACATCATCGTTTGTCGTGTATATCATTGTATGCCCTTGTCATTTGTATTATGTGGGACGCACGATAAGACAGATGAAAATTCGTTTAACAGAACACAAAAGCAGATTAGCTACAAAAAGTGTTACGGCACCTACAGTCTTGCACTGTGAGCAATTTCATCATAAGTTCTCTGAATTACAGTGGTTCATTGTGGATCATGTTCCCCAGTCATTTAAAGGTGAAAATCGTGCAGCAGCATTAGCCCGTCGTGAACCATGGTGGATTTTTACTTTAAGAACTGTTAATCCAGGAGGTCTCAATGAGAATATGGAGTGGAACACTATCATAGTAACAGTAACATAGTAGATGACGGCAGAAAAAGACCTGCACGGTCCATCCAGTCTGCCCAACAAGACAACTCATGTGTGCTACTTTTTGTGTATACCCTACTTTGATTTGTACCTGTGCTCTTCAGGGCACAGACCGTATAAGTCTGCCCAGCACTATCCCTGTCTCCCACCACCGGCTCTGGCACAGACTGTATAAGTCTGCCCCGCACTATCCCCGCCTCCCAACCTCCAGCCCCATCTCCCACTACCGGCTCTGCTATCCAATCTCGGTTAAGCTCCTCAGGATCCATTCCTTCTGAATAGGATTCCTTTATGTTTATCCCACGCATGTTTGAATTCCGTTACCGTTTTCATCTCCACCACCAATCATTACATATACATATTTACTAGTTCTGTTTGACAACTATGCTGAGTTCTTTGTTCATGTTCATATGTATCACATAAAGTTTGTTGTTGTAGTGACGTCACCATGAAGATATTCTTGGCGCCTATATATAAGCTACTTCCAATCATCGCATATGGTCTCGCGGTGTTCAAGAGGATCTAAAGGAAGAGAGATCGTGGCCTTAACCCTTGTCCCTGATGAAAGCGTGTGAAACCCGCGGAGTCGGGCGGTTTCAGGGGAAGGCGCCCGGTATAAGAGGCTTGGAGAGGTTAAGCCTCCCCCCCTGCTGCAGCAGAATGGATCAGCTGTGGAATCCAGCTGCTCTGAGGGGATTAAATTGTTGATTTACCTCCATCCTCACAGCAGGAGCTGCAGTGAAAGCCCTCTAGCAGTTGTAGAAATTGGTTTATGGTTTGTTTACCTTACTGCTGGGAAAGCAGGGGGGGGGGGTTGGCTGGAGGTGTCCTGGGTTGACCTGCACTGAGGACAGATAGCAGTAGAACGGATACTGGGCCAGCATGACCAGAAAAAGTCACCAGACAACAAAGGTAGAAAAGATCATTTTATTTTCATTATAGTGTTTGGAATATGTCCACTTTGAGAATTAGGTGTTCAACATTAAAAGTTTATATTTATTTACTTATTTATGGCATTTTATCCCACATTAAACATGAATTAGGATGTTTTGTGGCTCTATATGAGACTTGTGATGATATGATCCCTTGTTTCATATTGTTGACAGTCTGCATTTTCCGTATGGGTGGTATATTGGTGTATTAGGTTCTGCCCAGTGTAATATTTATGGTACAGTAAGGTTCTGAGTGTGTTTTTGCACAAAGTTGTGCATAGTGTTTTGCAGTTGAGCGAGTGTGGTTAGTATATGCTTTGAGCAACCACTTTTTTCTTTGACATATGATACATAGCTAATATCGAAATTTAATAAAAGGTATTAATTGTGACTTTTATTTTTATTTATTTTTTTTTCTATGTGTTATCAGACAATTATGGATTTAAGCTCCACCCCTGGCCCCACCCCTAACCCCGCCCCCTTTAGCCTCCCCAAACAGTTGGGCCACCGACCGCCTATGAAGGTGTCTGTTGGACACTTTCAGTTTGTTTCTACTTTCAGCGAGGCAACTTTACCAGCGAGGCGACTTCACGTTAAGTACACAGTGTTCACGATGTTTATTACTGCAAAGTGGTTATGTAAAAAAAATACCCTCCCACAAACGTTGAGAGTAACCCAATGAAAGAAGTGCTATACCACTGATTAGCGGCTTTATTGTCTGCATTTGAAAAAGTGGGTTATATCTGAGGGTACTCAAAACTATATTATATGTTATATGTTGAGTTCTGCAAGTCGTGACAGTGAGTGACAATCCAGCTTATAATCGAAACTTTTTGCCGGTGATTTTCCGACACAAATCGGGAGATCGCCGGCGATTTAGCAAAAGCGGCGAAAAGCGTATAATCGAAAGCGTGCTTTTTAACAGCATCGCCGCTTTCCCTTCGCATCACCGGCGAAAGTTCAAGGGGGCGTGTTGCCGGTGAAGCGAAGGCGGGACATGGGCGGGCATGGGCGTGGCTACCAGATGGCCTGGCTTTCGAGGATAATGGAAAAATAAAACCCAGCGATAATCAGCATTTCGCCGGGTTTACTTGGTCTTTTTATTTTCGCCACCAAGCCTCAAAAGGTTGCCCCAACTCACCAGATGACCACCGGAGGGAATAGAGAATGACCTCCCTGTACTCCCCCAGTGGTCACCAAACCCCTCCCACAAAAAAAAAAAAGAAACACCTTTTTTGCCAGCCTGTATGCCAGCCTCAAATGTCATACCCAGCACCCTGACAGCAGTATGCAGGTCCCTAGAACAGTGTTTGGTGGGTACAGTGCACTTCAGACAGGCGGACCCAGGCCCAACCCCCCCCCCCCCCCTGTTACACTTGTGGTGGTAAATGTGAGCCGTCCAAACCCCCCCCCCAAACCCACTGTACCCACATGTAGGTGCCCCCCTTCATCCCTAAGGGCTATGGTAGTGGTGTGTAGTTGTGGGGAGTGGGTTTTGGGGGGATTTGGGGAGCTCAGCACACAAGGTAAGGGAGCTATGTACCTGAGATCAGTTTGTGAAGTCCACTGCAGTGCCCCCTAGGGTGCCCGGTTGGTGTCCTGGCATTTGAGGGGGACCAGTGCACTACAAATGCTGGCTCCTCCCACGGCCAAATGCCTTGGATTTCGCCAGGTTTGAGATCGCCAGCAGTTTTTTCCATTATCGCGGAAAAACACAACCAGCGATCTCAAACCCGGCGAAATCCAAGGCATTGCGCCGGGCCAAACCGTATTATTGAAAAAAAAGATGGCCGGCCATCTTTTTTGAAAATACGGTTCCGGCCAGCTGTTGCACCGCCGGCAGAATAGATCGCCGGCGATCTATTTCGCCGGCGACGTTCGATTATTCCCCTCAATCAGTACATATTTTAGGTGGCTGAAGTCCTGGTTATTTGAGGCAAGGATATTGCTTATTTCGTACTCTGTTAATGATAAATCAAGCATGATGCAGGTTCATTGTGTATCGTATTGTGACAGTGAGTGATGAAGGCAAAACCCGGTCACTGTGTGGAAAAGCCTGCGTCTTTATTAAACAGAAACCCCAGTTAGTAACAAGATTCCATGCTACCAATCCCAGGGCAAGCAGTGGCTTCCTCCATGTCCATCTGAATAACAGACTATGGACTTTTCCTCCAGGAACTTGGTCAAACTTTTTAAAAACTCAGATACGCCAACCGCTGTTACTACATCCTCCAACAGCGAGTTCCACAGCTTAACTATTCTTCGAGTGAAAAAATATTTCCTCCTATTTATCTTTAAAATATTTCCATGTAATTACATTGAGTGTCCCCCTGGTGTTTGTACATTTTGAAAGAGTAAAAATTGATTCACTTTTACCCGTTCGACACCACTCAGGATTTTATAGACCTCAATCATATCTCTTCCCCTCCCCCCAGCCATCTCTTTTCCAAGCTGAAGTGTCCTGACCTCTTTTTAGCCTTTCTTCATATTATTATTTATTGCATTTGTATCCCACATTTTCCCACCTATTTGCGGGCTCAGTGTGGCTTACAATACATTGTATTAATGGAAGTACAATTTGTTACAACTCGATTGTGGTTACATTGTTATGCATTGAGTTTAAGACAGAGTCTATGTATCATTAAGAGAATAGTACAATGGAACAAAACAATGGAACAAAGGAAGAACAACGGATACTGATAGGACTATAGAACAATAGAGCGAAAAACATTCGGGTATAGCATTTTACCTGTAGATTAAGGTTTAAGTATGTTAAAATGAGAGTACAGATGAGAATGTGTTGATGTATTACTAACAGTGTGCGTAGAGTTCATGTGTTTTGATCCTTTTGATAGATATTTTCGAAGAGATGAGTCTTCAATAGTTTGCAGAAGTCGGTCAGCTCGTTGGTCGTCTTCAGGTTACGTGGAAGATTGTTCCAAAATTGCCTGCTCATATAAGAAGTGGTTGATGCGTGCATCACTTTGTATTTTATGCCTTTGCAATTTGGGAAGTGGAGGTTCAGGAAAGTTCGGGATGATCTTTTAGCGTTTCTGGGTGGTAGGTCTATTAAGTCAGACATGTAGGCTGGGGCTTCACCATGAATAATTTTGTGGACTAGTGTGCATACTTTAAAAGTGATGCGTTCCTTGAGTGGGAGCCAGCGTAGCTTCTCTCGTAAGGGTTTTGCGCTTTCGCATCCTCTTTATCATTTTGGTCGCTCTTCTTTGAACCTTTTCTAATTCCACAAGCTGCTTTGAAGTTGACAGAGATAATTTGCAATCCTTTACTCTGCTGTCCCATTAAACACTCCCTCTCTATCCGGATTCTCTAAAGATCCTGTTTCAGTAGCATCCTCCGAGGATACTCCACACCAAACCACACGCTCCTGGGCGACTGTCAGCTTTCCCCCCCCCCCCCCCTCCCACTTTAGTTTAAAAGCTGCTCTATCTCCATTTTGAATGTTAGCACCAGCAGCCTGGTTCCATCCCGGTTAAGGTGGAGTGCATCCGTTCGGAACAGGCTCCCCCTTTCCCAGAATGTTACCCAGTTCCTAATAAATCAAAATGCCTCATCCGTGCACCATCGTCTCAATCATGTATTGAGACTTCGGAACTTTGCCTGCCTCTTGGGTGCTGCGCGTGGAACGGGGAGCATTGCTGAAAAATGTTGGTAGTAGGCAAGCTGGATGCTTGGGGGTGGGGTGGGGTGGGGAGATGTCTTGGATACTGTCCCCATTATTCAAGCCCAGTATAAAAGCTGCAGAGCTGGTGCAAATGTGCAGCATTGAAGAGAAGTAGTAAAGCGTCTGAAAAATACGTTTCGGCCAAAAAAACCTCAGCTATCTACCTCTTAATTCGGTCTCTCCCTTTCTCTTTATGTGGTCCTACTGAGTATAGCTGTGTAAATGGACTTGTAGCAAAATGCTTACGACCATCCAATTTTCTCCTTAACTTTTCACAGGAAATATCTTTTGCTCTACGAAAAAGAGTCCTCACTAAGAGACCCTTTCACTAAGCTGCGGTTAAAGGGGGCCTGTGCTAGGATCAGCGCGTGTTCATGAC